>NW_008824935.1:2544140-2617304 GCF_000699105.1 Pygoscelis adeliae | reverse complement strand
GGGGCGGGGGGGGGGGACGGGGGATGCGGGCAGCAGCCCCCCGCGGGGGGGCCGGGACACCCACCGGGCTGGGGCTGGGGCGGGAGGGTGTGGGGCTCCCGGCCTCCCCTGGGATGCCTTCTGCGCCTCCGGCCTTCCTTGAGGGCAGGAAGGGGCTTGTGAGCCCAGCCACAGAACCCCGTGGTTCTGCCAGGGAACTGATGCCCTTACCAGGCACGGGGGGTGAAAGTCAGCTCAATTAGTCCTTCCTCTTGAATGCTGTCAACAGATCTGAGGAAAGCGGGGCAGCGTCTGGGGGAGAATAAGGCTTCGAAGTACATAAAGTGTATTTTAAGCTCAGTCACGTTTCTGGGCCAAAAAGCAGTGGTTTGGATGGTAGTGAGTCACCAAGCAACAAACACTGCTTTACTCTCAACTCCCCTCGTGCCTGCAAGACTCCTAAATGATTGTTACTGGTGTGACGAACTATGGCTGTCGCCGTGCAGAACAGATGTGCGTCTTCCGTATCCTTCAGAAGCGAACACGTCCCATTAAATTAAGCTGGATTGGAGGAAAGGAGTAGCTGCACATGATGTAGCAGTCTGTTACTGAATCAGAAGCAGTGTCCCCCTGGTTTCGGGTAATGTCTGTTTTCATCGGTGGTTTGAGATAAGTGGTTTAAAAAAAATGCATGGAGAGTGTTCGTTCCCCTGCCTTCCTGTGCACACCTCTTCTGATTCATTGACAGACTGCTGCATCACGCAGGTTGTTCCTTTCCCCCGGTGGGACAACTAGTTATAAGAACAGGCTTGGAGCAGAGTGTGGTTTCTAAGGGCACGGCCTTGGTGGTTTGCCTCTTTGGTGGTACTTCTGTAAGGTGTAGCAGTAGGTGGTACACCTTTTCCTTTCTGTTTAGTGTTGGGGACTGTTTTGCTGTATGTGTGTACCCTATATGTCTCTCCCTTTCTTTCTGCCTGTAATTGTCCAGTTAGCACTGGAGTCTCCTGATTTGTGTCTGCGACTCCTTTCTCGGGCAGTCCTGACTGGCTTTGTGCAGGAAAAGTCCTTGGAAATCTACTGCGCCAGCTTCTCTGAGCAAAAGTGTCTGGGAGTTCTCCAAGGTTTTAACCTCGAGAGGATTACAGTAAGTTTGATTTATATTTTGAAGTACAACTTAGTTGTTATAGGTGATAAAAACCTTGTGGAGTGATAGAGCAATTTCTGTACAAGTCCCTACCATTGGCCTGAAGAGCATTTTTTCCCCTTTGCTGCTGATAGTGTGCTCACACTTTGATTTCTTCTTAGGATGTTATTCTAGCATGCAATGGAAGTGTCTTAAAATGACAAGCAAAATCAAACTGTTGAAAGCCTGCATACAATTATTGAAACGGGCCATTCTGCTGCTACTAATAATGGTCTGAAATTCACTTGTTGTGTGGGATTCGTAGTGCTTTTTATGTCCTGCCCCACATGCTTGGTGTTATAATAAACTGTCATTTGGCTAGTACTGTGTGATTTAAGAAAAAGCTAAAATGCAAAATTCTATTATACTTGCTATTTTCTTCATGCTAGAATAGCAGAGGCTGCAGAGCAAAGTTTGAGGAGCTTCCTGCATAGACAGATTTCCCTTCTGGAAGGAACGTGTTACCTTAGGTTAACTGGAAAAGAGCTTTAGAAGTTTCCGTGTCCTCTTCTGCTGGAGAGGGATTTTTTTTGCAGTTACTGACATGAAATTAATTTCCAAGTATATGTGTGGTGGTGGTGGTGTGTTTGTTTGGTTCTGTGTTGTGTGTGTTTGTTTTTGTTTTTTTTAATCCTGTACTTTCAGGTAGAGGAATCTATTTGATTGAGTTGTAAGGTGCAGTAGACTTTGTTGATATTCAGATTTATAGTTCTCTAGTTATGAGGGATTTATGTGACTTAATGTAGTAAGGTTATGAGATTTAAATTTGCCATAATGGCATTCATTTGATCATACTGTGAAAGTATAATTTTTTCTATAACTTTCAACTGTTAAATACGTTTTTTTTTCCTCAAGTGCCCTGGAGAAGATGTCACAGTCTATTAGGATTACTGGAGCAATTTCTGACTCTGAAAATTGTTGCCCTAATGGTAGAGCTACAACACATAGCCTTGTACTAGTGCTGGACTTTGGGTTTTGGGAGAATGGTGGGAGGAGGGAGGGTTTTTTCATCTAATTACTTTTAAACTATTATTAAACTTTCTGCAAGCAGTTGCTTATGCCACCTGGATTCACATATGATGAAATTTCCTTTTAATGGGTTGTATCTTTGCATGAATAGGGAGGTTGAAGAGAGTATCAGTCTCTAAGTGAGACTTGGATTGCTCTTTAACATAAGGCCTTTAAAGCCTCAATCCACTTATGTTCTACGTGCTACCTAGAACTCCTACTTGGGGAGAGAGACCAGAGGAATGATTACTTCCTTGCTGTATGTTTTGTGCATACCCATATTAAGATTCTGCACAGCGAAGTATAATAAGAGCTACCCTGTCACTCTTCTTTATTCCTGGCGTGGCCCAACACCAAACTGCACTAGCCTTATTTTAATGAGTAGCTGACAGGCAGGGAGAAGTGTGCTATTTACAGCCATTGGGGTAGCATGAGTGCATTGTGGAGCTCTGCATTGGATGCAGAGAATAGAAGTGGTGGGAACAAAAGAACTGGCAACAAAACAGATGCCAAACTATTTGGAGAGTAGACCCGAGTAGACCTGGGAGATATATTTATCTACAGTAGCAATGATTTAAATAGTTTCAGCTCTTCTTCACTGGACAGCATAATAGCTCTGCAAAGTCCTCTTTCACTTTTAAGTGGGAAGTACTTTTGAAGAACACGCTGTAACTGCTTTGGGTTTTGTGGAGAAGCAAGGCTTTGGTGATGACTGAGTGTGCGAAGCAAAGAGAATTCAGCAATGACGTTTAATGCTGCCTGCTGTCATTTGGGGGGAGATGGACAAGCAGAAGAGTTTTGATTCTCTTGAATAGGGGGATCAAGGGTGTAGTGTGAAGGTTCAGTGTCAAGGTTTCAGCCTGTTGCAGAGAGGCAAAATATCGTACATGGACCAATCTGAAATGAAGCAGGACTTGGGAGCTAAAGTGTGTGGGCAAGGCTGCAGTTTCTAGCTCCTAGCTCCTGTTGCCTGGCATGGAAGTAAAATACTGTTGGTGAGATGATTAAGAACTCTTTTTTCTCAAGTAACAACATTTTTTTTTTAATGACTGCAAAGTTTCTGACAACATATATAAAATAAGAAAAAAATAACGTGTTAGCAAATGTTACTTGGAAGTTTGCTGGCCCCAGGTGTGAGGAAAGCTGCTAGAACAGAGCTGTAGGAGTTCAATATGCCAACTGGCAAGCCAGTGAAATCCTACACAGGGATAACCTGTGCACATCACTGGATACTGCGTGTTTACTTCCTTCAGGTGATAAGTACAGGAGACACCAGTGATCCAGGCACTGCAAACACTTGTGATAAGGTACAGCAATACTGAACACAGGCACAGGAGGGGAAAAAAGTTTACTCTGACTTGTGTCTGGTATGAATTGATTACTCTTCATTTTTCAAGAAGCAGTCACTTTTGTAATTGGCTCTTCTACGGCTATAGGACTTTTCTGGATTTGGGAAGAAAGATTTGCACAGATCTATGCAAGCTACAGTTTCTTTCCTCAGAGTAGAAACAAGCCCCCACTTTGTGTGTGGTTACCTGGAGGTGACAGAGAAGGAAGAGGTAAAGGCAGTTTTCCCACTGAGGCCAGTCTATCTGGAAAATATAATAGGAGATAAGTGGCCAACTTCATACTGTCTTGATCCCAGCATGCTGTGGGAGGGAGAATAAAGCTCTTCCAAGCTCCCTCAACACTTGAGGCAGGAGACATGGGGGACCATATCCCATAGAAGCAGAGCACGGAGCAGGCAATAGCTTGTTTGGTTGCCTTGTCATGTAGTCAGTGCAGTCAGCATTGTAGATGACCCATGTGGAGCATAGCTGTGTTTGCCTGTTTCTTGAGTCTTCCTGCCTCACTTCAGGGACTGTCTCTAAGCTTTTTAAAAAAAATCCGTAATGGTTATTCACCATCATCAGTGGCATTTAGACCCATTGCTTTTTCATCCTCTTCCCTGCCTCCCCCTCCACAGTGAATCACAGAAGGACTGTTTTTCTTAGTCATTAACTGTAGGTGTTAGCACACCCTGGCGCAGGCAGCTCAGGAGGAAAATTTAGCAGACAGCTGTCTGGCAATTTGGAATCAAATCAGAAGTACATTTGAGGATTTGAATAAAAAAAATGATTCTTTGTAAACAAAAAGAATATATGTAGCAACTGCAAGATTCTTTTTCTGCAAATACGAAGTACAGTTAGTTTGATGTATACGTTATTAGAAGGGGAGGTGGTTATGACTTGGCCCCACCTCACAGTGAAATATCGTGACCTTTTTTTCCTTTGTGGTACCCCATGTTTGATATTCATCTCACAGATGCTCTTTGGTATTGGGCTTTTATTTTGAGCTGTAGAACTCTATTTTGGCTTCTGACCACGGCTTGTCTGTTTATGGAGAGTTATTCTGAAATAAGTTTTGTGCTTTAAATTCACATCTTACCTTAGTTAAAATTAACTGTTAAGTGCAGGTACAAAAGCCTTTAGGAACAAAGTTACCACTCTTCTGGAGAAAATTTAGTAGATTAATAATACAATTAAAGTTGGAGTTTATGTATCTGAGGCCACTCCTGACTCACTACATGCTCGTAAGAACTGATACATATTGACACAGATTCTGTGCTGGTCTTGTCGTCTTTGATCTTCTGGATCAAACGTTTTTGATACTTCTCCAGCTTTCTGAAGGACTACAACAAACACTTAAAAGATGATCTAATTGTTTTTTAAAGTTGAAAATCCAAGAAATCAAAAGAAAAAAACACGCAGACATTGAACTGTCCCATAAAGACTTAGACTTATTACATATCACTTTCTATTCTATTTCATGCTTTCCTATGCCATTTTTATATTTGCTGTATGGTAATTCTCGGACTTAAGGATGTAGGAGCAAATACTAATCTGTTCATGAAGAATGTGGAAAATGCCTGGTTTCATAAACCAAGGAGCTCATCTCCTATTCTTATGCTGATACAAAGAGTTAAATCAATCACCAGTGTTGGATGACAGGAAGTACAATTAATTTTATAGAGTAAGCTTTACCTTTGCTATAATCTTACTTAATGTAACAATACAAATATTGAGATATTTTGAGACCCTGCCCTTGGCCTCTTGAGGTGAGAGGGAAATATTAGCAGAAAAAAGACCTTCCGGGTGGGGCTTTCCTTTTACCTGGGCCTTTGGGTAAGCCCCAAAACTATCATGGTGATATGCTGGGTGTCCAAAACTGGCAGGGAAGTTTAGAGAGCGGTGTTACGTAGGGGGAGTGCTGACCTCAGGTGAGAGAACATGCGTGTTGGCTTTTTTCTTCTTCCTTGCTATGATTCAATGGGTAACTATGAAGAAGCTGGTTAGAGTGTTTAAAAACTGATCACTGGCTTCCAAAATTGCCTGGAATACTGAAAAATACCCACCTAGTTGGATTAGCTGAAGAAGCATGGCTGATAATTATATTGTAAGCTAAACACCTAGTTTGAAAACAGAGAGAACTCTGAGACCTAATCATGTGAAAAGTGTCCCAGTGCCTGCAAAAAATGGATCAGAGATCCGTCTGGCTCAGGTGTTACCTAATTCTGGAAATCTTGGTGTTGCAAACATGAATAATGTTTTTTTTCTCGCATTCACAGATTAAAGTACAGTAGAAAATGGAAATATTTTCATGCCTCTGAGGTAATGGGAATAATTAATGAATTAAGACTATGATAATGACCGTTCAGCTATAAAGAGCTAAGGAAAACGGAGCAGCAGAGTGGCTGGGCGAAGTTGCAGGTGTCTCAGAACTGACAGTGAAAAGTCACCTGGGAAGCTAATAAGGTGAGTAATGTTTTTTGTGTTCTGTGGAGATTTCTGTTTTCCTGTGGTAGATGTGCATTCTAACCAGTCACATAATGGGATTTCAGTCAGTGGAACAGCACAGAAATGCTGACCTGCTACTGACCATGATGATTGCTACAAGAAGGTGTTTTGCAAGCAAGCTAATAGTTAGTGCTATTTGATGTCCTTCCACTGCGGTGCTGAAAATGGTCACTTAAATTCAGGTACTGCTTTACAAGGAAAACTTGTTGAAAGCTGTTTATAACAATAGTTATGCTTCTAGTGCTTGAACAGAGGCCAGAATGAAGTTGGGTTAAAGAGCGTTTTGCCCTTGAATTAAATGGCACTTTGAAAGCGCTTATCCAGTTTCTATGTGCAAACATGGGACTTCAAGGCTCGCATCACAGTGGTAAGGCTGGATCAAAGGTCAAACTGCAAGAAGTTTTTTGGGTACGAGAGCTGGAGAATAGAATGTGAAGAATGGTGAAATTGTACCAGATATCGGTAAAATATGTTTATGAATTTTATAGTTCTAGAAATGCTTTTTTGTTGTTTGTTTTTTTAATTTTAATTTTCTGGCAGGTAAAATTTTGAGGGTACCTAAAATTCTCTAACTAAAACTGCCAAATATGATTATTGAAATTCATGGGCCCAACCATTGCCCAAAATTCTGTAACTGATTAACTGAAATGCAGCTATTGTAGGTGTGAATCTCGGGTCAGGAGAAAGTCTGTGCCTTCCCTTTTTACCTTTGGTAATTGTTTTAGGCACTTTCTATATGCTAATGAGCAGCTCTTTCAAAATCATTGTTTTTATTATGCATACAAGCGATGGATAGTCTTTAAAGGTGAAATTCTGAATCAAAATGGGCAATCTTCATGTCCTGTTCACATCAAAGCCATATGCAAGCTCACCTTACTAGATCTTAATTTTATTTTTTGTACTTAGATTGATGGAGGAAAGGCTGGCACAGTATATAAGTGATACCCAATAATATGTCTGAGAACCAGTACTCTTTTTGCTAGGATAGCTTTACATGCAAGCCAAATCATTACCTCCATTTGAAGAGAAAAATAATTTCAGAGGCTATAATGCTGGTTTGTTTGCTCATTTGAAAAGATTGTTGAATGTGTGCTGCTGTGGCCTGAATTCTTGGATACTAAGAAATCCAAACTTGCTCTAGAGGAAACTTGTGTGATTGGTGAAGACATGATGAGGGCACACTTGGCAGTGAGTTAAAGGGCTAAATAAGAGAGTACAGCTTCAACCAAATGTTCTGTTTCTCTCTTCTCGCCTCTGTTTCAGATGTCATCTCTACCAAGGAGGGTGAAATCTGAAGCCAAAGCCCTTACATCAGAAGATGAACTACCTTCATTTCTTAATTCGTAAGATTACTTTTTTCCTTAGGATTTTTTTAAAGGTTTATGCTAAGCATGAGCGATTGCATAAGAACAACACTCAGTTTCTGAGCAGTTGACTAAAAAGATTGAATGCACAAAACTTCAATTATAAAACACAAATTACCTATGCTGCTTCACGCTCATAGTGAAAGTGGGGTGAAACTGAATTGCCGGTTGTCCAAACAGAATCAGGTCACACATCCCAGTGACCAGCTTCAGGAAAGCTTGGTAAATTGTTCCAGCTATTAGCTCTGCAAGAGCATGAAAGACCTGTATTTGTTGAGTCTGCCTACGTTTCTGTTCATTTCTCCTGTTTGCTTCCTTTCATGTCAGAAAACACTCAGACTGGTTTGCTTATGGGTTTTTTTTATTCTTCTCATAAGCAATATTGTTCATTTGTTTGTTTTTCAGGAGCTCTGAATCAGAGGAGGAAGAGGAGGAGTGGGAGCCAAAAAGCAAAATCGCCAAGAGACCTCGGTTGCCAAAGAAAAATGAGGCAAAAACTAAAAAAGTTGCTGCTCCACGGTCAGCTGTGGCCAGGAAGAAGGTCAAGAAGGCAGCAATAAAAGAGGAAATGGTGAGTATCTGTAAGCAAGAGACATTTAATTACCGTGGTTGGCAAGTAACATGAGCAGAATTTTTCCAGCTCTGGTTCACTTGGTTGCCCAAGTCTGATCAGCTCATCTGATTCCACTGTTACTGAATATTCGGTATGTGTGATAAACGTGGCTTTCTTACGTACTTAAGTGCCCCAGATATAAGGGCCCTTCTTTAAAATTTTGGCCAATGATAGTGGGACATGGTTTTCCCTGGAGATCTCTTTCAACAGCAAAAATAAATGATAAATACCACTGTTCTTTCAGTAATGAAAACTAAACACTCTAATATCTCTGGTTTCTGTGTTGCACCTTTGATGTCTTCTACCTTTTCACCAGCTGGGTACCACAACAAAAAAAAGGCCTGTCCTTGTGTTTCCTTGCATGGCTGTTCGACCCAGTAAGGACCGCAGTTTTATTATGACAAATATAAGATGCACTTCTATCAGAAGTTCCTTACTTCTATCTAAAATTAACATCAGAGGTCAGGTCATGACAGCAGCCAGTCCTTCTGGTTTATACTAATGTTTCTGAATGCTTTGACATATGTGGCATATTGAGAAATATGTTCTTGGACTCTGAAGAAGATCTCAGGAAATTCAGGAAAGAAGGTGTTGCTTGTCCGAGGTTAAACAATATCTTAGCAGACCAAATCTTAGTTCCAGTTCCCATGCTGCACCTAACATAACACATCATTAGAAGAGTGCTTCCCTGCCCTGCTGTTCCCTGTTTTGTTGAGATGAGTGGAAGCAAGGACTGTAGATCAGTGTATTCTGAAGGAGAGCCCTTCAGAAGATTATTATTAAAGTCTTTCCAGGATAATTTTATTTGATCTTTTAAATTGCAGTTTTGCTGGGTATGTTTTGTCTCTTTTCCTCCACGCAAGGTATATTTCAGGTTACTTGATTTCTGGCTTGGCATTTCCCTGCCAGACAGAGACATCACTTGGAAAAATGATGTCCGGTATCAAGCCTTCCTAGGTTTTAATTGAAATGTTGAACCAGTTTGTAACAGTCAATGCTTAACGTAGTTTCAATGCCTTTTTGGCAGGATGTATCCTTGCCTATTGCTCCTGCAGAAGTTAATAGAATGCAGCTTCTAGAGCCTAAGGAAGAAGAGGTAGGCACTAAACCAAAAACTTTAAATCAAAAGCCAGAAGTGCCGAAAAAAAAGGAAATAAATTCATTCCAAGGGAAGAAAGTAAAGAGTTTGGAGGATGATGAAGAACCCTCAACAAGCGTTCCTGTAGTGGGAAATCAAGTGAAACATGAGAAATCTGAGGAGGATTTTGCATTTGATGAACCACCTCTTAAAAAGATTAAGTCAACTACATGTCCTGAAGGAAAGCCAGTAAAAAATCTAGGAGGCAACAAAGTAAAAGAAGAATTTGAGATGAACTGGGATATTGTACAGGTATGAGATCTTCTCCTTTTCTGAGGTATTGATGAAACCATTTCCTACATAATTAGCACTTAGATTCTAACATACAGTTTGAGTCCTCTTGGCATCATTTGGAGTGTCAGAGAGTCATTGTGCTGTTAAGTAGTCATTTAACCTCTGCTTAAATTGTCATAATACATATAAATGTTGGTTGGTGACTGTTAAAAGTTCAAACTTTAACATAATTCAAATATCTGACTTAGCCAGTCTTTAGTGTAAAGCTAGCCTGTAACAGTTTGCTCATTTCTTCTGTCTCGGCACATGGGGTTTTTTGTGGATATAGTCAACTGAAACTCCTACAGGAAGGGATGCTGAAAGAATTGGGATGTCTGTGTGCATAGTTTCAGAATTCAAGATTTAGTGTGGATCAGTTCATTGTAGAGACTCATATGAGAGCGTATATCAATTTACATTATCATCAAGGAGGAGATTGCATTCTTGGAACAGTGACATCAAGGGATATATCATCTTTGTTTTTGTAGGATGTTAGCTTTGAAGCTGTTCATATGAAGACAGTTCTAGGATAGCTCCTGTTCTGGGAGGCTGGGTATGGTTATGGAAGATTTTTATATGAACAGAATGGGAATAGATTGGGTACATCCTATTCATCGTCCTTAGTACTGCCTGCTTAAGCAAGGTGTAAAGTTTTGTTCCTAAGTCTTCTAAAATTTTCCTGGAAATGCAGTTGGAGAATTTGATCTTTACGTATTGCTGCTCTAAAAGCAGTGAATATGATTGTGCTGGAGTTGTTATATTTTTAGGCTTCAGAACAAAACTTTTGGAAGGCTTTTAAATCAGCTGTTAACTGTAGCGAAGTACAAACAAACTGTGATAGTGAAAATGTTACTAAGCTAAGGTACTTATGTACTTTGTCCTCAATTCCATATTGATACACTGTAACTATCTTTAGAAAGCCCAATTTGTACAAAATCATGTTTAATTTTGTGAGGTTTGGTTCATTTTGAAACCTTTAGTAATATCATGCTACTTTCCAATTATTGGTGGAGTGGGATTTGGATCAGCTTTGGGTTTGTAGGGTTGGTTTGTTTGTTTTGTTTAACCATGAGATATGTCAGTGTTGGTTTTAAAAAAAAAAGTTCCAAGTTTTCTGAGTTGCCATGTGCAGTTTGTTGTCTTTCTGTGTGTGTGTTTGTTTTGGGTTTTTTAATTGTTTTTTTTTCTGTTCCCAAGAGGCACTCCTTCCTGCATTTTTTTTTTCTGTAGTTACAAGTTTCTGGAAACATTGGTTGCTGTGTATCTTTCTGAATGTACTGGGTGTGGTGGCTGGATGCATGGGAAGCCTGACATCCTGTCTTAGGGAGGACAGTAGTCCCTGCTGTCCAGCATAATATTCTGGGGGTGATTTTGAACTTTGAGTGAGAGGCTGTTTAAAGCAATCTATCACTTTTCTTAAATGTTTTTTTTGTGGTTTTTTTTTGCATGTGACAGGCCTTGTCAGAAATAACAAATGTTGAACCATGGGTATGTGCAAACTTAATTCGCCTCTTTCAAGAAGAAAACACAATTCCTTTTATTGCTCGGTATCGAAAAGAACTCATCAATAATCTGGAGGCTGATGCCTTGAGAGAAGTGCAGCAAACATTGGAAGAACTACGGTAAGTAGGTTAATACCGGGAGGTGTCTGGGGGGCAGGTAAGTAACAACTGGCTGCTACTTCTGTGTTCCTGTTTTGGCTTTTTGTACATACTGCAATGATAAAGGAAATCCTACAGAAGAAAGTTTAAAACTGAGGTAATTATGCTTGATGCCTGTCTGTTTTTTACTCTAACAGGAAATCTAGCATAATTAATTGCCAAAGAAAGAAGATTAAGAAAGATCTTAATCTTTCTGCAGTTTTAGTAGCTTACAGGTCCTGGAGATACCTAGCCCAGTTAGATGTAAGCTGCCCCCTTAGAAGAAGAATCACTGAGAATCCCTTGGCTCCCCATTTGGAACAGCGAAGCCTCTAGTGAAGAGCACTTCTTGAGGTTGTAGTGCCTCAGGAGGGCAGGCTAAACCATCATGGACCATTGCAGCAAAGAAATGATCAGCAAAGCCCGCTGTAGGGGTGGATGAGACTGCTCTCACTGCTCCTTCTTTTTGGGTGGCTGTAGGTTCTTGAGATGGCAAAGGAACAGACTTGCCAGCTGTTCTGTCAACATGGTGTCTTCCCCCTTGTGCTCCCTGGCTATCCCCTAGCAGGAGATTCTTTCCAAAGAGGGAAGGTGGCCTGAAATAGTTCTTGTCTGAACAAGTAACTTAAATCACAACAAAATACCTTTCCTGCCTGTGGTTGCTCACAGGTATCTTACTGAAGGTCTAAGAGTTTGAAATCTGGTACCCCGTACTTGATACTGCAGAACTACCTTGATGTGAATTACGACTGTAAGTGCTCATCAAAATGGATTTAACTTAGGGCCTTTTTATTTGGCTTCCAGGCCAGTAATCTTGCAAAAATGTATATATCGGTAACAACTATCAGTATTGTTTGATGATTTTTCTTAAAGGTACCACAGATATTTTGATACAGTTTTGAACTAACTGGAGAAAGAGAGTAATAGTTAGAAACTCTTTTGGATTGTCATACTTGTTTTGTTGAGGATTACCATGAGATACAATCTTCTGGGGTTTGAGAGAGCTTCAGCAGTGTAATAAACAAGGTTGCAATCAATAGCCTTTTTAATCCACCATGAAATGTGACTCTTAATTTCAATCTTTTGCATTTTAGTACTGTTGCGAAAAAGACGCATACGATGATACAGAAGTTGAAGAAAGAAGGGAAATTATCCGGATGCCTTTTAACAGCATTATTAAATTGCAGAACTTTGGAAGAATTAGACCATGTGGTCAGTACACTAGTCTTTTTCAGATCATCCTTAGTTTAAATGTAATCTTGCATAACTAAATAGTGCATGATGCAAAGTACATAGCATGACTGAAATATTTCCTTGTCTTTTAATAACTGTATTTTTTGTTTGCTTTAAGTCTGCACCTTATAAAACTGGGAGTAAAGGCACCAAAGCCCAGAGGGCCAAGCAGCTGGGATTAGAACCTGCTGCTCTCTCCCTTCTGCAGAATCCTATGGAACTCAATCTTTTTTCTTACATTAGACCTAATACCAAAGGTAAGCACTCTGCTTCTATGAGCAGTAATGTCTTAAAAGCCTCAAAATATTTTAAAAGGGAAATTACTTTAATTGTTCTGATGTTGCATTATGCAACTATTTTAAATTCCACAGTTCTTCTAGCAGCATGTGGTAGATTTTAAATTTAATATCATGGCTCCCAAACCTTTCCTGTCTTTGTGCTGTAAATAGTAGTAATTCTGGTATACCAGCAGACAGAAGTCTGGAGATGTTAGAGTATAGTTGTCATCTGTATTTACTGGTAAGAGAGAGGGAACTGCGCTGCACACCTGAGACCTCTCCATGGTTCTTCTCTTACTTTAATTGTTTACTGAAGATTCAACACTGATTGTATAAAGGGCTTAAGCTCATAGTTTTTACTGAAGTAAATGTCACCCGTCAAAGCATATCTTAATAAAAACTGGCCTCAGTGACTAGGAGTGAGCGGGAGAGAGTTTTTACTATTGAATGACAGTAGGGGTTGGATAAGATGTAATCTCTGAAATGTGAGTAGTAACTTTAATGGTATGATTGTCACACATAGACTGCAGAATTGTGTTTCTTTATGAATGCAGTTATGGGTGAATCTGTAGGGGGCAATCTCTGACAATAAAATACGAAGATTGCTGCAACCTTCTGTATGGTGTTAAAATAGAGAAGTGCTTTTCTTCCCTGCCCCAACATTTATTTTTTTAATTTTAATGTAAAAGTGCTGAACCTGCTGGTGAAGCTGACTCTTACTCTTCCCACTTATGTTGTTCTTTTATTTTATTTAAATATTGTTTATAAAATGATCCTAACTTGGCATTCAAAATCAGTTACAAAATATTCTGATTGTTTAATTACTGCATTGTAGCATATGTCATTATTTCATACAGCAGTATATTGCAAGCACGTATCTGACTATGCTGGCAGAGTCTAAAGAGCCAAATGAAAATCTTCACAGTGAAAGTTCAAATAAATTATTTAGGGTGCATTCAGAAAGGAGTGCTATTTGTTGCAGCATAAACACTTCAATTTTTGGAATCAGTACACCTATTTTCAATTTTGTGCTAAAAATAATGTTGCTTAGGTTTATATAATGGTTACCATTTGAAAGGCGTATCAGAAACTACATACATATATGAACTGGGCCACTTTTATCAGCTTGGGAGCCAGGTTGACAACCTATATACAGTTTGAGATCAGAGTGAATTTCTGTTGAAGGGATGAGCCATTTGCCGTGCAGAAGAGTTTTCATCAGATCTTAATATTCAGTTATTTTAAATTTTCAGTGTTTTTAAACTTAGACTAAAAATAAACTGAAATAAAGACTGCAGTTCATGTTTCAAAGCCAGATATTTGAAAGTTATGGAAGTAGGCTCACTAGAAAACTTTGTTCTTCTTTTTAGTTGTATGCATGGTCCAACATTTCTCTAATTAAACAAGCATGTGCAGTTTTTAAAATGGACGCAGTTAATGCCCATGTGAGTGGTGCTTGTTGAATGGGAACTTTTTGATAATTTCTTTAATTCTGATTGGTTTTGGTCTGTTTTGTCTCATTCAAATTCTCTGCTAGAATTAAAATAATGTCACCATGTATACTGCTGGTACTTGAGTGTCTCACAATAATTCGTATTCAATATAATGCATGTTTTATTATTCCCTTAGCTTTGTATTCTGATGTTACATTACTTTTACCATATGAAACACTAACTCAGATGTAAAGAGCCAAATTCCACAACTACCAATCAGTTCAGGCATTTAATAACATAATAAGAATTTAATAAGAGAATAAGAATTTATTCTCCCACTTTTATTTTTCTTTCTGGCAGGTAAGTTTAGCTTCCCCTTTTTAAAAAAGGGCAAGATTATTTCTTTATAGTGTGTAACTCTATAGCCCAGTCAGAAGCAGGGTTCTGGATTCAATAAAAATATTAGTTCTTAGAGCTATGCAGTTTTTTTTAAAATGGCGTTGATAAAGTTCTTTCAAGATATTGGTAGTCCATCAGACAACAGAGTAAAAAAATGTGTGTTGAAGGAGACAGTTAATCCTGTATTTGCCAACTCTAGGATTCTTGCTTTTTGCTGTGAAGCATTTGTACTGACTGTTGCTAGAAACGGGGTTAGATATATTGATTTTAAAATACAAGATGTCAGTTTTATTTCATTACCTTCTGGTTCTGGTCCAATTCAACCACTGTGCTGAGGAGAATGCTGTGCCACATCTTCTGGTCTTTTGAAGTGAGGGATGGTTCTGTGTGTTGGAAAGCTGAATGATTTTGTTATCAGCTCTCTAGAATACTTTGCTATGGAGACGTTTTATAACTTCACTGAACAGTGTTTCATGGGAGAGGATGTGAGGGTAGCCCAACCTCAGAAAGTGGCACTGTGCGAACTCCTGCTACAAACCGGTGGAAATATAAAACTATTACACAGAGAAAGGACAGGATTGCCTGCAAAGATTTTAGGCAGTTTCTATATCAGTAGCAAAAAGTGTGGTTTTTGTGTGCTGTGACTACTCATTTTATTACAACTGCAAAAATTGTACTCGAATATCTAATTTTACCATTGTAAATAATTAATTTGCATCGTAAATGTCAAGATCTGTTAGCATCAAAGTCACAATTATTATTTTTCTCTCATTTTAATGTCATTTTGATTTATGATACTGCATTGGTCACTTTAGGCTCATTAAAAATTTTCAGATGTTTTGGAAAGCAAGCTTATTTAAAAAAATTCTAATGAACTAGGATTCTTCATTGAAACCTCTGCAAATCAGTTGGATATCTTGCATCAATTTTCTTTCAGCTTGTATATATTTTATTAGTGCTTGTGCAGTTGTGTAATTTTTCATATTAGCTTTTTTATAATTACTAACTGTTTTTTCTTCTAAGGCCTTTCAACTATTCAGGAGGTAGAGGCTGGTGTACAGCATATTTTAGCTGACATCTTTGCTAAAGATAAAGATACACTGGATTTTATCAGGAAATTGTAAGTTTGATTTTATTTTTTTAAATTTTCTAAATTTTCCTGGTTACACAGTAAGATTCAGTCTCCTAGTGTGCACATATGTAATTCATTTTTTTAATAATGTGAAAACAGTGTTACTGTGAGATTGCATTAGGTCCATTCCTTCACTTGTGCTGGAGACGTTCTTTAGCCTTTCTGCCCATCTGGCTATCAGTGGAGGAGAAATCTCCTGCGAGCATGGCATGACACTGTGACTCCCAAAGACTGTTCCATATAGAGCATATCTCTCTTGCAGTTAGTGACCTGTAAGGCAAAGTTTTCTCTCCTTGCACTTCCTTCAAGCTATGACTTTCCAGAGGTGTATCTGCTCTGATATTTACTATTTATTATTGCTCTAATATTTACTGCTTGACACCAGTCAGTCTAATTAGCATGCAGTGATGGTTGATTCTGTCATTGGAAGACAATCAGGCAAGCAAATGTCACCATTTTTAAAGCAGGAGTTACTGATCCTCTGACTGTGTTAGCTGACTTTTTTTTTACATTACATTTTCTTACATTACATAATGACTTCAAGGTTATTTGTCATGTCCGGGGACTTGATGTGACAGAGTAGTAGTTGCTTGATATTTTTTTCCTCTGCTGTGTACTATCTGGGACAGAACAGGGTTCTCAAAGAACAGATACCTTTTTAGGAGCATGCAGTGTTGGTTTGAATCTGCTCAGTTCTGTTTAGTTGACTCTTGTTTGCTGTTTATCATGAGTAATGGCCAGCTTCATCAAAAAGCTAGAGCACAGCAATGTGATAATTTCAATGATGGGGTTGTTTTGTAAAGGATGTTCTGTCGTTACCAGACTAACACTTTCATTCTTTTGACCACTAGAAGCTCCTCAGCTGGATACACAGTGCTCTACAGATATATCCTGTTGATCTAAAGTGTGCTGCATGTGTAGTAATCATGAGGAGCATTCAGGAAGCTATCTGTTTGGGATCCCTGTTACTCCTAAAGATAATGAAAAGTTTTATGGGTGTTAAGTGCTCAAAGCAAGAAATTAATTCTGAGGCTGGGTAGATTCAAGAAAGATGTTGCACTTCTATAAAATAAATAACTGCTATAACTTTTTTGCAACTTTCCAAAATTTGTTCTGTGAAGTTGAACCAATAACTGATCAAACTGAAGTGCAGCTTTTGAGTATCCATTCCCTTCAGGAGAAGGGCTGTGTTCAGCTTTTTCTGAGGTCTGCTTGAATTTCTTCTCTTGGTATCTTCCAGTCAGTAGGTGTCATGTCAGTCTCGGCATTAAGATATGTAATACAGTTCTGCAGGTAATTGGAGTTAACATAACTTGTAATTGCGCAGACTTCAAAATTCATTTTTGTTTAATAGAAGCACTAATGACTTGTTACAAGCTTCGTGCTAAAATACCTTATTGACATATTTCTTTTATTCAGATGTCAGCAAAGGTACATTTGTATCCAGTCAGCCTTGGCAAAAGTGTCGTCCAAAAGTGGAAATGAAAGGGATATCGATAAATTCCAACTGTACCATGAGTTTTCTTGTAATATAAAGAACATTCAGCATCACCAGGTACACCTACAAATTTGTATTTTTTTCTTAGAATTTTAACTATAGCAAAGGTGGCTTTGCTTTTTAATTTTGTTGCTTAAAATTGATTCTAAAGATACTTGATTTTGCTTTTCAGTTATCAAAGGTAACAGACTTTCAAATTCTTGAAATGCAGGACTAAGCTGTTAATGTTTGTCTTAAGAAACTGAGCAGAGGGACTGCTTATTCAGCTTGTCCATTGTCTAATTAATTCTCATTAAACAAATATTTATAATCAGAGATTTCAGTATTGGTGTGATTTATTTTCAGTGTGTGTCATGCCCTCCCTCCCTTCCCCCCGTAACCAGTGCATAGCAGGTGTTATCAGGAGGGGGATGAAGGCTGAGTGATAATTTATGGTCTGTAGGGGTGAGATTGGGGCATTGCGTAGTAGAGGAAGCTGCTTGGTTGGAGTGTAAGTATTTGAAACAAACTTGGATAAACTTATTCTTTGCTTCTTTTGGATGTTTGCTGCAGGACTGAGTCAGAGTGCTCTGAGCCATTTGACACTAAACCTGTCAGGTGAGACTGGTGAGAAGTATCAGGGAAGGATCTGGAAAATTGAAATTGAAGGTGACCTAGAAAAGCAGCTCTTGTCAGCAGCAACTTCATGTAAAAGCTGAACAATCAAAATAGAAAGGCGCAGGGGAACATCCCATGCACTACCCCAAAAATGCTTTTGTTTTGCAGGTCATCAGTATTCCCTTCTGTGAAGCATCTTTGGTTATCCTAATCCCCAAGCCTAGACCTATATGACTAGAAAAAGAAATGAGGGACAAAGCAAACTTACTAGCTGATGACTTGATAGCTCGGCTGCCCCGTTACTGAAGTTCAAAGGCTGAAGTGTGATGCACTCAGTCTAGCTGTCAAGACTGTTGCCCTGATTCATTACTAATCACTAAGTGAATTGTCTCTTGTTTTGGTCCCGATTATCTAGCTTTAAAATAAACCAAAACAAAACACAAAACCCAAACCAAAACAAAAAACCACACAAAAAAGACCTTCTTAGCTGCTTCCAACCAGAAATGTCCCTTTCCTTTAGAAGGCTGCCTTATTCTACCGCAGAATCCTTTTCCTTTTGTATCTATGATACACTCTCATTTTCTCTCTGCTTGCTGTTTTAAATCAGTGTGATATTTTGAATTAATAAAGGATTTTCTTGCATGTCTTGAATTTATTACAAAAAATATTTCACAACATGTATGGGCTAATTTTAAACCCATGGTGTTAAGTGAAAGACTAAATTACTACAAGTAATTTTAATAGACAGGCCTTCTGTAGATGTTTGAAGAGGTACCTGTAGTTGTTCTCTTTGTAATAAGTATGAACATTTACTGTATTTATATCAGTAATTATTTGGTGAAAACTTGCTTCTAGAGAGTCTGGAAAAGTCAATAGAGCAAGTGGAGACTACTGTGGCGACATATCACAAAGTTTTGTAGATTCATCAAGAGATTAAGTGTTGTGCTGTATGGGTTTTTTGTTTGGGTGCTTTACTGTTGAATGAATACTTTGGCTGTCAGAGACTGTTTAGTTTTTTCCTGCACCGAGAGTGGTGAATACTGAGATATGCAATGTGTATTGGGTGTACAAGTGTTTCCTGGGATGACAATATGATTTACTTCTTGCCCGAGGAATCCTTTTTTTCCCCTGTTTTACATAAGGAAAACCATTGCTTAGGTAGAGCCAGGGCTAGACAACAGATTTCCCAAACCTGGTCAGCGCTCTGACCATGTGGCTGCACTCTTTCTTAACCAGGATGAGTCCTTAGTTTGTCTATTTGATGTTAAGATTATCTGTTTTGGTTTATTTCTTCTTGTGTCTGTCACTAACCTTAACGTGTCTTTCTCTTTCCATTCTGGCTCTCCAGTGAAGTAATAACCATTGCTCTTGCAGCTGGTAGTCCTGTAGTCACGGGATGTTTTTGCACTCCTATGCGTTGTCTTTCATCTGTATATTACTGCTATTTGACTATTCTAACACACTGAATATTTCTCTATTATGAATCTTAAAAGTCTGAGTTGTTTGTGCTTCACTGAGGTTTCAGGGCCCAAGGTATGTCAGGGCTCTTTTGTACTAGTCGAGGAAGAAATGCATTTTATGATCATCTCTGACGTGCTGTTTGCAGAGTTCCCTGTTTTGTAAAAATACTGTAACTTCTCATTTCTGCTGATTTTTGGTTCTTTGTTAGTTTTCCAGTTCCTTTCTTTGTCTCCCTTTCATGTTTTGATGATGAAATAAGGAAAGAAAAAGTGTTTTCTTTATCTGCCACGTCTTCCTTAAGCTTAAACACTAGTATTGTGCTTCCGAAAGTCTTTCTCATAACCTTCAATTTCTTTATTACCTGACCTTACTACCCTGCTGATGCAAATTACCATTTTTTTCTCTTTTGTTTTCTTGAATTGTAACCATCCCTTTTAATACCTAAAGGTCTTTAGTTTCTCCTTCACCTAAGACTTTGAAGAAATACTTCTTTTCTGCATTCAAAAAGCTGGTTAAAAATGTGTTCTTGAATGTGCTTTGGGAGAGGTGTAGGTGTCTTCAAGTGAAGAAATTCTCTGGTTTCGTTCAGGATTTTTAGAAGCAGCTTATACCTAAAAAAGATATAGGGAAGCCTGAAACTCAGAGGGATTTATAAAATTTACTAATCCCCCAGGACTGCAGGTTAAATAGCTGTGTTTTAAGAACACTTGCAAAATTCACTGTTTTGAATACCTTCTCTACCTCCTTTCATGACTGCGCACAGACAAGTGTTCTCAATGCATTTAGCTAGAGGCAAAAGTAGAAGTCAGCTTTAAATCACCTCTTTGCAGAGTTGCAAATAAAGGATTCCATAAAATACTGCACTGAAACTGGTCATTGTCTGAGTATGAAGTGCTAGTAATCTTAAAGGTCTATGTAGGACCCTAACTCTGCTTTAGCTTACATGTAAGTACAGGGGACGGGCAGTAGACTAGCGTGTGACCTAATAGAGAATAAGCTGTGTCTTTGACCAAAGCATTTGTAGCCATGAGCGTGCCTTGCAGGCTGTATTACAATGAGGTGAACTGGTGTGCAGTAAGCTGCGGCTTGGTTCTGCGGTTCTGCAGCTGTCGTTGCACATGCTGTAGTTCTGGGTTACTTTCCCTGCCATTGTCACTTTGTGTGTTGAGACATGCCACGAAATAATCAGGACTGGCATGGAATTGGGTTGTTTGACTGAAAAAGTTAAAATACTGAACCTGAAATGAGAAAAAAAACTATTTGTTTAAAAAAACTGACGCCAGATTTGGACATAATCAGATACCTGTGGGTGTTTCCAGCTGGAACACTTCTGCTCTTGGGAGGTTCAGCCACAGTTCCTTCCTTTGGCAGCAAGGAGGACCTGACTGGAGTCTTAGGATGTAGTTGGGTAGCTATACGAACATAACTGTCATAACTAAGGAAAAAAATCTTTCAAGAGTTTATTTGAATTTTTGACTAATTGTAAGCAGTTCAGTGTTTGTGTACGCCTTGGGGTTGCTTTCCTCTATTTGGAGATGACTGAATTGGTGGGAGGAAAAGAATTAATGAATAAAGTGTAATGTTTAAGGCAAGTGCTCTATTTTCAATCTCATACTTAAAAAGGAATTGGAAATTAAAGTCCTTGGCAAAATATACAAAACTTATTTAGTGAGTCTAAGTAAATCTGGAACGCAGAGGAGAGCTGTGCAATGTGAAGGATGTATTTTTCTGATAAACAGAATAAGGTTTGATAAATCTTGTGACTAGATCAAATTATTGTTCTTGCTTTCTCTTAAAAATGTATGTTGTTTTTATTAACCCTTCCCCTGGATCTGTTCAAGTCTTGCATAAAAACAGTCTCTCTCCAGAACTGAAAGTTTACTTTGTGTCTAGAATAGCTGTATTTGAACCTGTTACTTAAAAAAAACCAAAACAAACCCACCTTTAATATCTTAGGGGGAGAAATTCAGTAATTACTTTCTTAATTGGGCATTTCCTGGATGATAATTCTTCTCTGAATGCGTGTCACTTAGAACAGCATAGGCAGATTGTTTAAGAATAAAAATGTAAAAAATATTAGTGACTGTAATACAGCTGGTTTAAGTTCAGGTGACTGACACATTCGGCGGACGGAGTGCCAGGAAGCAAAATGTGATGCAAACATTGATCCAGCTAACAGTGTGCTGAATGATGACATTATAATTCTATCAGATGCATTCTCTGTCCTGAGCATCGTTTTGATTTCATTTTAGCTTGACATTTAACTTTCTCTCTTTTTTTTTAATTTTAAGTAAAATCAGAATAAACATGAAAGCATTTGATTTGTTAAAATGTGTCTTTCTAATCTCTACATGAAAACATTTGCTTTGGCAGTCAAGGTACCAGATGCTATAATACTTCACATGTAATCTTTATTATTAGCTTTGTTGTTCAATGATATGTCAGGCCTGGTATGTCACAGGAGCAGTAAGGCTGAGGAATATAAATTGGTACTATGTCCTGGAGTCATTTTAAACCATTGTATTTAGCATATGTGACATGTCTGAGTTAGCTAGTGATTGAATTAAAGTTCATGATTGACACAGAATGCTCTGTTGTGACAGTGCTCAGGGCCTGCTACATACAGCAACATGTGTAGTCATACAGGAATGTCAACTTCTAGCAGATTTTTTTTAATTTTTGCACTTTGAAATATTTTGGAAGGGAAAATGAAATCTAAAAATGTATTTTTTATTTGTAGCTGCTTCTAACTGTTGTTCTGTTTCTAAAAATCTCTTGACCAGTGAGTTTTCTTAATAAATACTATTACAGATTGCTTCAGGTGAACACTCATCATTTTCATAGAGAGGTTAGACTAGTAGATACCCACCAGTATCCTCCAGGATACATCACTCGTATTGTGACCCTGGTTTTAAATGTAGAGCCACAGACTTCCATTTAAAATAGAACTCTGTATGCAGATAGCACATGTGCAACCAGATTTAGCTTTAGATCATGAATATGCAGTTGTATACACAAGAGACTGCCAGAAATACGTGCATACATTTTCAGGCTGGAGTGTTAAGGTGAACATAAAGAGTGTATCTACAATATTTTCAGCTATTTATGAACTAGGTGTGAATAACTCAAAAATTCATCCTCTTTCAAATTAGGCTGATTACCTTTGTATCACAAGTTCTGATTCATAATTAATTTTAAATTTGGATTGATCTTGGGAAGCAAAATGAAGCCTGAAGCTTCAGACTAACTTTTTCCCTTTCTGATCTTTAGTTCTGATTGGAATCACTTTTCAATTCATTTCTTGAGTTTTAATTTGGGTTATTAAACAAGATTATTCTACCAACTAAATTCATGCTGACTTGTATTATAAGTGTGTTTAAGATAAACTGGATCTTGAGATTGCAGACTCCAGGAAAAATGTATGATTTGTTATGCCACAGCATGATTTAATCTGTGTTTAAATTGTGGATGTTATCTGTACATGCTGGTACTTTGTGAACTGATTTACTGTACCACCATCATGATTTGCTACAGAATGTCAAGCAAGTGCATACACAAATGTTGATAAGTTTATCTTTTGGATATTTTGTGTGTCATCTGTCTCTGCCATTTATGTTTGCACTCAGATTCTGGCCATTAACCGAGGGGAAAATCTGAAGATCCTGACAGTGAAGGTCAACATTCCTGACGGGGTGAAGAATGAATTCTGTTGGTGGTGTGTCAATGAAAGGTCTGCATGGATACATATTCTTACAGAAATCTTTTTTTTCTATAGACAGCTGCATACTGAAATGTACCTCACATGTCTCGTTACGTTAAGAGAACAATTTAAACAAATACTTATTAGATTAGATGACATTAACAAGTGGATAATTCTTATTCTGTATTTCCAACTGATGTAGCATTATGCTGAAAAGATCGTGCCTTTGGCTGTATTTGGGGAATTCTGGCACCATTCTTCAAGCAACTGAATTTCTAAAAATTTTGGGTGATTTTTTTGTTTCTTACTGATTTGCTCTTAAAAGTTGCTTTTTTTTAAGCCTGTAGTGAGATGTTTAGTGTTGCATAATTTTGAGGGGGTTTTGCAAAAGTTTAGGTTAAATATAAGTTGTTGTGTGCAATATCTCTGTCAGTCTTTCTTGGAAGCTGCACCTTGATGTGTCCTCTGTTGGAGAATATTGTGATCCAAACTGTGCATCTTCCTTGCATGTATAAAAGACATGTTTCTCTTTCTCAGTAGTTTGAGATATCGGGCATTGTTCTGAGGATGTCTTAGAAACTCCTACCTTTGCATACTGAAATTGAATAACGAAAAGGAGGAAAAAAGATAGGAAAAGATGCACTTTTTTAAATGTGATACCACTTTAGCCTGTATTTTTCTTCCACACCAAGTCCAAGAAAAGGATGTGGTAGAAATGTTCCTTTTCACTGTAGAAATTTAATAATTCTGTTTCCAGCATGGAAGCCTCTGAAAGAGTTAAAATATTGTTTGGCCAGATAACATAATATGATCTAGGACTAATAGTAAGTAACTTTTTTTTTCAGGAAAGTATCAGGATTCATAAACACACCTAAGTTTCATTCTAGTTTTAATACCTGTAACAGAAACGGAATTTCTGTCCTCCCCCCAAGACGTATAATCTGTAGGCAGAATGTATCTGTCAGTCTTGCTTTTACTGCATCTATGACAGAATTTGGAAGCACTGTGAGCCACAGATAATGGAACAGCTTGTCACTGCTACACAAATGAAAGTGGGATGTAAATTGAGATATTTTTGGTTGAGTACACTTTTGTGAGTCATCCTGAGATAAAAAGAATATTGACCTTGGAAACGGAACTACTTACTAATACTTAGCATTCATGAAGCTATATATGCTTATGGCTTTTTACTATTTAAGGACAACTTGTCCACCATCAGAAAACTTCAAAAGGAATGATTTTAGTAGATCTTGGTGCATTGACATCTAGGACAGATTCTGATCTTCCTTATTAGATTGATAACTGTGTTATCAAATTGACAAATAGTAATTGTGTATTCTGCCCTGCAAGCTTGGAAGTGACTGTCCAAGTGTGGGAGTTGCATTATTTTCATTGCATCGATTTACTGGTGAGAGCAGAAGGTTAAGAACTTTTGTTTGAGGCAAGGATTTCAAGCTTTTGCAAAGGTATTAACTAATTTACTGAAGGTCGCACAAAATCAGTTGCAGAACCAGAAATGCCACCTTGCTACAGAGTTTGGCCAGTATTCTAGCCACAAAACAGTATCATCTACTGCCTGTTGAATTAGTAGCAAATACGCTGACCTTTATGTGTTTTTCTGAGGCGAATTAAATGCCCCTGTGATGGAAAGTGGATTTGGAAGACTGGAGTTCTTCATTATTGCATTGAGCATGCAATAATGATGCTCTGTAAGATGACTGTATTTTCTTTGCACGTTCAGAATATTTGCCTGTAAAAGCATCTATATTTCCTTGAACATCAGGTTTGTGCTGAAAGCTCAGAATATCCTTATGCCTGGCCCCATGGATTGTGTTATTCCCCAGAAGATGGCATCTCTGTGGTTTGACAGTGAACCTAGCTCCATTAACACTAGAACTGCACTGGTCCCAAAGACAT
This sequence comes from Pygoscelis adeliae, assembly GCF_000699105.1. Taxonomy (NCBI): domain Eukaryota; kingdom Metazoa; phylum Chordata; class Aves; order Sphenisciformes; family Spheniscidae; genus Pygoscelis; species Pygoscelis adeliae. The sequence continues at coordinate 2,592,622 of NW_008824935.1, read as the reverse complement.
AGTCATGAAGTGGGAAACAGAAAAAGGATCAATGAGAAACAGATGGAGAGGGGCTGGTTAGCTAGCTTTGAGTGTAAAGACAACATGGAGTTGTTCCTTGGGAAGGGGCAAGATTTTGTTCCCAAGTGGAATTACAGCCTTGAAAATGAAGTTTGGTGTTTGACAATCTTTTTTTCAGTTTCCAGACAAAATCCTCAGATCCTGTGTAAAGTCCATGGTACAGGCCTTAAAGGCATGCTTTGTCTGTGGTTACCATCTTGGTACAAGTTTCATAAAATGTTTTGGAGGAAAACAAAGCTCTGCTTTTTGTGCTTCACGTCTAAAAGCCTAACTGTGCTCTTCCTGGAACACTTGTTAATTAATACAAGTGGTTCTTAACTTGGGCTATGTTAATTCTGTTGATGTATAGATTCAGCCTCTGAGGTGTCTCAGTAGCCTAAGCCATTTATGCTTATGGTGGTCCCTGTTGTGAGCACACGCACGTGGAGAGCTGAGTAAGATGATATTATTTATGTGGAGCTTTTCTAAATAGGGCTTCATTTAAAGGGCTTCAAAAGTCAGCTCTTGATTAAATAATCAAGAAAAATCTGTTCTTAGAGGGAAGCTTAACTAGGCTGCGATGATCTTTAAAAATATACACACATGCTTTTGCTTTGTTTTTTGCAGTGAAGTGGATTTTTCTCTTTCCTCATGAAATATTGGAATGATTAAAATGCAGTATTTGCTATGATTGAACTTACTGTTTGGATATTTTTGCATTTATAGCAATTTCTAATAGAACGTTGCCTAAATAATTTTTACTTATATATAGGCAGGTAATAAAAATATCTGCTGCGATAACCTATTTACAGAGAAAAGGTTTGCTAACTAGCTTTAATGGATGGAAGAAAGGGGGAAACAGCTGCCAGGTTTCCAAATTCATTCTTATTTGTGCTGAGGATACTTTCTCGGGGAGTGTATTCATACTTGCCACCTGTAAAAACTTCATTTTTATAGAATTGCGTAGCAATAAGAGGGTTTAAAGCCTTTGCCACTTTTATATAGGTATGGAAAGAGTCTCTAGTTACAAATAAGTATAATAGAACTATTTGCAAAAACGGTTAGCAAAGTGATGAGGTCATATGGGTAAGTACTCACAACTCTAGATGTTGTAAAACTAAATGGTAAGCTTAATTCTGTTCCCATGTCTGTCTGCGTTAATGCAGCCTTGACTCGATCACGCATTTCTCAACTATTATATGTGCAGACACTTAAAGCTGTTTCAGGAAATTGTAGATCCCCTTAAACAACTGAAAAGCTGTCTGGGTAGGAGCAATTTAGGATTCTCAGTATTTCTGAGTGAGTGCAAGTAAACAAAGTCAAAAGTAAAATTCAGTCCTGTTTTCGCCTGGCTCTGCAGCTGGACACATTATCAAATGGCTATAATTCTATCATGTTGCATTTTAAAAAAAACAAAACCAACCAACCAAAAAACTTACAAAACTTACCCAGACATATTAAAAAATATGTATGTATGCTACTTTGCAGTTAGGGACCCAGGCATGTAAAAAAATACACTAAATGAAGAAAACTCTGAATGTTATCAATATTTTAAAAAGAAATAAAAAACAGGTGGACTGTAATAGAAAATGTTCATAGTCTTTACTTCTGTTTGAGTATAATACATCTGGCTGTGTCTCCTCAATCTTTCTCCTTTTGCATTGGGTGGACAATCTGTGTCAGTTGTGCTTGTTCAAGGACTTCCCCCTGCCCCCCCTCCCCCGTAACATTGCCCAAAACAAAAAGATCAATGGAATAAAGATCTGGGATCTCTCTTCTGGAGAGCTTTGAAACTGAGGTGTATTTTAGGACAAAATTTGAAGTAGTTGTCTTTACGGCTATGACCACTGTGCAGTTTCCTTAGAAAAGGGGATGCTCCAAAGAGTTTGGCTTAGAAAATGTTGGGAAATAGTCTTGTGTTTGTTTGGTATTGTTTATTTTGTTTTCCCTTTTGCTAGAATGTTATTTACACTTTAAATATATCAGCAACAGGTAAAAGAGAAAAATAATTTGCAAATTGTTTTTTGTTGTTTTGTGTTTTTTTTTAAGGACTGCTGCAAAATTCATAGATTTCACTTTGAGTTTGAATAGAGATACTCACAGCATTCCAAATGAAATTTGAATTGGGTTTCATTAATTGATATTAGTGTAGCTCTTGAATTTCTGTCTGGACACAGTTGCCTTACAGCAGTAGCTCTGCAGTGACACTCACAGAGGATGTTTAGTCATTTTTTTATATATCGAGGAATAGCAAATAATGCAACCCTAATGGTGATATGGAACAAAGTTCTTCATTCAGTTGTGGTAAGCTTTGACTTCTCCAAGTGAAGAGTAACATTTTTTTATATTTTCTTTAAAACATAAAATATGATTGCATTCTAATACCTAACAAAAAAGATAAAAGGTAGGCCTTGTCCCTTGTCAATTGGAGAACCATGAGCAACTTCTCATTCCATTCATATTTGAAGCTATGATTTCATTGCCTAATTATTGTAGTAATTCTGCAGTTTATAGGACATTACATTCAATGTAGAAGTCTTTGTTTGAAAATTCCCTTTTTTCTGAGTTTTTGCATATGTTCTTAAAATATTTTTTATTTTTCTTTTTCTGTTCTTTTGCAGATGGAGACCTAAACAATTTTTAAAACCAGAATTAATGAGGATACTACGGAATTCGGTAGAGGATGCATATAAACGTCTTATATATCCTCTCCTCTGTAGAGAATTCAGGTAAGCCCAGAATGAATGTGTATTTTCATACTACCAATTTCTTAACAATTCCCTCCCCAACTTTTTATTAGAATATCTTTTATCCATTTGAAAATATCAGCATGTTTTTAATGCTCTGTGCTTACAGAAGAAATGAACTGTGTAGTCTTGGTTCTGTAGATTTAATTTGTGACCCTATCTGGTTTAGGCTACAGTAGAGAAATGATCTTTCTGTGAAGTCATTTTACATGTTTACCTATCTGTTGCTTGTACATTTATCTAATAAAGTACAGTTTAGATCTACATTACCATAATAGTTGCATCTTTATCCTTGTATTAGGGATACAGGATATCATTATGTCACTGAATTTTCCCAGCCGTCTCTTCATGTCACAGCAATACTACTGTCAGTGACATTGTTCTGCCTCCTTCTCTTTTACCTCTCTGAAAGAAACCAGCAAAGTAATTGTTGTGGTTGGAAGTGTCCCTCATGTTTGTCATCTGCACTTTGTGGTGAACGAATTAGTCATAGTGTTAGTCTGATACCATTTTGTGGGTATTGTGATGGCTCTAGAGAAGCTAGTAAACTTATTTCTGGTGATACTGTAGTAATGATGTCATCAGTGTCACTTGTAAGATCTAGAATATTATTCTAAATTTAAAGGAAATTTAAAACTTAGTATCAAAGTAACATTAATTAAATAGGTTTTTTTCATGGTGTAGTGTAGGAGTTTACCACATAATCGAAATTACTTAATATGTCAAAAAGTCTATGTTCTAAAAGAGTTGTCTTCTAATGGCTAACAGTACTGACGGTGTGATTCTTCTCTTGAATACAAGAGATGCTCCCCAAAGCATAACATGTTTGATTCTGGCAAAGCTTTCTGATATGTGACCTAAGTTTTAATACCTGTTTTGAGGTAGTTCAAATGGAGTTTATCAAAGAGACTCTGTTTCTTGGACCAGAAACGTTGAAATGACTTGTATCAAAATGACATGTGTTGGTTATTCAGTACCTAAAATCAGCAATCACATTCTGAAATATAGTTCTTCTGTACCTGCTTGGCTGTGCTCTTATGTTTCTGTTCAAATTGGAGTTGTTTTCCTGGCATTTCTTTTCATGAGCATCATCGGCTGGATCTTCTATGTTCTTCCCCTCTGAAAAGATCTGTCGGCTAAAGCTTTGAACAGCAGATATTTCTAATGGCTTTTGGGTTTCTTCACTACAGTATGTTGTGTTTGCTCGTTACTTTGCAAGCAAGAGTGCTTCACCTCTTTTGATTAGTGAGCCTGTTTTTTACTACTGTGAATTTCACAGATTTTTGAAAATGCTGAGTTCACTTTTTTGTGACCACAGTACATGTAGCTACTTTAGGGGAGGCACTGTGTCTATTGTTTGGCCAAAATGATGAACATCTCATGATGGTGAGTCCAACTGTTGGTTTCTGTCACATGAGTGTGGAAGTAGTTGTCATTCCTAGCCTTCTCTACAATCAAACTTTTAAAATAAGGAAAAAAGACTTACCTTTTAGTGGGGCTTGTTTTTATCATAAATAAGCAAACTGACATAAGGGTTCTTCAAGGCTCTTTTGTTGTGTTTTTGCTTCGTGGTTCCTACCACAGGACTGTTGTGGCCTGTGTGGTGTGTATAACACTATGAGGGCTGCTGCAGCAGTAGGTTGCTGAAGGTTTTCTGTTCTCTTAATTAAAAAAAAAGGCTTCCTTCCCTATTACTTCCCAGATGTAACTCACAAGTCGTAAATGCAAAGCATACAAAGCTTGCTGCCTGTTCCTGAGTGGATGTCTGCTTATGTTTTACTCTGTGATAATTTTGCATGATTGGTGGTGTCTGGTTAGGAAAAGCTGAAACATCTCCTACAGAGAGGAATGCAAAGCACCTGCCAGTAGTATTCCTGGTCCGTGACCACTTAACCCTTATCCTTCTTTTATTTTCTTTCCACCCACACCAGAAGCTGATTTTTAGGGCTGTTGCAAAGGGCTGCTAAAGTATTCAATACCTCCTTTTAGCATTAATATTTCCAACCCACCCCCCACTGTTCTTTTTTTCTTTTCTTTTTATTATCATTAAATGTTGGAACAGAAAGTTTCCAAGAGTGTATTGAAATTTCTGGTGCTTCTAGTGATCAGAAGAATGAAACTTGCCAGCAAGACAGTTACCTTATTTATTGTTTAATTTCCTTTCTTCCACTCTGTCAGATAGCATCATTTCTTGTATCTGGTATAATAATGTCCAGTGTTGCTTTTGGCTCTTTGAAATACATTTTATTTTGTTGCAGTACTGCATGGAATGATTCCATCAGGATTTGATACAAGTGATGTGGCACGGACATATTTTTTAATGGATAATCCTTTCCTAATTTTCCATGCTTTCTCAAAGTGAGTGCTTTCTCTCCTCTGTCTTCAGGGACACAAACATTTCTCTGTATATCTTGTTTCTCACCTGAAGCTAGTTTGCAGATATTTTTCCATGGAAAGGATTGCCTCTCAGACTGTATATGGAAGTGGGGAGTTTTAAATCTCAATTTAAAAACTGACTCTTATAACATTGACTATAGAAGCTAGTAGGTCATGATTAGGTTATTTGCTTTTATTACAATATACCTATTAGTGATATGCAGTCCGAGTGCTTCATAGAGTTCAAGGGAGGGGCTTGAAATTCTGACTTGGTTGATACTTTTTCATAAAGTAGCAACTGAAGGGTTTTGTTTTGTTTTTTTACAAAATAACCATTCCCCTTGTGTTTAGAGAGGAGGACTGCTATCCACCTCTGCCTTATATCTCTGCCATATTAATGAGAATTGTCACAAATTGGAAAAACATGAAGCTGGGCATCTTGCCATTTGGATGAAGCCAGTAGTGCACTGAAAAAGGGAAAGATATTAGATTGTTTGAGGTAGCTTGATATTTGTTCAAGGATCAAATGACTATCCCAAACTTGAAATTAAGGGCCAGTACTTGGGACAGTAGATCATGTCATTGATACAAGTGTTGAGTGAGAGACAGTTAGAGAGAAAAGAGAGGTCTATATTTGAAATCAAAAAATACAGGATATTATGTAATAGAAAGGACATACGTTATGTTCCCCCTACGCACCTGGCACTTTAAGTAACATTTCCTGTTACTATAAAAGTTTCTGTATATTCATGCCAATTTTAAACATGATTTCCATAAGGTGCACATAACTAATAGCATGTGTTTAGGGGCAATTTTAATTCCTGCACAAGTCTCCCTTCACAGGTGGACTGATGTGAATTTGCAGTGTGGGAGGACTTGGCCTTGTGGGCAATAGGGACCCTGTATCTCTGGGATAGATGGAAAGCTGGAACTTGGCCTGCCTCTTTATAAAGCCTCCAGTCCAAGAGCATTCAACCTTACCTTGTTTACAAGCCACTTTTAAACTTCATTTCTATGCACATGTGGCTGGTTGAATCTGTTGTGCGTGTATGTAGAAGATCCATACAGCTGTGAGGCTTAGGTATTTGCTTTTTCTCTGGTCTCTTACAAGTGGCATCAAATTGTTCTGTCCCTGGACTTTCTCTGGAAGAAGCTTGTTCTGTGGCTTAGGTTATTTTTGTGTGTTTTTTTAAGAATGGGAGGAGGATGCTGCAAGACTGAATGATCAGGAAATGAAATGCAACTGAAGTTCAGTGGAGATGAGTGTAAAATCATGCTTGCGAGGGAAAGTAATTCTCTTTTTATATAGAATATTATGATTGACTAGGCTATGACACTTCAGCTCAGAAAAGAGAGGACTTAGAGATGAATGGCGTGTGAAGAGTGGCACATGGTTTCTAGGGATAAATTTTTACTCTCTTCCAGTATAAGACCTAGGGGGGCCATAAAAATTAAAAAGACTCAGCTTCTAACCAAAAGGTGGCAGCTATTTGCACAGTTTGTGATGCACCTGCAGAACTCACTGCCAACAGACTATGTGGATGGAAGAAACATGCACGGGTTCAGTAGGGGACTGGATAGTTGGACAAGAGACCTGTTATGGGCTACTAAAGAGACAAATCATGTCAAACTCAGGAAATACTCTGAGCTGGAAATAGTTGGAGGCTACAATAAGGTTACGGGACACGTATACTAGTGCTGCTGTATCAGCTCCCTAGGCAGCTGCTTATAGCCACACTTGGAGACAGGATACTGGGATAGAGGGACCACTTACCTGAACTAGTGCAGCCGTTCCCATATTCTTGTCTTTAGTGGTGCAATATACAGTGTGTCTGCTCTTTAGTGCTGAGCACACATTTTGAATTGCTTGTATTGTCTTGGAATGCATGTATACCCTTCACGATCTCACTTTAAATCATGTCTGTGTTAATTTGGTATACTTGATACAAAAACAAAAGGCATGGGGATATAAGGGAGCCTTTTGCTGTTGCACACTTCCTTAGAAAATGTTCAGTCAACAATGTGTGAAAGAGAATCTAGACTGCTTTACAAATGAGACATGATGAGGACTTACCAGCTCTTTCTGTACCACTGTGGGATGAGACAGGGCTGAGCCCGTTGTTTGATTGGATCCTGGGCAAACTCAAGTCAGACTCTAAGTTCTTCCACATCTGAAAATTGCTCAGAACAGCTTCATATCCCGTCATGTCAAATAGCTCTTATGAGGTTTGTGTTTGAACGGTTTGTAGCCTGCTTGTGTCATGCATTGATTGACCTAAACAACTTGAGTGATTTCCCTCGCCCCATTCTTATAGGGTTAGTTAATGGGAATGCAGGTTTTTTCTTCTGTAAAAATAAACCCAGGTATTACTTTTTTTGGTGATGGGTAAAAGGAAAGGAGAATAAGGTCACTGGCTACCCTTTAAATTATATGGAGGCTTTACTGGATTGCTGTTGCTTGCCTAATTATTGTAGTTATTGACAATGTAATGCAGCTGAAAATGGCAATGAGTACCGGCAACAAAAAAAATCAGCTAGGTGATGAATATTTGTGTCCCCATTTAGACTTTTTCAATTTTGCTTTTTTTGTATAAGATGCCATACCATGACAGAAACACTTGTCCTTATCAGTCGTTATCTTACTGGCCACATCTGATAAATAAGACATAACACTCTGCAGTAAGTATTCTTGCTTGAAGTCATCAAAGTCAATCCTTGGTGCACTAACTCACTTCTTTCTCTTGAAGAATATGGAAAAGAAAGGTAGGGAACATCATGACCCCATCAGCTTTCTAGTTTGGTTCTGAGGAAGCGGAATACCCTCCTAGAAAGACCTCAAGTCTAAATGCTTCTGTGATGACTGTTAAATAACGTAATTCGTAGATGAAATTAAATGTCTCATGAGACATGGTGCATGGTGTGTTAGCAACTAATTGGATAGGCCCTTCCAGTTTCTCTCTAGTACCTCTTAGCCTAAATGATCATCCTTTTTTTGCTGGGTAGTGATTTTTCTCTAGAACTGGGAAGTTATGATGAAGTCAATCCATGCCGCCTTCAAATCCACTTTTCTTTGCAATTAGGTATCAGCTTTGATGGGAAGCTGTTCTTCTCTCAAAGTTATGAGTTAATGTTTGAATGTTAGTTGGTATGTGTACATTCTTATAGGTATTTCTATTATACTCTTTATGTTGATTTATTTTCTTAGACCCAGAATGAGATGATCATATAGCTAATCCTTTTTTAAAAAGTGTCAAAAACTTGATTGGAAATGTAATATTTAAAGATAATGAAAATATGATTGGAAAAAGCCTTACAACTTTGGAACAATTCAAAAGTGCGTTTGAAAGCTAATTGAGGGGAAAATGTTTTTTGCTTTCATCCTTCTAAGATCAAAGTTGACATCTGATGCAGAGAAAGAGTCTGTGATGATGTTTGGGAGAAATCTCCGGCAGTTGCTTCTGACCAGCCCTGTGAGGGGCCGTACTTTGATGGGAGTAGATCCTGGCTACAAACATGGCTGCAAGTTGGCAATTATTTCACCAACCAGTAAGTTTCAATTCCAAGTATTTTTGAAAGGACTGATAAAAATATATTCATTTAGAGGAAAGGATCGTTTCAAAACCTACTTTTTTTAATCAAACTGATTTTTTCCTTAAGCTTTTAGTGTTTTCCACGCATCCTGTCATGCAAAATCCTTTCTTCAGGCTTAAGGTTAAGTTTCTGGCACCTGGATTCCGGTGTCTCTTTTGGTGTTATTACTCCTCTCTAAAACAGAATTTAAAATCCCTTCTGCCTTCTTGAATACAGGTTCAAATAATTGTGCCTCCCAGTAGTCAGCTAAGAGAACACCTGGCATTTTTATTGTTTAATGAAGAATTTGAATTTAAATACTTTCTTTAACTTTGCTTTTTTTCATGGGTAATATCTTGGACATCTGGACACTTTATCAGCCCCTTTTGTTTGGTAGTATGTGTGTTAATGTGAGAAGTCAGAAACATTGTAGTTGCAGAACTTTTTAGTTCAGTTTTTAGACAGATATAGAACAGAGCCTTTCCAGTTCATCCTAGTCTGATCTGGGGACACATACCTCCTTAGGCCCATGCAAAAATGGTTTGTTTTCCTTTTATTTTGTCATTGCTTTTTGTCTGAGAATATATCTGCCCAGGGTGGGTGTAAGGAAAGATGTGTTCTTGACACGTGTTAAAATGGCAGTAAAGGTAAGGTAAATGGTTATTAGCTTGCATTGCACCATAAGCTATCAGTACCAGTTAATACAGAGTTATTTCCAAATGTGATAGATGGGATGACGGCAAGGGCTGGCATTGGAGTCCTAGAGCTCCTGGACTGCAAGTCCTGAGACTGCATTCCTAATTTTCATCTCTCTTTACTGGATCTGTAAAATGTACTACACTAGAGCAATAAATCTTTTGCAGTGAATTGCTGTTTTTCTCTTTGATAATATACTACACTTTATTTGCCTAATATGACTAGATGCTCGTTACTTGTTGTGTGGATATGTCCCCAGGGAACTAGAAAATGTGTCAACTCATTTTGCTTTGGCAGCCAAAGCATTTAAGTCCTCTGCCCACCATACATTTCTTCTAATTGGATACAAAAATAAGAGAAAGATGGCTTATTAAGAAGCTTTCTTCGCGAATCATCAAATTAACTTTAGTAGTTCTGCAGGATATAGCTTTTGGATCTTTGTGGTTTTTTATTATATGGCTTTGCCTTTCATTGTTCTAGGTCAGATACTCCATACTGATGTTGTTTACTTGCATTCTGGTCAAGGATTTCGTGAAGCTGAGAAGATAAAGAGGCTTCTGCTACAGTACAAGTATGCTAAAGAGACTTCCATTTATTACTCTTTCTTACCAAACGTAATGAAAATCTTCACTATATAAATACTTGCTTTTGGCTGGAATAAGAATTCTAATGATTTAACTGGAATTATTCTTTTTTTATGTAGTTCAGAGCTTATTTTTCTTTTAGTCTACGTTCATGCTTTTACACTATGTAGATGTTAGAAGCATGTGAAATCAAGCCATGGCTATGACTAAGGCTGCATGCTATGAATGTATCCCCATAAAGCTCTGTCAATCCATTTATTTATAGGAATAGAAATTTACATTCAGCTAAGGAATAAGATTAGCCTCACTCTTCCTACCCCCCACAACCCCCAAACCACTCATTGATCTTTCCCTGTTCCAAAAGCCACATTTAGTCTTTGGAAGAGTTTTATTAAGCAAAGGAAATCCTGCTCAGATAGATCTCCAGATGGACTTGCAAATAGGGGCAGCATGATTAAAGGGCTATTGTATCCAACTGTTTTGGGATCCCCTGTGGACAGACATCTGGTCAGCTGCTGAACTGCCACAGCATACAGTCCAGTTTGTCTTTAAGCATTAGATTGGCTTCGAACAAGGTGATTTGATGGCTGACTGGCTGTGGTGGAGCCAGTCAGAGGCAATGACCTTGCAAGCTGTTGCAAGCTATGATGTTCCCATTAAAGAATTAAGATTCTGATTGCTTGGGCTTCTGCCCTTTTTCATGACTCGTAACAGATGAGGGAAATATGAGGTGAAAGGGTTTGAGGACTATAAATAACATTACTTTTCTCTTATGAAGTATCACTTTTGGGTTATCTGCGCGTATTACCACTGGTAAATTCCATTACAAATGAGTGAAAATTTTGACTCCTCTCATGAACGTCACACTGAAAACCTGTTAAACACAATGTGATATTACTAGGAGTACATTCTTATTAAAGCCCAACCTTGTATTATATAAAATAAGATGTATTGGTCATTGTCGTGCATTGAATGCTATGTATGAAAAAGTCTAAAATAATAATTAAGAGTAATTGTTCATCTTTTTACCCCATGCAAAGCTGTAGCACTGTCGTGATTGGCAATGGCACAGCCTGCAGGGAGACAGAAGCTTACTTTGCTGACTTAATTATGAAGAAATATTTCGCACCACTGGATGTTGTTTACTGGTAAGATCACTTTGCTGTGATACTCATCTGTTCAGCATATTTTAACTTAACAGGTAGTTTTAAATGTAATTTTTTTGAAGTGTTTCTTTTTATTGCCTTGTCTGTCTTTTTTGAGTCAAGCTTGACCCATCCTTCCAGCCAAAGGAAAATGGCTGTAGCTCTTTGGAGCATGAAAGTAGTTCTCCTGAGTCAGTAAGAGAGACTCACTGAAGCATTTTATTTTCTCTTCCTGAGGTTCACTCCGTTGCTATTATCATTGTAACAAAGTATGCGAGAATAGCAGCTCAAACAGCCAAGGACCTGTGTTTGGCATTGTGTGTTTATTTCTTGATAAATGAGGTTTAAATGCAAATGATAAAGCTTGTGTTGTCTGACTGTGGTATGGAATGCTTGCTAATCCTATGGGTATTAAATGATCTGGAAATAAATATTTTGTTAATACCTGGTAGTAGTGAAGGTATTTATCCTCTTTAAACTTCAAATTTTATCCGTTAGTTTGTTGAATTCAAACTAAACTATTCTGCTGTTGGTTTGGATGGAAACTGTACTATATCGCTTTCTTTTTTCCCTGTGTGCTTTTTTTAATTCACACCTTTATTTTTTTAAAGCATTTTTGGCGATTTACCTTGGATTATCTTTTGTGCTGAAGTTTAACAGCACTGTTTACTTTTCACTGTCTTAATGTACTGAAATAAGTTATCGAAATTTTTGAAAAAGTTATGGCCTTTCTCTGTTCAAACTACTATATACATTTAATGGAGCCTTTTCTCCATAGATTAGGAAGTTATCTTACAGAAATGTTCAACAAATGTATTATTCCTGCTAACTTATACTATCATTTAGTTGCACTTGTTCTTTGTTTCTAAGATTTCTAAGTAAATTTTCAGCAAGATCTGCTACTTAAATTTCCTTTATATTTCAGGAGACATAGTGGGGTTTTTCTGATTTTGATTGTTTGCAAAGGAAAGAGTCTGTTCAAGCTTCTCAAAAATCAGGCATCCCCTTTCCTGAATCCAGCTTGAAAACTGGATTTTTTAATGACTGTGGAGAATGGAAAACACTTCATACTGTGTGGTTTTTGGCAAATGTTTAATTTCACTGTTGTTCGCTTCATATAGTTGAAAAATCCATAACATTGACAGAAGCACTTTTTCTGAAAGAGTAATAGTGATTTTATTTATTTAGTGATCATATGCTACAAAATGTAAATAACTAGTTTACACAGAAAAATTTATTTATATAATACTGTGGTGGATGGTTTTCTCACTGTGTTTTCCTCCTTTGCTTTAATATTGTCTCCCTGTTCAGGATTACGGAATTTGCAAAGTAATTATCAGTATGGTTTGGTTGTGGTTTGGTTTTTTTTTGGCCAGTAGAACTACCAAGTTCTTGGAACTGATAAAAGCTCTTGTGAAATAAGAATTAGTATAAATGCTCTAAGGCAGAAGTCAGGTTATCAGATTATTGCTTTTTCTAGTAGTGACAGATAATTTTTTAACCTTTCACTTTTTCTGAAACTTGTGATATTTGTAGGAAAAATATATAAATGCAGTTGTTTAACCTGCAAGATTAATTCTTGGAAGTGAAAATCAGCATAATCAAAACCATTTTTCTTTCAGTATATATTTATATTTTTAATGGTTTTCTTGCGTTGTCCTCATATATGGTGAAGAGCTAGTCCCTACTTCAGAATTTGTATGCAGAACACTGAGGTACTGCATATTAAAATAAAAATCAGAAGAATGCAGGGGTGTTTTTGTACTGCATGCTATAGGTGACATATTTGATGCTGTTGAACTTTGTAGACTGCTGTTTGTGTGTGAATTTATGTGTGGGCTTACAAATAAGCTGGACTTGCAGTCCTTGTGTCTCTCTTCACATTTTGAGTCTTGACTGAATTTCTTAAAGATCGGGGTTCCCATGTTGCCCTTTCTGCTAAACTAGTTTTATGTGCATCTCATTGCATTATCCAGTGCCGGGGTTTCCCAGCCATGCCACTGAATCCTGCAAGATAGCCACTCTGTTTGCTTTCTAGCTCCAGAAAACCTCAAGTCTCCTTAATATTTCTTAGTAACAGAAAGGAACGATGAGTCCAGACATCCACCTCCCCACTTCTGATAATCCAGTGAAATGCCTGGAATTTATGTCAGTCTGAGTTCAAAAATGTAAGTGATACTTGCTAAATGAGGAGCAATTAGTACAGAATTATCATTTGAGCAATAGGTGACAGTAGGCATATGTTGTGAGAACTGCTATATCTCTTGAGGGGAACTATGAAAGATGACTTGGAAGAATGTGCTCTGCTGATCATCTTTTTTTTAAATAACAAAGTCCCCCAGAGCATGCGCTCTCAGATGACAAAAAACTTTTCTGTTTCCATGTTCAAAGTCTTCCCTTGATTATGTCGTTCTCTCATGATAGGGGAAAATATGAGGGCTTTGTTTATACACAGGCTGAATACAGATCTCTAATCAGTTCTGTGGAAACCCGTGGTATGCTTTTGGTTCAAGTCATCTTTATAAATTGTTTTTCAATTCAAATCTCTAAGAAACAATTTAAGTAATGTTGGAACAGTTCATTTTTAAAGATGATCTGCTTCAGCAGATTGCAGTTTTAACTAAAAAATGGATTTACAAATCAATTTAATGTTTGAACTGTAAAAAAACCCACCAAAAAACCTCAAAACCCACCACCAAAAAAACAAAAAAGACAGAACAAAACAAAAACCCTCCAGTACTTAAACTGTAACAGAATGAGTTAGTTGCATCTAACATGATACCATTTCCCAAGCGTTTAGCTTCTTGCAGTGATGCACTGACCTGCACGAAGGTGGAAATCCTTGCCCAGCAAAACAGAACTCAGTTCGTTGCTATGTGCAACTTCCAGAGAATTGCCAATTGTACTTGCATTTACAATCTTTTTCCTTAAAGGAGTCCAAATGTAAAGTGGCTTGGCAGATGAGGCTGGATTGTTTTCTAGTGCTTTAAAACCAGAATCCCAGTCAACTTCTTAAGCTGTCATTCAGAAAGGTGGCTGATAGAGAGGTACTACCGACTTCGGCTTCCTTGGCAAATAAAGCTTGTAGTATGATACTACTTAAATTTTTGTTAGAAGTGGAGAATAGGATCAGAAATGACTGTTAAAAAAGTGAAAATCTGTTCATACTTTTATGTCCAGTTCATCATATGGAACTTGGATCATGCATTTCCAGGGAAATGAGGCAATAATAGAGTCTCTAATTTTAGAAAGGTGTGTGCAGTTGATGCATGCACAAATAATCTGGACAGGCATGCACTCTAATGAAGGTTAATGATAATAACCAGCTGAACACTTAATTGATTGCATGTATGTGCAGTACGTGCTGACATATGCTGAAATAGTCTCTCTACTACTAAAGTCCTGTACAATAATTTCAGAATTGTGCATGAAGTTATTCCTTGGCTTCAGTATTTGACTCTAGCAAGCACTTAACTACAGACTTAAGTGAGAACACCATTTCACCTGTTTTTCAGTCATGTGGCAAGAATCAAATTAACTGATTCTCACTTTAAAATATTTCAGTTGTATCAGTATCAAAAGAGACTTCCAAAATAATTTTCTTCATTTCAGTTTCTCTTAAACATTATTTGATGACTGCTTTGTCTTTTTTAGTGCTAATAAATATATGAAAAGCAAGCAATTAAAATAACAAATCCTCAGCAATGACAAGTACAAACTACGTATAGTTTTACTGAAGTTTTCCAAGAAGGTGACAAATCAGTGAAGACAGTAGTAGGAAATGAGGCATATGGCACAATTTTTCATGTGGCTTTAAAACCTGTCTGGACTCAGTTTGACAGTTTTTGATTTAAAGCAAATATTTTTCACTATTTTTGTAACCAACATGCTTTCAGATACCTACATCCAACCTAAATAACTGCGGGACTTTCTTTTTTTTTTTTTTTAAATGTAGTTTCCCTTTCAGAGCTATGTTTATTGACTTAGATTAGGACTGGACTAGAGCCCAGAGACAGTCATATCTAGTCTTCAGGTTTTTTGTTACAAATCAGTTTTTGTTACAAGGTTCAATAAATATTCTTGATTATTTCTGTTAGTTCTATTGTGAGTTCTTGCCAAAGATACATTGTATTATAACCAAAACAGATGTTCTGTTTTAGATAAGTGTATTTGTTTTAACAGGACCAGAAATGTAAATGAAACAACAGTGTGTTCGGCATTAACATAGCAGATTATGAACTTTTAGGATTTCATTGGCCTTTTTGGATTAAATGAAAATCTTGAAAAAATATTTCACGAATCTCATTCCGTATTTTGATCACTGCAACTGTTTTTCTTTGATTGCTGTTGGTTGTAGGCATCTTGGAAATGAAAGCTATCTGAATGACAGGTGAACTATTCTAGAGCAGGACAACACGAACAGCTCAATCATCATATCTGGAAAAATAAAATCACAATTTTTCTTTCCGCCTCAGCGGTTTCATTGTCACAATACATACATTCTTACTGGTCTGACTTTTCTTATGTGCTTGTTAACATTAATGCACACTCAGAATAAAGTATTTAAGCTCATATTGAAAGAAAGTGTGATAGGTATCATGAATTGTTAATCGTTTTCAACAAGCAGTAAAGAATGCAGCCAGGCAAGTGTATTTTGTTGTTGTTGTTTTTCAGGTGGCTTGGTGCTTAATTTCGGTTATACTTGGTTTTAAACTTGATATAAAATCCCTTTCTGCCACTTTCAGCAAAATCTTTTCTTGCTCCTGAGACTTTATAAGCAACGTAATTAATAATTTACTGCTGTTTAAGTTCAAACACTTCTGTACTGTGACAAATAAGGGAAAGTCTGTAATGTCTTGTAAAGTTCTCATTGGGTTTTCTTTAATGTTTAAATTGTCTGCTTTAGAATACTTAGAAATGTTCTGCTAAGGTAGAATAGGACTATTTAATACCTTTTGAAGTTGGACCTTGGTGGCAAGAAATTGATTTGGTTTGTTCTACAGGATTTTAGGTCCGCTTGTATTTTATAGGTGTCTGCACATGCTTTAAATATCCTTTTCAATTTAAATGTGTGTTTTATGTTGTTGAATATCTACATTATACTCTCTCGGCTTTAACAAATGCCACTTTCAAGTTCCATGGCTCTACATTTCTAATGTTACACTAGCTTAATTCCCATTACTTTTCTGCTTCATAGCACTCGCAGTTTGAAAGGGACCTAACATTCGGGTTCACATTATGATAATTAGGTTTCAAAGCAGTGTGGGGGGATTAAGATGTCTGAAGTCTAGTTGCCGAATAAAGTTCAGAACTACTTGTAAAACTTGTTTGAGTGGTTAACAGAAGTGGTTTTATTTATTCAGTGCTCATGCAGCATTAATCCGTATTTCATCAGGTACCCACAGTGCTGTAACTCTAGATATGACCTTGGGACTTAATTTACCCCATCTCAGTTTTCCTTATTAATGTGCCATGAAAGAGGTACATGAAAGATAGCCAACATCAAAGCACCTTTTCAAATAAAGTGGTTGATATGAATCCTCTGGTATTTAACACTGTCTGTCAAATGTTTCAGCTGGTTTGCATCCTTTTACAAGCTATTGCTTGCTGTATTAATGCAGTTGTTTCAAGTCTGTTGAGAGTACAAAGGAGGATAGGGATATGGGAAACTTTATTCCTATTTCTTTTTGATTATATTTTCTTTAAGCTGTTATTTTTGTCTGTTAAGCTATATAACTCTATTGATGACACATTTATGTACGCACACCTATACACTTTAGGTCATTAGATGTCTCATACAGAAAGAAGAAAGTAGTTTGGAAAACTTTGGCAAGAGGAGTACATATTTGGCGGAAACAATGCACACGTCTGAAATGTGCACTGAAGAACCTTTGTTCTGCCTTCATCTTTCAAGCTCTGGTGGAGTCATGAGAAGTCCTAAACAATGAAGAAATAACTTGAGGAACAAACAGGTTTAAAATGTGCATGGAGAGGACATAGTCAATGAAAACATCTTAAATTATGTAGTGATTTCCAGCCACACTGTCTTCTGTCCCTTACTTAAAAGTTACTTTCTGTTGTGATTATTTACCACAGCTGAGTAAGAACTCATGATCCTGCACACTTCAAATGAAAAATCATTTTGTGTGTATTTATATTTACAGGAAACCGTCCTGTAAATTGGAACTTCACCCTGCATAGAGACTTCTTCCTTCTGCTACTCTTGATTGTTCGTAACTTTAGGTAGTAATTAGTCTACTGTTCGGCACCACATGGACTGTAATAGATTGCCGTATTTAAAATACTATCCGATGTTCGTTCCTGGTGCATCCACAGACTGGTATCTACATTGAGCTGAACCCATACTGTACTCAAAAGGGGAAATTCAGAAGTCATCTTAGATTTTGAAGCAGTCCAAGAAGGCAAAGGTTCCCCTTTGCCCCAGCTCTGTTGCTTATTTTAAAAGTTTACTGTAGACACCAGTACCATCTCTAGCCGTGTTTTTCTGAGGGGAGGAAAAGAAATGGCTAAGCAGTGAAGACACAGTGGGACAGGTCAAATAGGAGATGATAATTTCTGGCTTGTATAGCATGAATTTGAAACGTTTTAAAACAAACTTTATAAGCGATACACGACATAATTCTGGAACCATCTTTGAATTCTATTTCAGAGAAATAACATCACAGTTTTTAAGATGAGAACAAGGACTAATTGGGAGTATGTCAGTGTAGCTAAAGAGATTATGAATTCCTTCAAGTTCAGAAAAAAGTAAGATATATGTGTAGTCTAGACTTTAGCAATGTGAAGGCAGGGGGTCAGGAAGTAAATGTAACTAGCAAAAGAAATCTAAATCTTGAGGAAAAAGCCCATTTCTCCAGAACACTAGGACATGTCGTTTGACTTGGGTCCAGGGCAATCTATGGGAAAACAGTCTTGGGGGAGAGAGGAAAGTTATTCATGTAACTTCCCTTCTATATTTTCTCTTTCTAAGAGAAAATCATAATAACAGTAATATCAAGCAGTGATTTTTAAAGTTATGTATTCTCAATACGTAAATCTCTTCAGACCTTTAAAGGTTACTAAACAGACAAACAAAAAAACTCACTTCTGTAAAATTAAAGATTTTAGGATGAAAAGCCATTAAGCATGTGACAGTAGGTTCAAGGGCAACTTCGTGCATACTCTTCAATTAGAAATGTACTGATCTCGGACTCTTGCAAATCAGATAACTGTGAGAAATTGATCACGATAATTCCTCTCTGCCCCCTTTGTTTTTTATCAGAGAAGTCATTTGTTATGTTTAGATTGCAAGATGACTTCTCTATTTTCAATTTTATGTTCCCCACTGAGCAGTAATTTGTACACAGGCTGTTTTCTTGTAGATCTTTGTTTTCAGATAAATAAAACTTTTAAGATAATCAGCTAGAAGACATCTGGTATTGCAGTACAATAGAAGTCAGGAGAAGAGGGAGAACCATCCAAATATATTTACTAACACAAAACAGGAACATGTTGGAAAGGGAAAAGGTTACAGAGAGATGCCACACAAAGGATATGCAGTGAACAAGTGCTCCTGTTTCTGCATGGAGTGTGCCCATCAGGTCCTCTGGGAGCAGTTTTGGAACGTGTGTATTGCATGGGGTATATTCATAGAGCATGACTGGGCGTTTCGTTCCTAAAGCTCACTTAAAATGAAATCAGATTTTTACCAAATACATCTAGCAGTGATTTTAATGTTCAGCATAGAACTACTAAAACTATACTGTTGAGTAGGGGATTTTATTTTTGGGGTGTGTTTGACTCAGTAGTAGAAGTCTTTAAAACACTGTTTTTAACACTCAACATTGTGTGCTGGTCAGTGTTTCCAATGCAATCTCTGTTCTTAAGAGCTTTCTATGATGACAATGAAAATTACTCTGGCCTAAAGTCTCTTGTTCAAGGCTTCTTGCAAAGCTCAGAAATGAAGAAGGATTTAATAGATTTAAAGAAAAATGAATGACTAGATCTTAAGTTTGCTAGATTGCTACAGTGAAACAAAACTAGTTCATTTGAGTGTGATATTTTTGAGGGGGTGGGATACCTAACATGCTAAAATAGCTTTTATTTCAGACTGAAATGATTTAGGTTATTGTTTAATGTGGTTACAACTTTTGAAGTTTTTATGTGCCGTTTGGTCAACACCACAAGGCTCTTATCGGTTTAATTTCAAAGAAAGATTTCCAGGAAGATCTTATTTAGCGGAACGAACACAACATCAGGCGATATTATAACATGCCCACTTCTCCCAGATTCAGTGTTCTTATTTGGTTTGACATCATCCTTCTTTTTCTGAAGGGTCACCAAACCACCCTTCCTTGCAATGGCTGTTGACTCGCTCACATGATGTTTGGAGTATCAGTAGAGATACCGAAGCATGAAACTTTCGAGTCATTGTCTACGTCTGAAAGGTTGCTTGCAGATCTCTGCACTGTGTGTGCCATCTCGTACTTCTTGGCAGGAGAAGGCGAGGAGCCTGTTGTTAAGAGGTGTCTGAGTGGTGGCCAAGGTCTAGGGATGGCTCGAGGAATGCAAGAAGCCTGAGGAACTGGGTAGCTGGTGGAGGAAGCGGTGCAGAAAGAACAAGGTACTTCCTCTAGACAGAGGCACTGAAGTACAGTCTATGGGAACTTTGTACAGCTTCGAGCTCATTTGAGCTATGCATTCCTTGTCTTTTCAATGCAGCAGGTTATGTCAAGAGAACAGTTCCCTCTCCTCTTCAGTTCCCTTCCCTAATCGTTTGTGAGTGTGAATGGATGGTGTACAGTCCAAGCTTAAAACTGAGGCTTGGACTTCAGCTGAAAAATGTGACCTAATGACATATTACTGCTTCTGACTGTGAGCATTGGAGATAGACTCTCAACAGCTGCATCTGAGTCTTTTCCCAATACAACTTTTTTTTCTGGAGTGAGCTGAAGTACGCTTGTTCCGTTTAACTCCAGAGTATGTTTTAAAATGCTCTCTATTCATCATAAGGCTTAAAAGGTTAGGTTTTGGTCAGTTACTGTGAGACACCACATGAAGAAAATTAGTCATGCTCCATATGCAGCTAGGACTGTGAGCGTTTAATGATGTGAGCCTTAAATGTTCCAAACTTGGTATTGGTACTGATCTCAAACAAACCAGAAAAGCTTAGGCTTTCAGGTAAGCTGCTGCAGCACTGTTTTAAGCGCTTCCAAAATTAGCATGTATGGTTCAGTGCCTCTGTAGTTTTAGGTGGCTTTTGTCTTTAACAGCATGTGTAGTCACTTCCATTTCTCTTGTAGTGGAAATGGAATGTAATCAGATTTGGATGTTACCTGCTCAAACAGAATCCGAGAGAGGTTAGATAGTGACTAAGCTGAATGATGGTGGATCTTTGATGTATTTTGGATTTGCAGACCATTGAGAATTCGCTGGTGGCAGTGTAGAATTCACTCCAGAGACTGTAAGCCCAATGACAGTGGGCTGGTTTCTTCTGTGTCTTTTGTGAATCCCTTGGAAGAAGCCTGTGAACCACAGGTTGAAAATCACTGGGTTTGGACCTGAAAATAACAAACAGTAGAAAGACCCAGAAACTTCATATTTAAGATAGGTGAAATTGCTCATAGGAGATCCTCCCTCTCATTTGTATTTGCAGAACTTTGATTACGGAAACTTGCCATGTGGTTCTTGTTACCCATGTCTGTGCATTGTACACTGCTAGCATTTACCCATTGCCTGAGATGAAGTAGCACGGCTTCACACTAGTCTGGTGTCGCCATGCTAACAAAATCTTTATGCTGAGAAGTGAATGTAAATTAAAACCATTAAAATGTTAATTTATGATTTGCGTCAATATTGCCTTTCTAAAATAAGTGATGCTTGTGGTGTTTGGGATATTACTCTATTACCCTCTTAAGTATGAAGAGACATCAGAAACTTATGTTTGTGTGTTTCAAGTGACTTTGTCATGAAATAGCTGTGGCAATTAGTACATTTTCACTAGTAAAGATCAGGAAAATTCATTTAGGGTCCTCACTATGTAAAAAAGTTCCAGCACGAATTACTTACGGAATTTAATTTAAGTGGAAGCATCCAAATATAGTGTGATTAATACTGAGAGTATCCAGATTAAAACTATATAAATACAAGATGTATCCTCTGATTTGTGAGGTACTAAGTCTGAGTGTTATTGCACAGTCTGACCTGGTTGTATATTTGGATAGTGTTTTGTCTTCAAGTAGACATTCTGTAGGAACCTAATGGAGAAGTAAGCATTTTTCCATTTGTGTGAGGTTGCCAGTAATATGTTTTTACTTAAGTTAAGATTCTGCCAAACTTCATACCTATTCATTTGTGAAGCCACATTTGGTGTTCTGCATTTCAGCTCTTACTGGGCTTCCTTTATTGTTGTGAGATGTGATATACAGATTTATTTATTTATTTTAACTTACTGTGCTATTATTGTTGATACTGATAGCAGAAGCTTAGGTTAGCTGGTTAGATTACATTAGGCTGCCTAACACTCTACGTTAGATACCTTAATTTCAGTGGCTTTTAACTGGCAGAGAGTTACCTTTGGGATGAAATTCTTCATCCTAGATCTCTGTTAGAGAGCTTATATGAGTGGGTTGCATGTATTTCTAAATAATAATTAGAAATGTTTAAGAAAATAAAGGAGTGAGCATATGCACAAATGCTGTCATTAGTGGGGAAGAGTTTCTTTATTATTAATTAGTGGGGAAAAGTTCCTTTATTCTTCAAAGTATCAATACTGTTGAGATCTGGTAAAAATGAAAGTTTGTGGGCAGATCCAAAGTTTGGATAGAAGTCTCCCTCCGAAAATATGTTCAGATTTGTTTAGAGTAGTAAACCTCAGGAAATTGCCACTTGTACAGCTGCTAACAAATTCCCCCAGTACCAGGAGAGCGACTATTATAAACCTTGATTAAAAAAAAAAAAGACAAAATGGCTTGGATTTTAGGGAGATTTGGAAATTAAATGTTAATTACTTCGAAGTGTCTGATAGCCTGAGAATCTCCCAGGACTGAAAAGCAAATACAACGTGTCTGTCAGTAAAGCAAGGGCTTTTTCCCTCTGCAGTTACATAAAATTGTCATTTCTA
Source organism: Pygoscelis adeliae (assembly GCF_000699105.1). NCBI lineage: Eukaryota > Metazoa > Chordata > Aves > Sphenisciformes > Spheniscidae > Pygoscelis > Pygoscelis adeliae. The sequence continues at coordinate 2,570,343 of NW_008824935.1, read as the reverse complement.
TTCCTGATTTCAGGCTATTGGCTCTTAGAGGCTGTTGGCAATGCGGGAGTGAGTGCTACCCATGTTGCACCTTCACTTGGAGTAATTTTGTGTGAAACTGAGGGCTATGCTTGCCTGGACTCATTTAACTTTTCTTATCAACAAAGTGTATGGCAGTCTTAAAAGCTTTGTGAATGACATTGAAAGAAGCCACAGCAACAGGAGATGCTTCAGCGTACTTCTGATGTTTTCAAGGCATGAGAGGCAGAGAATATAGACGTGCTGTGTGTCTCAAAGGGCCTTTGAGTAGGTTATTTCAGCTTGAAAAGGGATTAGATTTAGATGACTGCAGTGTCAGACTGTTGTAACTGAAGGTTCCTGTTGAGGATAATTCCTTTCTATAACTGGATCCCAGCAGTTTTGTCAATGATGAGTAAGTGGAGGGAAGGAGAAATGATCCATTTGTCGTGGTGGGCGATACGGAGGGGGGAAAGAGGGCGTCTGAAAGGAGACGGCAAAAAGCACAAGCTACGTGAAGCACCTTCTTCGGTACCAGGCCCTCCTAGCAGCAACACTGGGAACAACGGGCAAATGAGGGGAAAGGACAGAGGAGAAAGTGGTGCTGGTTTTCCTGTTCCTTTTCAATTTTGGGAGATTTGTGTTGCTTTGGTGGCTTCACGTACAGTTGGAAATGTAATCATGTCTGTCTGACAGTTCTGTACATTAGTTATTTTGCTCTCCTTCAAACACCCAGCACTCCTGAAAGCAAATTTGTTGCTCACATAGAAATAACATTTTCACCTTAATCCTGTTTGCAACTGCAAGTAATATCACAGTTTCTAATTGTATCAGATTATTTTATGTAACAGCAAATACTATTCAAACAGCTCAGTTGTCTGTGGAGCTTTCTAAATAAAAAACCTGGAGGTGGGGGGGCAGATGGCCATCTATATGCAGTTATAGTTATTGCTAATATTAAATTGGCTTTTCACATGAAACTTCTCTCTCAAACCTAATTAACTTTTATATTTTGTTAAACATCTTTGGCAGCTAAGGCAACATGCCTACTGCCTGTTCAGTTCTTTTACTGGGTTGAACTAGAACTAACATTTGGATAAAATACATTTTGACATTTGAATTTGACATAAATGTTTCAGGGAAACAGTTTAGACATGCATCTTCCATGGGTGATTCTCTTGTCAGTGTTACGATGTTGTACTGTAAATATACTTTGGAAGTGGGCTTTCAGTAAAATCAGTGATGCATTTATTACTTGTTCCTGGACTATTTTTCCTCATAGTGTAAAAATCACAGCTCAAAGTTACTTTGTCATTTTTTAATTAAAGGTATTTTCTAGAAGTTAGTTTGTCATTTTTAAGTAAATCAAACTGGATATTCCTGTATTACTTCTCAGTGATTCTCTCCCTGCTGAAGGAAACGTTAACTCTAATCTTCTGCTATAAGAGTACATAGAAAGAGACATTGTCAATTTGAATGTTTTAAAATGAAATAATTTTGAAATCATGATATAGTATCCTTTTAATATATCCCGTTTCTTTAGCTAACACCACCACCACCACAAAGACTTTTAAAGGAATGCTTAATTCATTTTACAGGAATGCTTAAGGCTGTCCTCTTTATTCCTCTTGTTTTCCCCTGCTCCTGTAGGTCCTGGCTGGCTCTGCCGGCACCTTGCTGTCTCTTTTACCTGCCTGTCCACAGCCTCTTGCTGCCTCCTCCGTCGCAGCTTTCTCCTTATGGAGGCTGCCTAATGACCTCTTGGCGTTTCTGGAGAAGACCGCTCATTGGAAAGGCCGTGCTGCTGATCATTATTAGTGGAGCAAGTTAGGGGAAATTATTTTTCCTTTTGCTGGCTTCTTTTTGATAAAGCGGTTACAGTAGGTTGTCGGTTACGGGACTTTGGACATTAGCAGGAGTAATGTTTTCTGATTGAGACAGGATTTTTGAATAAAGGGTTGTTCTGGTGCTAAGAATGAAAAACTGGTGGCATCTAATTCCGAGCAGATTCTCTTCAGTTTTATGGTCTGTAGGGGATTTCTTCCAGCTTTTTATAAAGATACAGATTAAATGTTGATTATAATGGTTGTGTAAATATATTTTATTTAATATGCAATGCAGAAAGTACCAAGTTGATTACTTTTTGGTCAACCTTAAATACCAGCATTATGAAGCCAAGCTAATTTGTGGTTAATGGTAGGTTGTGATAAACTATAAAATTTATAATTAGTACAGTGAGCTTTGGGGGAGGTGCTTTATGCAAATTAGCTTTGGGTCATCTGAAATACCAGGTTTTGTACTCAGTACAAGTTGAAGCTTTTAATGATTAAAACAGGTCTCATTTCAAAATTTTAATGGAATATGTGGGTAAGATTTAAGTTCACATCTACTCCTTATTTATAAAGCATTTGGAAGTTAGTTTCTATTGGATTTAATGACAAAATATCAGCTTGGGGTTTCTTCTTTACTGTGCCACAGTTGATACAATTAAATTGCATAAACCACACGGTGCTTGTGATGTTGTGAGCCTTTATGAACTTCAGAGGAAGTTAAGACTTGGAGCTTGTGAAATGTGTTTGATCTGGTTCTCAGGGTTTCATTAAACCCAAATCCAGGACATGCCAGTTTGTGGTATTAGTAATTTTAAGGTTTTATTTATATTTTCTAAGAAAATGTTAAAACTTCTTGAACAGAATTCTGAACATACCTGTCTTCGGCTAACTTCAGAAAATAATTTTCAAATTTGTATTTTAGAAGTATTTACATGGCTTTTTAGGATTAGATTCACCTTTCTACAATTGCACAAATTATTAGCAAAAAAAGTAGTGCAGGAAAGTGGCAATTAGACTCTTAATATTGAAATCTACATCTATACTTCCTTAATAGAAGATGGATCTGAATTAGTTGAACTTTTATTTATGCTTAGACTTGGAAGCCTAGCCTTTCTCTGGGGGGAAATACTTAATGTTTGTGCCTTGTTCTTTTCTGTCTGGCACTAATGGTAGAGGAGGAGCTTGTTACCCCTTCGCTGCAGTGCATATAAGAAATTATCTCAGCCTCATAACAACCTGCCCAGTAAAAGCCCCGGAATGGTACCGTGCAGATTCAGTCGTGTTGTTGCATGTAACGACGTTGGTGTGCAAATGTGAGCTTCATGCTGCTCTGGCTCAGGGCTGCGGAGACGCTGACGGCAGCGATAGTACTGGCCTGTCTACCAGGGGCAGGCTGAGGACGAGACTTGGCTCTGTCACCTTCCGCGCTAGCCAGCAGAGCTGAGCATGCGCCCGAGGGCAGAAGATGCTCTGCCGTATTAAAGGGTGCTGCATATCCCACCCTGGCATATGTTCTCCATAACCCCCTGTAGGAGTTGTCTGCATCAGCCAGAGTGCCTCCGGGCTCTTCACTGCTGCACTGCCACGGAGTCTCTATCAGATAAACTCTTGTTCTCATCTGGACAATTATTGTTTTAGTATTGTGTTGTCTCTTTTTTTATAGCCCTGATCTCCAAATTGTTGTTTGTTTTTGGTTTTTAAGTAACAGCTGTTAGTTATCAACTGCAAGAATAATCTTAACAGTGTAACATCAGACACTTGAAATTAAGTGGGGCTACTCTGTTATTGCAGGAATCAGGAGGGCACACATTTCCATTCATTTCATTTCTGAACAATTTCAGGTTTTCTTTTTGCTTATGGCATTTGAGGAAGCTAGGATTGTTTAGTGAGTTTTCAGTGCAGCACTGTTTGAAAACAAAGAGTGTTGACTTTTTAAATCTACATTTGTTTCTCAGACACTGTTCGGGGGCGGTTATATACTTTTCTGAAATGTATACATGGTGCTAAACTTTTAAACTGCTATTAAAAAAATTATGAACCTCAGTTTAATATTATCAAAATCTCAGTTCTCGGCTACAGAGGATCCAAGCGTTCCTGTTAATATGTAGTAGATTTTGGAGTCTCCACTCATGGAAATACTTGAAACCTGACCAAACACAGCCCTGAGCAACTTGCTTTGGTTGACCCTCCTTTGAGCAAGTGTGTTAGACTAGCTGATCTCCAGAGGTGCCTTTCAACCACCATGATTCCCTGACATTCGACAGTTTCCAAAATCTGAAAGAATTGTTCCAAGACCCTCACTCTTCATTGCTGGCTTGTCTTGCAGGATCCAGACATAAGAATCTAATGACTGTTCCAGAGAAGTTGGTTTGGAGTCGATGCCCGTTGCCCATATGATAGGGTGCCAGTATTCGCAAGCGTAGGTTCTGATCATCTGCACTGTCTGTGGAATGTTCCTCAGGAGACTCTTCAACTGAGTTCCAGCGTACCTTCCTTTCTTGCTGCCCAGATATGAATCGGCAGGAAAGCTTTGAAATAACTTGCTCTCATTTTGAAGTAACATGTGAGATGGGGAGAGAGAACAGAGTTTTGAGTCGGGGAAGGAGGACATCAGTAGTTCATGCTAGGGCTTTGATTTTGGATGGAAGTTGGGCTGTTGATGGATTAATATTTTTTTTGCCTTCCAAGAAAAAACTGAATATGAACTTCCTGGTGCAAACTTTGTCATCTGTTAGAGAAAGCAACATAGTTGTATTTGAAAAGGATGAGTCAACCGTTTTACTTTCGTTAGTGCCTTTGTTTAAAATTGTGTAACTGTGACCCACAACTCCTCAAATGTTTCCAAGAGACTTTCTCATTATAAAATGGGGGGCCAAAAAGAGCGTTAACGTGATTAAAAAGATGCATGTTCCAAGATGTTTTTCTGCAAAACATTTCTCATTGGACTCACAAGTAATTAGACATATAAATGTGTTAATGAACCTTTACACTATTTTAAGGTATTTTCTTGCTAGAATTGCGGGTGATTGAGTATCGAAGTACTGTGTAACATACCTGTGACTGGAGAATCACTTTGAAAATTGTGGTGTAAAAAGAAGGACATAAAATAATTTAGCTGCATTTTTATGATTTAGATGTAAGGATATCTCTTCAAAAACTAGAAAGCCATCTTATCCTATGCTTTCATATTTGCATAACTAAAAAAAGATCATTTTATAGGGGTTTTTTGGGTTTTTTTGTGTCTAAAAGTAATTGGTTAGAAATGAAGCATAAGAAATTTCAGTCCATAATAATAATTTTTTTAAGTGTTTAACTGGATGAAAAATGTGTTTTAAATGAAGTGGTCTTTCAGCATATGTTTATGCCAGTTCTAGTGATATTACTCATGGAAAGTCTCCAGTGTAGATCTGTCACAACCTGAGGGAACAAATTATTCCCTTTTAAGAGAAGGGGGAAAACAAATATAGCACTACCTAACTGAACTTTTATTTCACTAATTCCAGATATTTATTTTTGTCGGGTTTTTTCCCCCTTTTGGTTACAATCTTACTAGTGGAATTTGTTTTCTGTAAAAACATGCAGTTCATGAATTCATTTCGAGTTTGTGGGGATTTGGTGGTTATTTTTGTTTTTTTCACTGAGGTTGATACATAATTCTGTTTGTAATACAAAATCAGATGGTATCCACTGTTTTAAATGGTTGAAGGATAAATAATGATATATCTAATGTTTAGCTCACTTTCATTTGGAGATATATTTGATGCAGATTAGGGTCTCTTGCTGTAGATGCCCAGCGGTTGCATATGATATCAGTAAAATAATATTTAAAACTATGACAATGAGGAGCACCAGAGAAGACATGAAAGAACCCTAGAGGCCTAAAAAGAGAAAAATGTGTAACTTAATAACAAAGCACTCAATCTACGTATGTTGCTCTACAGACATTTGAGTACACCTTCTTACCTTTAAATCTGTGTCTGAGAAAAGTAGCTGAGCTATTAAAATATGCTTGTTAAGGTAAAGCAAGCTTAATTTGATTTTTTTGTTTTGCATGAAAAATGTTACCTTTTCCTGAAGAGTAACCTACTCTTTTTCTTAACTTTCTTGGGTTTTTTCCTCTCTGTTGCTATAATCCTTTTTATACTGTAATGCTACATTTCCTTCGTAGGTGATTAATAGATTTTGCTGGAAGCACTAAACTAGTACCTCAGTTTTACAGCCTTTTTTCCAATGAAGAAAAACAATTTCCTTGATGGACAGAATGGAACACTTTTTGATCAGCATCAGCTTTGAATAGTCTTAAACTAGAGTATAGGAAAATGTTAAAGCAAACTTTTTTCCTGTATTAAAAAAATGAAATAAAACAAACAAATGAGGACTTTAAAAATTATAAGAGCACTGTCATGATTAAGTTTGCAGAAATTATTTTTGAGACATAGCAGCATATAATTTTGATAAGGTCTGCATGAAGCACCATTTACTTTATATAACATTTGTCTCAAGTATGTTGAGCTGGAGAATAAACACAGGAGGCAAATGTATCTTCTGTGAACTAAAGCAGACAGCATTTTTTTTTTAGGTGAATTCCAAATCAAAGTAAAGTAAGAAGAAACGACATGGCTAGAAAGATGTGGTCACACTTTTCCTTAGTATTTAATACCTCAAAGAAGTTTCCTGCCAGCAATCATTCTGATTCCAGAATGCTTTATTTATTTTGAGTTTCTCTATGTGGAAAAACCTAGGTACTTCAGAGTTCAGCAAGTTGTGCCAGGAAGTGTCTGTAGTTTAAAAATACTTAATATGATGTTGTCAGATACAGCCTAGATGCTGGGGGATGGGGAGGGAAGAGGGAGGAGCAGCAGCAGGGGATCAGTGATTCCCTCACACCATGCAGTCTGCGTTGCATTGCTCAGCCCTAATTGCAGGGCTATAGTTGACTCCAGCCTTCCCTCGTGGATCAGTGCCATGGAGAGAGGGTAGCTTGATAAGGAGAGATCAAGTACTAAGATCAGTGCTATTGTAGGGAAGGGGGGAAAAAATAAATAGAATAAAGCCTGACTCAAGCCAAAGCTACAGGTCAGAATTTTGCATTAATCAGGCTGTGGAGGCTGCATGGCAGTGCTGGCTGGGCTGCCTCCCAACTGCCCAGAGTGAGCATTAAAGAAAATGACAGTTGCTGGAGGTGCCATTCTCCAAGAGGCATTTTGCTCCATATGTTGTGGTCTTGTCCAGTTATGCTCCGTTCCGGGGACAAAGTCTCCATGAGAGTTTGTGATTCTAAGCTCCAGCCTTTGGTCTGGCATAACTAACTGTGTTTTAGCCACAACAGTTGCTGCATCTGTGTTGCCCGTTTTACTAGATAAAAATGATTCCTGAGAGCAATTATGACAACTGAATAGCATGTTCTTGTAGCCTTTCTAGATAATTTCAAACTGACTGTTCACATGTGACACTTCTTGATACAATTTTGTTTGACTAAATCTGAATGCTCTATGAAGTTTGCTGACAAATGAACTGGTTGAGAGGTCTGTATTCACTGGAGAACCTGATACTCCTTCATGATGGGTCATCTGTGTCTTAAATGTCCTGTGTCCCACAGGAGAATGGTGGTGTGGGTAGGACAATGCCTGCAAAAGGGAAAGGTTTTGGTTTGGAAATTAGACAGACTTTAGGCAGACATCAGTTTCCCCAATTATAAACCGCTGGTGACAACACCAAATATAGATGGTACTAGCAAAGTCTAGGTATTCCTTTATAGGCAGGAGTCTTTTATTTTTAAAGTCTTATTTGTTCACAAAACCTTAGTTCTTGGTACTTTATAATGCTCCAACTTGAATAGCTATGCATGAACATGAACTGCCGAGTTCCCTTTGCCTCTACTGTTTCTAAAAGCAGCCAGGATGAGTCTTATCTCTTGCAAGATCCTGTGTGGCTGGAGATGGGCTGGATGAAACACCAGCTTTCTCCACGTGCTACCACTGCAGAGGTTTCTGCTTGGCTGAGCTGAGAAGGAGCTGCTGGCAGGACAGCATTGGTGGTGGCCTTCTGCTCTGGGACTTGCAACTTCCATTGGTCTGCTGTGTGTCGTGGTGGTGTGTTGGGCTTGTTGGCTTCACCAAGCTCTTGAGAACTGGGGGGGGCAGGGGCTAAGTAAAGCTGCTCATCAAGTTCTCCAATGTGGAACGGTTTTGCTAGGCTTTTGGGGGAGCAGCAGCATCATCTTTTTGGACCGTGCCATGTTCTTAATGGATGCATCTAGGTAGTTTCATTTCAAAAGTCTAAATATATGAAATGCAAGTGTTTAACATCACCTAGTGTTTCTCTTCTTTTTGAAGCATGACTGCCAAAATCAGCTGTGTTTCTTTGTCTCCTTGTGCCCCCTTCCCAGTGGGTAAAAAGACGTTAGGTAAAATCTTGTCAGTGTTTGGCTATATTTTTTCTCTATTGTTTATATGGTTTGTTCTTCTGAGGTCATTGGGACAATTTAGTTGTGTAAAACTGTGTGAGTGTTGGCAGGAGTGGTCTTGACCATACCCATTTTCATGCCTATTTTATTTTTAAAAGTGGACTCTAGGGTTTTCATTTCCTATGTCAGTCCTGAAGCCTTTTTTACTGTCTTTCCTTTGTTCTGATGTTAATTGGCTATAGATAAGTAACTTTTTAAATTTTCAATACGTTTAATTATCGTTAATTCTGCTTAGAGTTACTTTAATGCTATCATATTTCTAATCACACAAAATGTGCTTTTTTTTAAACTTGTCCTCTTACACTAAGGTGATATTGTATTCTATAATGTTACCCATATTGCCACGATTTCTCTTCATGATGTTGTTGCAACAGGGAGAAGAGCAGTAGTTAAATTCTCTCTCAAGTTCCTACTGTACTACAGCATTTGAAGTAAAAATACATCACTTAACTGCTTTTTAGTTGGACGTGCAACAGGGAGAAGAGCAGTAGTTAAATTGTCTCTCAAGTTCCTACTATACTACAGCGTTTGAAGTAAAAATACATCACTTAACCGTCCAACTAAAAAGCAGTTAACTTGGAAGTAGATTTTGGACCTGGAGTTCAGATTTTAAAGCCCTCTGCAAGAGCAGAAAGGAGCTTCAGCTCCAGCTGCTTTATGAGCAGTGACAGGACCTGTTTTCTGAAACTGTCAATGAAAGCGGTGGGGGCAGTCACAGGTGACTGTCACCTTCAGTCTTGAGACATGCCACCCTAGGTCTTTCACTTTTCACTGCAGACATGGGACGTGTATTTCTTCTGGGGATGAATCCGCAGCACCAGTTTTGTTCTGATAACAGCATCTGGCACTAGATTGATTTAACAGGCTATGAGGTTTGCTCTTTTCAGATATGCGCTTGTACGGCAGCTTCTGTGCAGCTCTGACATGGCCACACGCTGCTGTTGTTTTTTCTGCCTCCTAGCACCAGTTGTGAAGCTAAAGCTCTTTGACACCTGCCATTTGGACCCTTTTCTTACTGAAAAATGTCATCGTTTTCAGACAAGACGAAGACAGATATCTGATCATTCTTCCCTTTGCAGGGATGTGCTGAGGACATGGTTCATACACAGATGAATAAAGGATTCCAGGCCATAGCTATACAGTTAGCTTTATTAGTGTAGTATGGTAAGTAGTTTTTGATTTAGGGGTTCATAGAGTTATATCTAATACAGGAGAAATCAAAGCATGGTAACTCATTGTTGTATCTTGCAATAATTCTGAAACCTATTTCATTCTGCTACAACGAGCAACTGTCTTATTGTTTTAATGGCAGGAAATTTCACACCACTTTTCTTCGGGGAGGGGAATGATGGTAGTTGAGGAATGGAAATCAGAAAATTTTGAACTCTTGTGATTCTGTAATCAGTGAAATATTTTTGTGGGATACGTTTTCTGCATTCATCCAAACCTGGAAGTTAGTAGAACTGGGCCGCATTTTCCAAAGTAGTAACTTTCTTAAAGGAGAAGCTTTTCAGATCCTATGCCACAGTTGCTCCTCCCATATTCTTGAAACCTGTTTTGTGCTAACGAATAGGCAATCAGGTTATGTTACTCGGAACATAGTTGTCCTTTTGTTTGAAATATCCCTTTATTATGTTTGATTACAGGCAAAGTGCTCTTAAAATGTAAAATCAACACGTAGCTCTCTTTTACACTCCAAAGCAGTGAAAGTCAAAAATATTGGGATTTGTTAGCCCTAATATTTCCCAGCTTGCAGGGGAGTGGGTAATACTTGAAGACAACTATTTCAATAGTTGTATTTTTTAAAATACTTACTAATTTTTCAGTCTTCGTCATACATTTCTTCTGAGATTTGGATGCAGGTCTTTTTAGTTAAACTGGCTTTGATTTCTTGTATTCCCTTTAATTTCTTATAAAACAGACATTGAGGAATTTGTGCATTTTATCTGATGTTGAAAGACTACAATTTGGTGTTTCAAACGATTAAATTTTTCTTTTGCATATTGTTCTTCATCTGAAAGTGCATACTTCAATTCTGTAGTGAAGTTTAGTTCTGCATAAGCATACTGGAAAAACAGAAAATCAAATATTGTTCTAAGACTTAATGTTATTTTAAGATAAGTCACTATTAATTATTTGAAGCAATGATACAAACCGTGATTAGATTATCTTGCTAAACACTGATAGAAACAGGCCTAATTCTTTTTTCTTCAGTAGGTTCTAAAGATCTGTGCTGTCTACCAGGAAAGCCATCAACCTGGCTGGCGCTAAATATCATTTGTGTCTGAACAGGAGACAAAATCCGTAATGCAAGGGTAGTTGCCTTGAAATTCTGTCACTTCAGAAGCTGCTTAATAAGGTGCTTATTTATTGTCCCTGCTGTAGGGTCAGCAAGCTGTTTCAAAAGTAGGGTTTGTGACTGAAAGACGTACTGTTGTTCTGTGTTGTGATTTGCTGCATGGTAGAGTTTCCTGGTTTGAAACAGTATAATAATTTCTACTGTAAAAAGTAGATTGAGTTGGTCAGGACAAGATTGCTTTCTTCTTTGTATGGTGTAATTTCTGGTAAACTTTGTGAAATACCAAGCAAATTCATTCATATGTGGGTAGAAACGTTTACGGACTTTGTGAATTCAAAACACAGGTTGTAAGCAGATTTTCACCTAATATTTTCTATGGAAACTTACAGAATGTGGCTGAGGAACAACGCGGGGTCTGTATCACAGCTTATCATTTGATGCGCTGTCTGAAGACACTTTGTGGGCTTAACTTCTTGTGTGCTTGGGAGCTTCTGAACAGGAACTGTTCTTATAAACTTCTTCCCCCCTCTCCCGCCATCTAATTGAATGGCTTCACTGTGAGTCACTATGAGCTTTCCTGTAGTATTTTTCCAAAAGATGACTGTAACACCTCTTGTCTAAAGTGACTGATTTTGAAAGGTGGACTTCCACATAAGCAAAACTTGTGTGGTATGTAGTGACTAAAAGTTTTGAATGAAGCAATGAAAATTCCTTTCCTATCTAATAGTATATTTTGTCATTGGAAAATGTATTTAATACTGGAATATCTCCTGAGTTCTATGTTTTGTTAAAATTTAAAGCTACATCTTTTTAGATTATTTAAAAGCACAGATGAATTGTATGGGGTTTGGCTTAATTCTGTTGAATAATGACCGCTTTCTAGTATAATCTTTCCGTGATCCTAACATCTTCCTTTGCCACGCCACTAGCTGCTTGGAGGTGGGGGAAAGACCAGATTTTGAATTTAATCTCATCTGTCAGAATGAACAGGCTTTTAAAAATCTTTTCGGGCTTTTTATTCTTTGAATACATTATTGAGTATATACCAGAATCTTTTTATCTTGCACTTCCATGACATATGTTCCTCATAAGAAAAAAAAAAAGTAATGGCTTAGCTGTGTCAGAGCCAGGGTCTGTCAAGCCTGGTATCCTATTGTTCCCGTGGCAGAGCATGTGTGGCTGAATAAATCAGTGTCTCGCTCAGCCTGCACTGAACTGCAGTCTCCAGTCGGCCGTATTCATCACCTCCCAGGAGAAGGAACTGCGCTGTGCACAGCGCGTAGGGGCTGGCGTGCTCACGTACCCGAACGTGAGTCCCTGGGAAGGGCAGGTAACTCTGCCCATGACGGCAAGAAACCTGCAGCTTGACGTTGGTGATGGCGAGGAGGAGTTGGAGGGGCTGTCAAAGTCACTTCTGCCATGGGCACTGTCCTGCTTGACAGGAGAGGAAAGAGCGAGACACAAGTCAAAATGTAAATAAAGGGAATATTGCTGTTTTGTATGAAGAGCTTCTTTGACCTCCCCTAGGTGGTTTTCATTAGTTGCCAAAAATGGGTATGTAGGGAGACGTATAAGAACAGACATGGACATCTTATTTCTCTAGTACTTCTGTAGCTCTCAGCCATTTTTGGTTTTAGGCTCTTCCGGAGCTAGTTGTGACTTCTGTGTTCTCAGTAAGGCCCAATGGATTTCTCATTCATGAAATAGCCCAATCTTCTTTTGAGCCTGTACTTGCCCTGCCCTTCCTCAGTTTGTTTTTAATCACTAAATCTATCAACGTAATTAAAGCTTGTAGCATTCCAATCAAGCTTCTACATGTAACATTCTTTTCTAGCAAATATTTTCTCATTTTATTTCATTTTATTTTTCTGTCCTGGGTAATTCTTAAGCCAGTTATTTTAGTAAGTAACACTGAATAATCCTTTGACCTTTCTGTACTTCTGCCCTTTGTGGGAGCCTGTAGCTTTTGTTGCCACAAGCTTATGAGGAATATATTTATCAGTTAATAAGTAAAAAGTTGGGTTGGAGGAGTTAACCACAATTTCTAAATTTTGATTGGGAAGGGAGTTATATTTTGGCAGATCATAATTTTATGACCAAATATGAAAATCTGGGCCCATTTTGAGGTTGACATACCCTTTGCTTTTAGAGTGACCATGATTTTTTTCCAAGTATTAACACTGGTCTCTTCTTTGTACTGGTATTGTTTCATAAAATGTTATTTTAAAGGCTTCAAGTTGTAAATCAGGGTTTTGGAGATTGTAGGAACACTAAGTTATGTAAAGTTGGATAAAGTTACTTTTTATCTCTCTGTCGGTTATTAATCCAGTGTTGCATTTGATTGTGGGGAAATGACTTCAATGTAATAAAATAGTCTGAAACTTTGGTGAGGTTCATGAAAATGTCAGGAAGCTGCATCCATCTTTAATCTTAGAAGCCTCCAGCTTGATATATCTTTTTTTGTTATATTTACTTCAGATTTTTGCACGCAGTTTTGAAAAGGTTTTCAGTGAAAACTTACTACCTAAGAACCTTCTAAGCTTTAAAAAATGTGCCATTATGTGCATGTACATGAAATTGTAACATGGTTAAACAACTGTTGATAAATCTAGTTTGTTATATGTAATCTTTACCATTATGCATTTTTGTAGGGATGTAATAGCTTTGAATTTAAAAAAAAAATTGTAATTAGATTATTTTCTTACCTTTTACAAGAAAGGCTTTTTTCCTGTAAAAATTGAGATTGAAAATCTGAATGTTTTGAACAGGTCTTCAAATTATCTTTTCATACCAAATATATAATGCTTATTTAAGCTGAGTAAGAAAATAACCTGCTCTAGTCAATGTTAAAAGGCTCCTTAAAGTATTTAGAATACAGCAGGCATGGTCTCTAGCATAAAGCTGAGGGACCACCAGGTGGTGCTAGTGGAATATATTTAATGTTGGTTTAACAGTACTTAAAATGTGTCTTAACAAATGTGAAGGAGATGGGTGCAGTATACGAAAACTTACTTTCTATGCAACAAGCCTGTTTGTAGAATTAAAAAGAGAAAATCGAAATGTTGTGTAGCGGCTTTGTGGTCTGGGCACTTCTAATTTTAAAAAGTTGGATATAGACGCTGAGGGGAAAAAACCCTTATCTGTGGGATGGGTAATGTGGGATGCAGATAGTATGGAGGCATAGTCCCAGATATTTTACCTGCTATTTTTTGTTAATTTACAGAGCAGTTTATGAAACTTGTCCGTTCATGTATTATAAGCATATCACATTATGACCACTTGCTTATTTAGCTACTACATTTTGACTTTAAATAGCAAAATTGAATTTTTATAGTGTTGTTTTAACTGTTAAGATTTTGGTCAGTGCAAGAATCTTTCCTCTTAAGGTATGCACAGAAATAAGGATCTAATTTTATGAGGGGGTGGGGGTCTAGTTTTCTTTTTTAATGCATTATGTGGCTCAAAAAATCAAAGTAGAAACAAATTCTAGTTCTGAACATATACAGATTTTTAGATGCATTTTTTACCAACTCTTATAAGGCCTTTCTTTTGACTCTCTTGAAAATTGTATCCTTTAAAAAAAAGGGGGGGGAGGTTAGAGAACAGTGTGGACCACAGTAGTTTGGAATAAATTTCTGTGCCCTACTGATTTGAGCAGGTTTGGTTTTGTCTTAATGTGCCCTGACATAAAATATGTATATTCTTTGAAAGCATGATGCAGAGCGTTTTACAACATTAAATTAGCATAAAATATCCTATATGGCATCACCCTTTTAAAAAGGAGTATTAGAATAAAAAAAAACAGAAAAACACAAAATGTCTCTAAATTAAAGTGACTCTCTTGTCTAGTCAAAAAACAAAATCCAGAACAACTGCAAACAAAAATCCCCAAATCTATTTTGCTTGTAATCTTAGTATTGTGACCAAGCTAAATGTTTTAGCATTGTATGTGCCAGTGTCACATTAGTAACCACCTCACTGTAGCTAAAACCAAAGTAAAACCTCATGACAGCCACTAATAGGTCTATAAAGTCTTGGTTGACTATGGTTGAACAAACCAGAGGATGGTTTCTTTGGAGTTTGTGGCCCTATGCATTTACTCTGGGTAACAAATTTATTTACTGTCTGGGTTTTACTGTCTTAGATGCAGCGGTGTGGGGTTTTGTGTGAGCAGAAATTCTTCCCCCCTTTTCCAAGTCTGTTACAGCAAATACTTCGTAGAAAAACTACATGCGTATACAAAACTATCTCAGAGTGGATGTCAAATATCCAGTGTACGCTGCTTCTGAAAGTGCTTTTTATATCTTGTTTTCCTGCTTGAGATGATAAATTTTTACTTGGCTTCCCTCCCTTCTCCTCCCCCCGGTGAATGAATGTTCTTGCACTTGAGGAAAGGAAATGTGCTCTTTCCAAATGTTTTTCGCCCATCCTGAGTTTAATTTTATTTACTCATTTTAGCAAGGAGTTTTTGTACTACCTACCTTAAAATTTGGCACGAGTCACTTACTACCATAGAATGATAGTATTATTGCATTCCTCTCACTTCTGAAAATTTAGTGTAGCATTAATGAGAATCAATAAAATGTCAAGTGTGTTAAAATTCCCATCCATGCCACTTTGTTTTTTCACTGCACAAAATACTGAGAGGGATCAAGCAATAAGCTGCATGCAGTAACACAGTTTATAGTACAGCACTGTAAAAATGTGTGCAAAACTGATTTTTTTAAAAAATTTTGTTTATTGAAGTCTAATATTAATGTATTAAATGTAGAAATTGCCTGAGAGGTTAACTTTTGGATCTCTTAGTATACAAAGAGATTGAAGAGCGATTAGTTAAAAGCTGTTAGAAGTATGTGCTAACGTGTGTGGGTTTTTTGGAAGCAATTTCCAAAAAGGGAGCGCTTGCCAGATGCTGCCTTTAGGTGTGAACAGGTTAAGAAATACATTCTGCTGCATTGTTCTTTAAACTACCCGTTCATCAGAAAAATCAGTTTGATGAGGCTTCTGTCAACACCTTCGTTTTTCAGCAGTTAGGTTTTTGTGATATGACCATATTTCTGAATTCTGTTATGGGACTGTTTTCTGAATGTCATTTATAGTGAAGGAATGCCCACAATACTGAATCTTTTTAAAAGATCATGTAACTAGTTTCATTTTCATTTGCCTCATTCAGCTGGTCTGAGCAAATTTTTGCTCTGTTAAACCGGTTGTTTGAATGGGTCTAGAGTTATGCTAATACAAAAGAGAACAGGATTTTATTCTCTGTATTTATTGGAAGATCCAGTCTGTCTGTAATACTGAAATGTTCTTTTGAGTTTTGAGTAACTATAAAATCTGACTTGTGTGTACAGCACTCTACCAAATTCCAGTTTTGAATTGGGGTGGGGAAATCTGTAAAAACAACAGTAAGAAATTCTTACCTTTTATATCTGCATTTTACACTGTTTACTGTTAACGTGCTTGGAACACTGAATGGGAATGTGTTTTATCTCTTGAGCTATTCTCCAGCTTTTTCTAAAGGGAGGGGCTTCTAGGTATCAGTTTCTTTATTTAAAAATTTGACCTACCAAATGTTCTTAAAAGGAAAACTTATAGTCTGATTTTAAAACAATATAAAGCAAAGTTACGATTTTTATTGAAAGGTCTGGTTCTTAAGGATTGTGGTTTCCCTCCTTATGGTGAAGATAAGGTTATTCCAAGAGTAGAATAGTAAAAGTGAAAATAGTTCTGAAACTGGCAGTATTCCTCTCCAGTGCAGTAGCTGTACGATGCCTTAATTATCAGCCTGAAATTCAAGTTCTGTTGAAGTTATTTGAAGAAATATACTGTCGATTCAGTGGTGTCAAAATTTCACAGCTGAAAATAAACTTACCCTGTGAATACTTGATTGCTGTTTTCTCTTGAGTGGAACTAGAGCACTCGAGGGTTTTTAACTATGTGTTGTGATTTGAATGGGTGAGTTTGAGGTGTACGGCAGATACATGAACTGTAGTTTAAGTTACTGAAGACATGCAGTCTGTGTTTTTCTTTGGGGATGGCAGTGAGAGTGGGGAGAAGACGGTATTAAATGCCGCTGAGAAGCGAGCTGCAGCTCTGTGGCTCAGTCTGTATCAAGTTGGGTTGTTTCTGAGTGTGTTAGGCAGTTAGCTTTAGACAGTGTGTGTGCACACTCATGGCTTGGGTTCATGTAACAGTTTAACTGATGTTAGAATTTAGAATCTCGGTGTTTTTAATGAAATTGTCAGGTAGGTTTGTTTTATGGAACCTGGTTTGCCTATTTACTTCTGGTAACACTTGTTTCTTGTGCTCGTTTTCTCTGTTGTAAGATTACTACAGGGGCTGATATCATGCACAGTGTGTATTTACAATAGGGCCAGAATTGAAAAAGAATGGATGTTGCAGGTCAGGAGTGTTTTGGCTTAAATGGAGATCTTTTCCTTTGTCTGTACTGCCTTACTTTTATAAGTATTCAGTTGATGAAAAATATTTTTAAAACATGAGGCTGTATAAAAAACCCAAATATTCAATTAAGTCACCCGCTAAGTCTTTCAGTTATGTTGTTCAGTTGTGTGGTTTTTTGATTATTTGCCATTTCATTTTCAGCATTGTCAGCGAAGCAGGAGCATCTATCTACAGCGTCAGTCCAGAAGCATCCAAGGAAATGCCAGACCTAGACCCTAACCTAAGAAGCGCAGGTATGAAGTGTATTTCATTTTATCACCATTTCAACATGGAGCTCAATTCTCAGTTCTCAAACTGTACTGTGTATAATATTAAGTATAATAATAGTCAAAGGTATAAAAAGTGAAGGTTTTGGATGTTTTGTTTCTAAACTTTACTACTTCTGTCATTTCACATTTTAAGTCCTATGTATGCAAATGACATCATCTTCTACTAAGGCCTGTAATGTAAAGGTCCTTGTTGATGTATTCCTTCAATAGGCTGGTACAGGAGAATTTATGGGGATTAATATAACCAATGAATTGCATAAACTTTCACAGTTGGACATGGCAATGCCCACAAGAGCTAGACTCTAGCAGTAGTAAAGTATTTTAAGGGCTAGGAAAACCATAAGAAGAGAACAGATAATTTAAATGTGTGCATTCATCCTGAAGGATGTGATGGCACTTTCTCTGCTTTCGTTGTGATCACTTTGAAGTCTTCATGTAGCTGAATATAGTCCTCAAGAAACACTGTTTAGTTTTCGTTTTTTAAAAAAATGATCTATTTCAGCATAAGTGTCACTGAGGTATAATACAGCAAAAGTTCTTAGAAATATACAAGTGCTGTCACTGTTATTTTCAGTGTTTGGTAAAAGAGTAGTCTAAAGGTCAAATTCCTAGCAGCTTCGTTGGTGTCCAAATTTTACTCATGGATTGGTTTATTAGGAGACAGCTGTAAGGGCAGATCTGAGATTATTTTGGATTACTTAATTTGTGTATCTTTATTTGTGTGTCTCTTTATATTTGTTTTTATCTACCCCAGTTTTTTATTTTCTTGGTTTTCCTGCAATTTGCTGTCATACTCAATCAAATAAAGCACATTTGAAAATGCAGTAACGCTCATGTATAAATCTTTTCCAGCCAAAATGCTACTGTTCTTGATTTTATTGTTACTCCAGCAGGTTTCTGGCCTGGAAATCCTGAGGAAGGTGTAGAAGTAGATCAGCAGAAAACAGTTCTGAAGTTACGGGGTATTTGGGGGTAAAACTTTCTAGGATTCCCCACGTTCCCCTTTCCTCTCATTTCTTCAAAGAGGAAAAAGGGATTTGTGTTAACTCAATATTTCAAGTTTTTACAGGAATATTCTTTAAATGTCTGTATTGGTCCTTCCCTTTGTGGGACAGGCCTCTAGCTTCTTTTTGCTTGACTCTTTGCTCCCTGCCTGTGAACGAACTCCGTTGTGATTATTGCTTCCCTGGGCCACCGATTTTGAATGTGTCATGGTATGGCCAGAGTGAATATTAGGCATATGACATTTCTGTATGTGTGACAGATGCCACTAACTTTCCCTTGAGCCAAAGGTTTTTATGCTCACATTTATTAAATGTGAGTTTAGAGTTCATGTAATGAACAGACAAACACTGAAAAGGAGGCAATCTAATTATTAACAATATACTTTTCCAGATGTAAATTATTTTCCTTTTTTCCACAGTTAATTTTTGAACATTTCAGACACTTTTATTTAGTGTTGTGCATCAAATACAGTAAATGAAAATCAAATTTGTAATACATGACCAATTTCAGTATTAATTATCTAGAGTTCATAATTTCTTCATTATTACTAGGAATTGCTTCAGGCATAACTTAAGTGCTGTTGCATCTGGTTTGAAAAGCATTAGCAATTTTAACGTGCCGCAGCAGTACCACAGAGTAGACAGAAATTGAAAAAGGGTAGGATAGAAAGTGAAAAATAATTGCTTAGTTCCATGGATGTCAGCTGTTAGGGAACTAACAGCTAGAAGTATATTTATTACAATAGAGTCTTTCTAGAAGTTTTAGACTTTCTTCTTTTGGTGTCAATTTGTAATTAGCTGCGCTAAAGCTGGGGACATTTTTTTTAAAGCTGAGCGTAAAAATGTGACATAACATTAGAGGGAAACATTAACTTATGTTTGGGGTTTTTTGCAAATTTTTTTCTTGACTAGCTTTTACTTTTGTACTTTTGATTTTTCTTTAATTTGCAGCAAACAGAAAAGTGACATGGTGTCAAAGCTGACTTGCTTTTTATTTTAATTGTTGTGTTACATCATGTCAGGTTCCGTGCTTACATGATAGCATTTAGTACATTAAAGGAAGCTGACAGCTGCATGATGAAGTGCGACATTTATAGTTAAAATAAAAGGTACAACTGACGTGAGATATCTGTGATCTTAATGCAGTTTGCCACTTCAACATTTTTCTCAACACAAACTTTATAGAAGGGTTTTGGGTTTTTTGAATTACACAGCTAGGCCTATGTTTGTCCATCAGGTACATAAGTGTAAAATATGAAATAATGCATATCATATGAGAACTTACTTTCATGATCTCTGTCATGTTTGCAGTGCTGTTTAGCAACAGTCTGTAGTAAGTTTTCACTTTATACAGAGAAATAGAAGACATCAATGCTGATAAAAATATTACCTTATTAATTTTTCCTTGCTGAGTGTTGTGTATAGGGGGAAACCCAGCAACCTTTAGCATTTCTTGGGGGTGCTAATCAAAGATACTAGTTAAGCCAAGAATTCAGCTGGGTTTTTTTTTCCCCTTTGAGCTGTCTTTGAAGGTGATAGATAACATGGGTTTGTAATAAATGATTGAGAAAGGTCTCATTATAAACTAATGGTGTATGTATAAACTATAGTGGAAAGTCTTTGTAGTCATCCATACAGCACTTTTTGCCAAAATTGCACTTGCTTGAAAAAAAAAAAAATTAAATAATTCTTGTTTCTTAAACAATTTGCTGGTATCTGCAGTGCAGAGAATGGAATAGGGTCTCTCCAATTTTAGAATTGTCCTCCAGAGATGGCTACCTTTTCTGGCACTAGGCAATATCAGCTCCTAATATCAATTCTTTACATTGAATCAGGTCTTTAACATTTTTATAGCACCAAGTCCGAATTTTTCACGAAAGTGCAGAAGCTTCTGTACTGCTACTCCAATTCCCATAAAATCTTGTGGACTGGGACTCAACTAAGTAGATTGTAAAGAACTTGATGAAACCTAGTTACTTGTGTTTGAGTAGAGTGAGAAGGTATATATCCCCTTCTGACAGTCATTGTAGGATTAATGAGTGGAACAGCTATTTCTCAGCCTCACAGAATTAGGAGATAAGAGGCTTTTAGGCCAGAGCAATAAAAGGATTTTGTACTTGATAGGCTGAGGGAGTTCAGCTGCAGCAGATTAGGAGGGTTCTGCCTAGAGAACAAGCCACTGGAGTTCAGCAACAGGGGTTTTTGGATGAAGTTGCAATACAGTTGCAGCCTGACGGAGAAGAGAATGCAAGGCTTCCTTGAATTCTCCTTCCCAAAAGCTGTGCCTAAGGACAGGCTGAAGATTTGGGGTGGGAATTTTTGTAGGGGAGAAGGGACACCACAAAAAGAGTGCATAGCAAGCTGGAAATGTTGATCACCTTTGTGAAGCTTATTAATATGTGCCCCCTCAAGGCCCCGTGACTGCCTGCTGTAGAGTTAGTGGAATGGCAGTGAGGGAGCTGCGAGGCTGGGTGGGTGACTGCAGTTCTGTTTCTGCCCTGGCATGTGTCCACTGGCCACCCTCTTAGGGAAGAAGTCAAATGTCTAACTTGGTAGAGTTTTCGTAAAGCTGTCAAATTCATATTTACTTGGCTGTCCTGTTCTTTTGGGTTTTTTTTTCTTTTTTTTTTCCTGAGCTACCATCAGTGTAACATTTCATATTTAACTTTGGTTAACTTCTATTCATGGCAATTTCAGGTAGGAGTTTTTCACTGTAACTTGTCCATAAAATCTTCTGGATTACTCTAGGTCTCTGGTTGAGGTTCGCTTGTGCCTTTTTTTATGGAAGGCCTGGATGCAAGTTTCTTTTTGAAGTAGTTGTAAGTACTGTGCACAGTGAACAGTTACTTTGCCTTGCAAGTTTACCAGTAATTCTCCTTGCCATTAGTTATCTTTCATTATCAGAGCAGTTGAGAAGACTGTCTTGGTGTGGTATTCTTTGCATGAGTCAAAGAAAAAAAAGGTAAACTCAGTGGTGACAAGCATTCCTCCCTCAAACGGGTGGACTCTGACAATCAATGTCAACCTGTTTTCGCTCGCTGTCACTGGGCCTGTGAACTCTGGAATTAAATGGTTTTCCAAAGGTTGTTATCTTCTTTGTTTTACCTCCATCCTGTCCTATATAGTTTTGCCCAAGGGTTTATTTTGGTTGTGAAGAACGTGTATTCCGAATGAAAATGAGGCTTCTGGGATGAGAAATCAAATGAGTCTGTGCAAGTGTCTGTGTAGACACTGCCATGCTTTCTGTTTTTTCTCTCAGATCGTGCTTCTCCGCTTCTCCAGTTGCTTCTTGTTGCAAATGCTTGTTGGCTTGAACAAGTTTGGCTAGACAAAATGGTAAGACTGTGGAGGGACAGGTGAAGTATATAGAAAGTGTAAGCATATGACTTGTGTTGAAGGACTGACACACAGAAATATGGCATTTATGTACTTCCTGGATGCCTGGAAACTTTTTAAGGTATGGTCAGCTAGTGGTGGTTTTGTTGTTGCCCTTAGTACGAGGAGGACAAAGGATGTACCAATTGTTTGGCATGTGCTCACATCAGAATTTTTTTCTTCTGCTGCCTCTGCACCTCTTGAAGTAGATACCATGATGAAATGAATGTTGCTTAATAACTCTAAGAACCAGAAGAAACTGCTGAATTCTAGTGAAACAGTGGCCTGATGGTGGAGAATCACTATGAGGCAGCAGTCATGCTGGGATTTTACCCTGGTTTTGATATATGCTGTTAGATGAAATGAGAAATGCCTTCATATCATTAAATTGATGAATTACTTTTCATTTTGAGATGACTGCTCTAACAAATAAGCAATCTCTTCTTTCTTTCACTACTTAAAAAGCAAAATAAGAACCTAATGCGCTTCATTGCACTGGTTTATAAAAAAAAGCAGACAAACCTGAATACATAGAATTCCTTAAACACAGGATGAGGTGGGAAAGGGGGTTATGTCTTTTCAGACATCACACTTGTGTAATCACTTGTTAGAGGAGATTTCATGCTAAGCCTGTCCGATTTATTTCCATACCTTAATACAATCATATGCATTTGGCTTTTAATTTGCAATTCTGTGCTCAGATGCTGAAACAAGAGCAACATACTTGGGCTTGTCTAATGCAGCAACTCCAAGAAATGCTCATCTTCCTCTCAGACATGAAGGGCCTGGGGTCCTCTGTCAAGATCATATAGTTTTGTCACCCGGTTAGGAAAGCAACAAATGTAGATAAAATATTCCCTAAAGTTACTTTTTTGCAAGATTTGGGATACTAACAGGGCAAGCATGTGTGTCATGCTGCATGCACAAGTATTATCCAATATAGAAACTGTGTTGGTTCTAAAGGATGATTTCTGAGGATAAAGAAGAATCTGAGAGAGCAAAAGGTCACACAGCACAGCTTGCCTTAGCATTGTCAAATCCCATCTGCTTGTCTCCTCTCCACAGGGCAGAATACATTGGATTATTGTACACTCAAAGTTCAGCACACCACTTGCACTTTTCCTTGCAAAAGAAAGCCTTATAGGCTTTGGGGGCTTGTTAGGACTTTGAGACTGTCATGCTACAGGGTTTTATTCCCTGGGGTGCTGTTAAAGATAGAGACATACAGTTCAGAGCTGTCACACTGGCCAGCAAGTAGAAAGTAGAAATTGGAAAAAATGTAATTTCTTTTGACTTTATCTTAAGGAAAGTAAAACAATTTGATGATTAGATGTGTGGGACATAGTGCCTTGATGTCTACTTGAGCTAATTTCTTCATCTTCTTAAAAGAGCACTACTCCCCCTTGGCTACTCAGGAGAGAAGGTCATTTTTCAAAAACTTTATTGGACAGAAGTCTTATGGTTAAACCATTCGCACTGCTTTCTAAGTGGAAGTTTCCTTCTACAGCTAATCGTTAGAGGGTTGGTGCAAGTTCTGCAAGTTTTCAGAAAGTTAGAAGAAAGGAAAGTAAGCGCTGAATTCTTACAGATTAAAACATTTTGCCAGCCCATTTAGTTGGGTTGAGTGCACTTACAGTAGTAGAAAATAAATTGTATTCAGTCTTTCATCTGCTGTATTCTGTAGCATTTAAGAATGAGTTTAATTATACTGTTGGAAGGGAAAAAATGCAGTGGTTAGAAACAAAATGGATGGTGAACAGGAGTCATAGGTAAAGAGGGGCTTGTGCCTTCTCTCCCCATAGGACCCAGTTCCTACTAATGAGCAGAAAGTCATCTCAAGGTGTGGGCTAGGCTCTAGAGTTTAAACAAAAGTTATAGTTGTGGGTAACTTTAAAAAACAGCACCTAACTGCGGATAGTCTGGAAATGACTGGGCCTCCTAACAGTTGTGCATGTACATGTGTGCCTGCATCAGGATATTGAGAGAGAGAGAAATGGGCCTCAATTGCCCAAAACCAGTGGCACAATGCTGAATGGGTTGTTACACAGGTGTTAAAGTTTGTAGTCTTTAGTTTCTTCTTGTTCTAGACAAGAATCTAATGTTTTCCAATCTGTGCAAACTTCATGGCATGTGTGAGAGATGGTATATAATCATTAACATCCTGCTCATCGGCACTGTATTTCCTCTGAAGCTGTAGAGTGTAGTAGTAGACTGGAGTAGAGGAGTTTGGTCTTCTGTAATCTGCAAGATCAAGACCCACTTAGATTCCCCTAGGCTTCTGCCTTGTTACAGAATTAAAACAGGAGATTATTTTGAGCCAGTGAAAACTCTTCTGTCTGGCTGTTTTGGATCAGTATTTTCACTATGCTGAGTTGTGTGCGTGTATAGCTTTTAACTGAGCATCATTCTCTGTGCACGTGTTAATGTTTGCAACTGAAGCGTAATCTTTGCATGCTTTGTGGAAATCTGATGTTCAACTTGCCGTCCTCATTTACCCATTTCTTATATCCCAGATGGATCTGAGTTCAGCAGATGGACTTGGCCATTTATTTACAGAGCATCATTTGCTGCGCTGCTGAACAAACTGAAAATACCCCACCAGTTCTGTCTAAAAGTGATCTCCAGAAGCAGAGTGCTAGTCTGGGCCCTGGTAAAGCCAGTTTCCCTTAGCATAAAAGGGTTATGAAAATGATTTATTTCCCTCCCTCTGGATATAACTCTGTGCATGTGTGTGTCTGTGTATTTTCCTTAGAAGGCTTTGTTGCCGCTTTGAAGCGTGGAGCCAGAGGAACGATGACTAGAAGGATGCTCTTCAATTCAAGGCATTTTGGTTTGCTTTTAATATAGCAGTATGATGTGTTACTCACCAAAGCTGCTTTTCTTACTATAGGCATAGGAAAGGACATTATGGTCACTTATGAAAGGTTAATTTTTGTTGTCATTATGAATGAATAACTCTAAGTTCTATAAGTACAGAACTTCAAGTAATTTTTTACTTCTAGTAGAAACAGTAATCAATGGCGTGGTGATGCAGTTAAAATTAGTACCAGCGGTCTGAATGTGCAAAAGCATACTGACGATGTCTACCTTTTAAGCTGAGCAGATGGGGAAAGATTTTTCTGAATTTATACCATCCTGTAAGACTAACTCATTTCTGTGACAGAAAAATCACAGCAGGCTTCAATTAAATGATTATATGTCTCCCATCTCACCTTGGATAAAAAAAGTGCTACTATTCTGTGATACAGAAATTACTAATGCTTGAGAAAAGTGTTTTTGACAGTGTGTTTCTAAGAAAAAAATATTGGCTTTAAAAAGCTGCATTGTAATATTCACTTGTTGAGGTTTTCTCTTTAAATGTATTTCTTACTTCCTTCTTGTCTTCAAGCCATCTCTTTTAAAGATTTTTGTAGTAAATACATAGCACATTGTCATTCATTATTTCATTAATCTTAGGCAAATAACAGATTATCAGTTTTATGGAGTTAAAAGTAAACTAAAATGTAACCTTTTTAAAACAAAAACCTGCTCACTTGCCACAGAAGAATTTTGGATGAAATGCAGCTGTTGAGCAGTTGCTTAAAATAAATTGCATACTTTAAACCCACCAAGAAGATATATGAGGATTCAAAACTGTGTCACAAATCCTGACCTACTGAGAAAGAATGCTTAATGAAAAGACTACTGTACGTTTCACTGTATCCTTTGCAAGGAGGGTGAAATTCAGGTCAACAGGATAGAAAGCTTCCAGGACTCAGGAAACCTGAACAATCGATCACTGAGTAAACATTATTGCAGATACTTATGGAGAGTAATTGATCTTGAACACAATAATAGGCTTTATAAAAGGATTTAAGTAAGTTGTAATGTTTCGATATCTACCCTGGTATGATATATTGACAGTAATTACATATGCATTTGTGAGTTAGTCTGTGATTACCTTAATATATTATTTTTTTATTTCATTGACATTGAAGTTTCAACCCAGACTTTTAAGGTGCAAAGGTTAATTTAAAATGGGAGGGGGGATGAGTTACTTGGATGTTATAGTAGCATGTCTCAGCAAGAACAAAATACTGAGGTTTTATAATAAAATTACAGAATGTTCTCATTTATGACAAAATTGAGGTTGAACTAATCATAGCCTAATAGCCTGTGGTTGCCATATATTTATTTGTAAAACATTTGTAAAACTATCCACTGCCTTCACATCTGGAAGCTTCACTTTGTTTCAAAACACAAACAAATGCTCCCACTCGTATGAGGTAGCTAAACTGTCACAGTTAGTGACTGGGACGTGTTTTTATCCTTATATAAAGACCCGTGTATTTAAAGGAATGCCATCATCGTGAAACTTGGACTTTTGGCCAA
The DNA here is from genome assembly GCF_000699105.1 of Pygoscelis adeliae. Taxonomy (NCBI): domain Eukaryota; kingdom Metazoa; phylum Chordata; class Aves; order Sphenisciformes; family Spheniscidae; genus Pygoscelis; species Pygoscelis adeliae. The sequence goes on along the minus strand of NW_008824935.1, from coordinate 2,544,268 downwards.
GAATGTTTTTCTGCGTGTAGTGGCAAGCAATATTTGAATGCAACTGCAACTAAAAGAAAGTGAATTTTTTTCTTCTTCCACCCGTAATCATTCCTGGCAGTCTGTCTCAGAGCATTTGGCAGAACTTT
>NW_008824935.1:2532289-2544121 GCF_000699105.1 Pygoscelis adeliae | reverse complement strand
CCCTATCTACAGCCATTAAGCTTTCGCTTTATGGCGTGGCTCTTAGAGCAATGCAAAAGGAGAACATTGTAATATGTGATTGTCTGAACACAGAAATTGGCAGGCTGCCTCCGAAGCAGGCACAATAATTGAAACTGTTTATAATGAATTTCGTTGTGTAGTCAACAAGATTTCTAGCTGCTCTTGCACCCTAAATAGCGTGCACGTCTGATTTGGGCCATAATGATTGCTTTAAATCTGCTCCATTACTGAGGGGAGGCAGGTAGCCTAATTAAGAAGTTAGCACAAATTCTGTTTTTTTTAGGGCTGGCAGCTGACTTGGCCCTTGTATAGATACCGTCTAGAGAAATAGTTGGAAGCCTGCTATATTGGTTTTGCCCCTCACTGTTGAGAGTGGGCACTTTTTTCAGTCTAGTCTGAAAGGATTTAGCCTGAAAACTATTATCAGTATTCCAGAGTGGAAACTCTCTCCTTTTTTAATCCCTGTGAAAAAAGATATCTCTTGCTGTAGAAAGTACTAGTAAAAACAAAGTTATGTGATGTGTATGTGTGAGGAAAATAGTCTTAATTTTAAATTTGTCAGTTTGGAATTAAGAGAGATTTGATCTTTTTAAGCAAGGAGAAGCCAGATAAGTATGTTTGGAAGTTCGTGAGGGCACATCTGCTCATTAGCCATTAGGAAACAAAGCATTTTCATACAATTCCTTATTTTCTATGAAGATCAGACACTGAGACTGACATGAGTTGTACAAGCAACTCTTACGGAGGCTTTTCACCCACTGCACTGTCATTGTACTTCATCGCTGGCAGGCAAAAATACTTAACTATCTAGTGGGTTTGTCTTGTCAAATAACCAAAATATGGAGTGAATCGAGACCAATTGCCTTCCTTACAAAATGTCAGAAAACGTCCTAATGATGAGACAGGATTTCAGTAAATATGCTTTCTGTAACCTTCTTTATTTCTGATTCCATTTGGAGGTAAAGTTCATCTGCATTAAAGTCAGAGGACCACCTGGGCCATCCTGTCCCCCAAGCTTTAAAATTTTACATCGATTTACTGCATGGCAGCACAACATGTTACTGTCATTCTAAATATTGCAATAATGTTTTCTTCTTAACTTGAAGCTTTGCATCTATCAGTTATCAGGTGTGCAATTCTTGTGGTGATTTTCTAATAGAGGGCCATGTCATCCTGATCTTAATACCCTGTTCAATATTGAAAAGTTTTTTGTCACGTTTTACTTAGACTAGCATATTTTAAGAATGGCATCTCAAACGTTTTGTTTGGCCCTGCTGATTACTTTTGAGAAATCTGATTTTCTGGTGTTGCCCTGCATGCCATCATATAATTTATTTTGTATTTGCTTGAGCAAAAGTGAAGCATACCTTAATAACTGTAGAAGTGAGAATGCACTGCCTGTTCCATTTTCAGTCTTCTAAAAATGCATGGTATCTAGCCATTGGTGAAATGTACTTTAAGCATACAAATAGTTCTAGACAATATCTGTCTTAGTGTAAAGTAGTTTAATATAAAAAACTTTTGAAATTTATTGATTTAATTTTTATGGGGAAAATGTAAGACCATCATGTTTTACTGTCTCTGATTTTGCAGTCTGGTCCTTGATAGCAGACCTTGCACTTCTGCAGAGCCCTCATGATTTCAGTAAGACTCTGCTTGGATCGCAAGAGTCCGGCCACGCGGATCAAATTGCCGGAGTGGAGCCTCATTGCCCCCTAAAAAGATCTATCTATTGCAGTATGCTAGTACTGTAACAAAGAAAAGGTGGCTTTGCCTGTACAAGAGAAAATAGATGCTAATCCTAAGTGAATTGGTGCGAATGTGGATGACTTTTCCCTTTTCCCTATTGTGCTCTCTTTTATTTTGAGTTTGAAAAGTTCTGGAGTAAAATTGCGGCTTTAGTGGGAATTCCGCAGGTCAGCTATCCTGCTGGCACGGCCGGAGGAGCTGCATCCCTTAAACTGTATAACTGACTGTTAGTTGATCTTCGTGCTTCGATATTGTAACTATTAGGCCTGATCCAGGAAAGCACTTAAGTGTCTATGAAACTTTATGCATGTGAATAGTTTTGCTGGTTCTGGTGGGAATACCGACATGCATCTGTGCTGAAGTGCTTTGCTGGATCAGGTCCTACGCCTCCGCTGGAAGCCTCCTAGGGATATGACTGCATTGTCAACCTGGCTGTTATGACAAGAAGAGTCTGAATTTTACTTTTTAATTCAAGGTTCCCGTGAGAAGGTTATGCTTGGAAAATTCCTGTATCAACCTATCCATGTAGTTGTCTATTTTTAAAAGATGTAATGAAAGGAGATGTGGACAGTGAGAGATATTTGCTCTCAGCTTATCTAAAATGTAACTTTTGAAATGTGTTTTGCCATTAGGTGGAACTAGAAGAAAATTCTTTAAAACATTGTATAGTTATTGTTTGAGTTTAAGAAAGCTTGCTGAAAGACAAGTGTAGTACCTATACATAGACATAAATGCATTCAGATGAAATACATGGTTTTATATGTTTCCTGCTTTGGATCAATACTTTCATTGGTGTTTTGTTCCACTTTTGTTTGTTGGTGACTGGTGATACGTACAACTAGTGTTTCAAAGTAATTAATATGAATGATTGTTATAGGCAAGCATTTCTGTAGTAAGCTATACTTGTGGAAGCAATAACTGGTGTACTTACACTGGTTAACCTTTTGTGATTTTTTTTTTTTGACAAGGAGTATGTGATGGCCTTTGAATTCAGAGCTTCTTTATCAGAAAGGCAGGCGTATCAGGTGTCACCAGCACAGTGCTTTCTGAGCCTAGCTAGCAAACTGCCATTGTCAGCATATGTTAAAATGGATAATAAAGGATATGAAAAGTCTTGCGTGACCGAGCAGTGAACTTCATGTTAACTGTGCATTTAACAGTGCAGATCTTTAAAAGCGATATCTCTAATGCTGTATTTAATTGATTAAACTTTGCATCTGTGGTTTGAGAAGTCTGCATAGCCAATAAATAAGTGTTAGAACTATCTACTGTTTTGGCTTCAAGTATCAATGTTTAGTCAAGTCCTTTTCTGAAATTCTATGAAGTCTTTAACGCCCGCAGTAGTGGTTTTTGCTGTTTAAATTAGGGCTGAAAAGATGATTAATGGACTGGAGCACCTTTCATACAAGGAGAAACCGAGGGAACTGGGACTGTTCAGCCTGGATAAGAGGAGGCTTGGGGGAATCTTATTAATTTGTATAAATACCTGATGGGAGGGAATGAAGAAGAGAGCCAGACTCTTCTCAGTAGTGCCCACTGTCAGAACAAGAGGCAATGGGCACAAATTGAAACACAGGAAACTCCATCTGAACACAGGAAAACACTTATTTACTCTCTGGGTGGTCAAACACTGGAATGGATTCCCCAGACAGGTTGTGGAGTCTTCATCCATGGAGATATTCAAAACCCAACTGGACATGATCCTGGGCAACCTGCTGTAGCTGACCTTGCTTCGGCAGGGGAGTTGGACAAGATGTTGTCTGTGTTCAAGAGGTCTGTCCAACCTAAACAATTCTGTGATTCTGTAAAGGTGTTTATATTTTTTTTATCTCTCTCTCTCTCTCATATGTATATGATAATCATAATCATGCTCGTGATTTTATACATATATGTGTGTGTGTGTACAAAATCAGCTATTGACCACTGTAGATAGTTCCAGCTTTCCTATGTAAACATTATTTATGTATTGTTGACTAAACGTGTATGTGCATGGTGGTTTGCTCCTGACTCCTGTCTATTCTTCCTCTGACCCTCTCTTGGTTTTCTTGAAAATGAATTTAAATGTAAAATAAATTTTAGGAAATGTCTCTTGTCAGCTAATGCCAGCTGTGGGGGTGCTTCTGGAGATAGCTTATAAAGGATCACAGCTTTTTTCTGTCCCACCCCATTTCTCTCATTCCTGCACAAGTGCATGTGGTAGGAAAAGCAGCCTTAGCAATGAGGCCTGGCCTTGGTTTTTTGTTGTTTTGGGGAGTGTTTTGTTTTGTTGGGTTGTTTGGGTGGGTTTTTTTGGGGGAAGACCTTCGGTCCTTTATTGGATAGACCTTTGCAGTACTTCCAGACATGCCTGTTCTTCACTAGGTAGAATGCATGTTCTAAGAGCTGCTAAACCAGCCAGCCTGTCCTTACTTTACTCAGGAGAAAAAAAAAATTCATAAATGTAATACTGGTAGAGTGGAACTCTTCTAGTTCAGTATATATGGGAGGGAACACAGTTGCAAACACTGAATGAAACTCAGTATCTGCACAATTAGACCAAGGTTGAGAATTTACAAACTGACGTTTTGCAAATAAGTATCTGTTCTCAGATTTGAGTAAGTAAAGGATTTATCAGTAAATACAGACTTCAAAAATGCAGTCTTGGTTCAACATTTGTATGTAGAAGACCAAAGGTTCTTCCAATGTGCTCTTAATGGCACCAGAAATGTTGGGAAATGCTTTGTTTTTTTCTAAACGTGTTTATAACGACGACAGATTGCAGATTGATGTGTTTTGGTATGCAGTTTAGATTAGTAAAGTCCAAGAATCATTTTCAAAGTGAACACTGAATTTTATGGTTGAATTATATAAATATATAATATATACCTTACGAAATACTATATTAGATAAATAAGTCTATGAACAGTTACTCCATTCTTTTTTAAATGTTTATTTGTTTTTACATATCTGTGATTTAAGGTTAAACGATATTTCAGAATTTAAAATTAAATGTTACATATGCATTTTAGTATGGATACAAGGGAAAAATTTAGTGTACACAGTTATATTTGTTAACTCTGTGGCCTGAAGAAACTTTTTAATGTCATGATTACAGTTTGAGATCTCCTTAGGTCTTTGCTTGAATTATTCAATAAAAAAGTTTGATTAATGTACATTTCATGTCTTGTGTCTAACAGTGAAAAAGGATTCTGCTATATTGATTATTTCCAGGTAAAAGAAAAGATTAAATATGTAGAAGATTTAAAAAAAAAAATAGCAAAAGCAATTACATGATTCTAATTTTCAGACAAAACCCAGTTGTTTTCTAATTCTATTTTTCAGTTTCCATAGCTAGACGCGTCCAAGACCCATTAGCTGAGCTAGTGAAAATTGAGCCCAAACACATAGGAGTTGGAATGTATCAGGTAAGATAATATGTATCATTTAATCTAAATCTATCATGATATAGAGCAACACCAAAACGCTGCTTTATAATGGTCAGCTAGTTACGTCTCCTTTAAAAGACATTTGTAGAGTTGATAGAATGGTAGTAAATACTTAGAAGTCATAGACTGCCTCTTTTTTTAATCTCTGCTTTTAACGATTGTGATTGAGACTCTGAAATGGCTGTAGCCAGATTTATAGTCTATTAAAAACATCAAATCAGACAGGTAATCTGATCTGTAAAGCTTTCTCTTTTTTGTATTGTTACAGCAATGGGGTTTTAGCTCTTCGTGTAAAATACAATGAGATATTGATCCTCCATTTAAAAGCCATTAATTTGTACTATTACGTGCATTCCTCCTTAGAAGTTTGTAATAAAAGCATTTGTTTTGAAGTTTTTCATTTACTAAAGCTGAATTGGAAAATGCTTGACAATTCTTATTTTATAGATTTTTGTAGGTTATTTCCGAGAAGTAACTTTTACCCTCAAAGTGTCTTTACAAAGTGAATGGTATTGAAAAGTGGTACATAAGTTATTGTCATTTTATAGCACATTGGCATACATTCAGGAAAGCATTTATGCATGTGCTTAAGTCCCACCAAATAGAGAAGTGAAAAAAATAGAAAATTCAGCAAGTGCTTTTCTCTCTATTTTTGAAACTCTAGCATGTGAGTAAATTTGAAAGGCTGGAACAGAAGTCAGAACAGAAAGCACAGAACGATCTGGATCTGTGCTTTCACGTTAGCACATGAGAGTTAATGGGATAGAATGCAATTACCAGCCTAGAATCCTTTACTGCCACTGCTAAAGGGGGTGTGACAAAGAAAGGTGCTATGAAAAATTTCGAAGAAGTGTATATCCTGTTTTGGGTTTTTGTTGGTTTTTTTTTAAAAGAACTGAGGTCAGTATTTTAGTTGGTTAAGGTAGTGCTCAGTACTGCTTTTCCAAGCCCTGCTTGTATTGCCACAGACTGTAAAATGTACTTGTGTTACTTATCAGTAAAACTAACTTATATAATTAATCTTTCCGTATGAACCATACTGAAATATGAATCTTTCGGTATGAAATCTTTCAGTATGACCCATACTATATACCATCGTTTTTGAGGAAAATTAGACTGAAGGGCTGAAATACTGTAGATTTCCTTAACGTATGTATTCAGATTTCAGTAAAAACGTGCTTTAATGATGACAGCTATAAATCATGGTCATCGGGCAAAAAGAGGAGCTTCAATCTCAAGTATAGTTGGTTTCCTTACTTTCCTTACCCATTGCTTTCATTTATAACGGAAGCAGCAATAACAATAACAAAAGTGGTACAGATTCTTGTTGGTCCTTGCTGTAAGAAAAAAGTATTAAAAAAATAAATCTTGAAATGCTATGTCAGCACTTCGAGAAGAAGCTGGTTGCTTTTTTTAAACAATTTAAAAAAATCTATTCCAAAATGGAATATTTTACTATTTGAAGTATACTGTGAATTTGTAAGTATTAAGAACTTGCATCGCTGTGGCTGGAAGGTATTCATTTAGATGCACACTCTCTACTATGGCCCACGTGCACATTGTACAAGCATACATCTAAAGCAAAAAGGCACAGAGCTGGTGGTGGTTGTATGGTTTTGGGAGCATGATACTGTCAGATGAATGTTGCAATGAATGTATTGCAGCAGTTCACTGCTGCCTCAGTGACTGAAGCTGGCATCATTTACTTTGCACTTAGACAGAGCGGGGTAAGTACCATGTTCCTGGCCCTTTCAGGGAAGCTTCTTGATCCAATAGATCCACTTTTACAAGTGAACACCCAACTGCGTTATTTGTTCGTGTCCAAATTGGTTATATGAGAAGTTTTGGAGAAATAATTCCTAAAAGCCTGGTTAAAGGTAGAGCTCAAAAATTGTTCTTACCTGCTATCTGCACTTTTAAGTCCCATCATGGTTTGGATAAATCTTCTGAGATAGATAGACGTTCTGTCAGAATTCTTAATGATCACCACAGAAGCTATAAGGTGCTCGTTCAAAGATACAGAAATTTCTGAGGTACTAGAGCTTTATGTGACACTATTGAAAGCAAATTTGCACTCTTGAAAGCAAAGTCAGAAGCTCTGCCGCCCTTTGGGTGTGAGAGCTCTCTCGTGGCAGGGCAGGGGAAGGGAGGAGAAGAGGAATTAAGCTGTTATGAGTGATCTTCCTTCAGAGAGAACAGTTGCTTGTTGGCATCTCAGAGGGCGGGCATGGGAAAAGCTGTTGTGTCATACAGCGAGTCACAGAGTAATAGCTGATGTAATCCCTCAGACAAAGAGTATATCAGGTACAGATTTTTATATTATCCAAGTCAATTTGAAAAGTTTTGTTATACTTTACTGCTAGCAATTAGGTTATAAATTAGCTTTTTATTAATTTCTGGGATGAAATATGCAATTTGCAGTCGAGATCAAAAAAGCTTTTCACAGAGAAAGTTACTTTCTTAGCCCACTGTAACTATAAACCTAGCATTTAGGTATGACCTCTCCTTTCTTCAACACCTTGATTTAGGAATCTGACAAATCCAGGTTTTGGTATTCTTGTCCTGAAGGACAGACAGCGCTTAGTCCTGCGCTCAGCTTCTGCTTCTTCAGGCAGAGGCAGGCTGAGGCTGTGTGCTGCTGCCGATGACTATGGAAGCTATATAGCACAAGCAGGATGGTGGTTTCTTGAGGGATGGTTGCACGCATACTGTGTGTTGATCAAAGTGCAAGCTCCCTGAAGGAGTGGTCCTGCCTTTTCTGGTACTCCTGCCCAAGTGCCCTGATCCTTTTCTGGTGCTGGTAATGGCTACGTGATGTCCTGGGTTGGCATAAGGGAGGGGCAGCAATGCATAGCTTGGGGGAGGAGTCCAGCTGGGGCTACTGCTTTCACAGCAGCCTGACTTTTGATTGACTTGGGACATGGCCTCTCTGTCTGTTTAAGATAGCCAGAGGTCCCAAACAACTCTACTTGAAAGGCAATATGCGAGAGACATTAATTTCTCTGTCTATTCTGGGAGTTTTTTCTGAGAGATCGCAGTGAGAGACCGGCGAAGCAGGACCTGCCTGACAGAGGCTGTAGCTTTTGTAATGGGACTGTGGCACAGGAACATCGTATCTTCAGCTGAGTGACCCCCTTGAGCAGGGGCTGCTCCTGCTATCAGCAATGACAGTAGTGCTACAGGGAAGTGAGGTGGTCACGTATTAAATCTGCTGCTCACAAGATGAGCTTTCTCAAAGTCTGTGGGGTGTGTGCCTCCCCACCAAGAGTACTGTGTGAAGGGGCTGCGTCTTCTGTAGTCGCTGCTTCCGTGGGATTTTGGATCCCTCCCACCTGGCCTCTTGCTACTTCATGTGCATGTTTGTGAGAATATTGGTGTTTTCTAGTTTTACTAGTGCAAGTTTTCCAAGCAAATCTGCTCCTTTGTGTACGGAAATAGGAGTTTCCAGGTAGCAGAAGATCTTTGTAAATTGAGTCCCATCAGTTGGGATTTGTGTTTACTTATTTTAGGTGACAAAAAAAATTGGAACTTTGACCACCTGCTTTTATTCTCATTTCAAGTTATGATTCTGAGTTTGTGCACTACCAAGAAAATCAGGTTTGTCAGAGAAAAATAAACAGGCCCCAGATCTCCTAACAGGTATTCCTTAAACAAAGAGAAGCACAACCTGATTTATTAGGGCCTCTTTCAGACTAAATTCCAGTTGCCTAAAGGTCCTTGTCTCCCTTCATCTTTATCTCATTAGGAAAATTGTTCTTTCCTCCCAGACAGGAACGTAGCCAAAATTAATTTATCACCTTCAGGCCATATTACTATGATTTCTTCTGTAGTTGAACATGAAGATGATGCCCAGACTCTGCCTGATACAGAATATGTTTGCCTTGCCACCTCCCCATGCCAGTTCAAAGCTAAATTCCTATCCGGGAAGAAGCAGTTAGCGGCTCAAGACTTTATTATGCTGCAAACTGAATTTTGGCTGATGAATTACCGCTACCGTTGTAATGATCTTGGAAGATGTAGATAAGAGCTGAGAACAAAGCTGCTTCACAAAGATTGTGGTTAGGGAATTGAATTCCAGAGCAAAGAAAATGAATAAAAAGTAAAAAACAGATGCCTAAAGAAGAAAAAAATTCCTTCTGCTCAAATAGAAACCCAACTTTTAATAGGAGAGTAAAACAGCACTAGCATAAACTTTGTGTCTGCCAGTCCCCATCGAGGACAAATAGCCTCGAGTAAAGGGGGAATTAAATTAATAAACTTTTAAAAAATCAAAATGTGAATCCGTATTATAAGGCAGAGAAAGGAGAAATAATGCTAAGGGACTATGTTAAGTTTGGTTGGTCTTTTGCTGTTCATTTGATGTGCAAAATCCCTGGATGCTAAAAAAAACCTCTAGGGAGAGAGCTAGGTGGAGCTCAAACTCACCTGTAGCCTAAGAACAAAATATGTGGTGTGTGTTGAAGGATCAGAATTTTTGACAAGTCATGTATAATATTAAAAAATGTGCGTCATGTCTGATCTTGAAAAAGCAACATCCTATTTGGTCTTTATAATTTTTGGAGTGCAAAAATCCCTTCATGATATATTTTTGTACGTGGTAACATCTTCACTGTTTAACATATTTGGAAAATTAACATTGCAAAAGGATGTAAGAGATAATATATGTAGTTTTGTAACCTCTGAAGTGGGAGGATACTTGATTCCAGATGTAGCTGGAACATTTTGTGTCAAAGAAATAAAATTTGTAAACAATACTCGAAAGTAGCAATTCCTTCAGGGGGAAAAAAAAATGGTTGAGCTAATTCTTGATTTCTTTTCTATATAATGCTGGAAGGTCCTGATCAAAGGAAAGTTTCATAAAGCCTAATCAGAATGCCTAATAATAATTAAATTTGGAAATGCCTTTTCTGTCCCTCTCACCCTTTTTCTTCCCCATGTTCCTCTCATTATTGAAGTGCATCAGTTTTACATTTGATTATACCTGTAGGATATTATTTCAGTTGCAGTTTGGTATGCCTTTTAGGCTTGGGTTTTTCCCCCAAAAAGATATGCGTTTTATTAAATGACAATGCAACTTTAGGGAACATTTTTAATCAGATATGCCTTCTCCTTCATAGGACCAGTTCCGTCATAATTGTGGTATTGTGGATATAAACCAGGTTAAAATCTATAGCCAGCTAGTTAATAGCAAGGCATCTCACTCGAAGTCATATCTCAGTTCCTGTTGGAATGGAGGGAGGCTTTTTCCCTTTCTCCTAGAAGGCTGTGAAGAATACCTTCAGCTGTCGCAGGCCATCCCTGCGTGGGTCTTTCCTTCCCTGCCTCGGTGCCAAACCGTACTCATGCTGATGAGGCGGAACTGGTGGGCAGTGGTGGAAGGATGTTACTGGCCTCTCCTGCAGGTGGCTGAAACTGCCCTTTTAGTTCGTTGCATTCTTTAATCACCTCATCACGTGTGTGGCATCACCTCTGTCAAGTCTTCTCAAGCCTCCAGTGGCTGCCTGTAGTGACAGGATGGGTATTAGAAAGGTGTGGCGTTAACCTCATTTTTGACAGTAGTATAACTTCAAATCTTACTACTTTTCTGCAAACCCATCATGAAAATTATTTATCTGAGGCAAACTGACCCTATATTAATGCTTAATAGCTACTAATTTTGGAGATATTTGGGAGGTGAACTATTGCAAAATTTTAGAAATGCAGGGATCAAAAGGACCTCAAGGGTATCTCTAAGTGCAAGAGTAAGATCAAATACAGTTGGGTCAGCCTGATGCAACTGTGGGCTGAACAAGCACTATTTCCATTTGTTGTCTTTCCCGCAGGAAGAGCTGACTTCTCCCTTGCACTGCAGGTGTTCGTCAGCCTATTTTTACAAAACTCGAGCAAAGATAACTTGGTAGCTTTATTTGTTAAGCCATTCTGAGGCTTAACAAACTTTAGATATATTTCTTTACTATCTAAACCAATATTTTGGGTAAACTAAATGTTGTATTGTTTCTCTAACAGTGGAAACCTGAAAATTAGTGTTTCAATAGGAAGCTGCTAGCAAAAAAATCTGCGAAGTAGTTGATGAGTATGGACAAGAGTTGTCATAATCTGAACATTGGCCATCTCAAAGAATCAGTGTGTGGTTTAAGAAAATATTTGTCTTCATTTTTCCTTAGACTGTGTACACAGTTTTTAATGGTGAAATATAAGAGACTTTGTATCTTTCTTGGTATCTGATTTTGGTTATGTATCCTTTGCGTAGTGTGCCCTTATTTAATAACATGGAGCAAAGTATTGGAGCTGGCTGATTTTTCCAGTCAGAAATGAACATTTTTCACTTCGTATTTAAGAACTTTATTTCACTTCTTTATTTTTTTTGGTTAACTAACCCATAGGGTATATGAGTAGTTAGGTGTGTTACTTGGATAGCATAGGAGAATCACTCATCTATGATGTGAGACTGTGATGACATACGATGTGCAGGAGGGTCTTTTTTAACTCTTCGAGGTGTGATTGGCAAAACCACCTCAAACTTGAGCTTGCTTTATTAAACTTACTAAAACAAATCTGTGTTGGTTTGTGACTTACATTAAGAAAATGTGATGTCTTGTTAGGTGAGCAGCGCTTTATATTGTGTGATTCGTGTAGC
>NW_008824935.1:2516808-2532265 GCF_000699105.1 Pygoscelis adeliae | reverse complement strand
TTGCTTGTCAGAATTGTAGGTTGCAGGTTTCAACACCCAGCTGAACAGCCTGTCTACAAAATGCTTCAGCATTCCTTTTGTATTACTGTGCCAAATTTACACGTACAATTAGGCAGAGAACTGAACCTCCTATAATGAAATTGCAATTTTGTGAGCTTGCTTATGGTTTTCTGTACTTTAATTGAAAAGGTTGCATAAAGAGAACCTTTGCTTAAACACTAGACATCTAAGGATACCAGTGCTCAGTTCTGTATATCTCACAATAATCAGACCCCTTATTAATGAATGTATATCACTCCTTTTTGGCAGTATATGGCAACCGGTTAATTATGGGTGTACCTGAAGTTGAAAAAATTTATAATAGGAAATACAATGGTGGACAGGAGTCTCGCTGAAACTGTAGGGTGTTGTGAGAGAAACTGGCTATTCTGATATTAAAGAAATTCCTGAACAACATAGACTAAAGGATATGTTGCCATTATTGTAAATAAAAAAATTTATGGTAGTAGCTGGACAAATTCTGGGCTGCTTCTGTATTGTATCTTGTCTGTGAATGAACTCACTGGGACTTGAAAGACAGGGACATGTGGGATAGTATTTCACAGTGCTCTTAGCTCTGCTCCTCAATAAAGGAAACTCAAACCTCTCCTGTGAACCTGTAGTCTTCTGCAAGGAGACTATTGTTGCAGAACGTTTTTGCAGCATACTGTAAGTGATTGCTTGCTTTAAAATTTGTGGAGAAGGGAGAGGCGTACTCAAGGTTTTAAGGTGTACAAAAGCTTTTTGAGGGATGGAGTGTGGTGGCTTTACCTATAAAATATTGTTACGGGCAGGCAAAAACCCCAGTGTCTTGTCAGTAGGGAAAAGGTGTGTTGTTTTAGGTTTTTTCTTTTAAAGTGGATATGTAGGCTGGTGAATATGTTTGTGCTTAATGCAGGATTTTTAACACCCAGCAATTTACGGAATCCTTAATTGTCCTGTAATAGTGGTGAAGCATTAGCTCTGTGAGGAAAGCAAGCAAAAATCATTTTTAGTGTAAATTACGTGCTTTTCATTTTGAGAAGTAAAACCCTGTGAACCAAGCCATCTGACATCCACGGGAGCAAAATCTTTGCAGACAGCTTTGTCACGGAGAGGTAATCGCCCTGTAATGTTTTTTTGGATGCTTCCCCACCCCAGTGAAGTAGGTGTGCAAAACTTAAGATTCCTTTCCAAATAAGTTACACCTCTGGCAAGTTTGTGTAATTTAATCTTCAGCAGCAGTTTTGTTGGCTGCCAGGCATGGTTTATATATCCTGTAACTTGGCAGAGTCACTCTGGTTGTGTCTACCTATTCTCTGGCTGGCAAAGAGAAATCAACTGTCCTGTCAGCAAAGCACAATAAACTTTTGCTAGTCTATTATGGCTGGTTATAACAAAACAAAGGGATATAGAAAGAAGATAACAGTTGTGTTATTAATGATTTTAGCTAGTACACTGTATATATTTCCTGACATCTCCAAGATAACATGCCAGCTCACTGAGGTGAGATGCTGCCCCTTTAAGGAAATGAAGGAAAATGTGTGCATGTGTATTTACAAAGAGTGCAAGAGCACAGCAGTGTCACCGCATCTGCACATGTCACTCACGAAGCTGCCCCTGGACTGCATCTCTTTTCACTGCTGTCACCAAAAATGCCCTGTAGACAGCATTTGAAAACTTGTCAGAGATGTGCCTTTCTAAGCAACCTGAACTGCAGGTAAATTTTAGACGTTACTGCTAATAATCCCCCTCTCACATTGCTGGTGTTTATTATTAGAGAGTTTGTATCTGCGTATGTGGGGTTTTATAGAGCTGCTGAGGTTTTAGCAGAAGTAGGGAAGTTTTGGAAGAAGTGTTGGTATACTGAGGTGGGATGATCTATGGGTATTGATAGGAAACAGCTGCTGGACAGATTTGCCCTGCCTTGTCAGTTTGTTTCTGATTGCCTAATTACCAGCTCTCTTGGTGGAAGTTTGTTAGGGTTTTTTTGTTGCCATATGACAACAGATTTGGTGCAAACTCTCTCATGTGATTTGTGCTCTAACTGGATTAAAATTATACGTGTTATTGTACATGAAAAATAGGTGTAAGGGTTGTTTACTTCCAGACTACCACAAAAGTGACAGATAGGAACTCCTGAGCAGAATTGCCCAGGTATAGGGTACCCTCTATGCAAGCTTGTTTAATATTTCAGTTTGATTTTTTTTTGCCTTTCTGTAAATGTACTTGGGCAGAGCTTGTTCAAACACAGGTGAGCTGAGTTATGATCCAGCTGGGCAGATTTAAACTCTTGTGAGAGACTGTGTTGACGTGGGAGCCAAGTGGCAAGAGGACCAAAATGGGAGTTGTGAGGCTGGGATCCTACAAATCAGCTTGATATGGCTTCTCTATGCATTGGTTTGGAAATGCTTGATTGGCTAAAAGCTGAAAGAGAAAAGAAGATGATAAAGTCTATCTTTTCAAAAGTATTTTGATGGAACAGCTTCCGAAATGTGTGAGATGCTGTTGGGTTTCCTGTTTACATTTCAAGTGTTTAGTAGCCTTAAGTGAAAATAAACAATTTTAGCAATGAAAAATTGTTCTGATGAATTGTTTCATCTAGGATTCATTTAAATTTTGATAACTTAAGTTCTTTACGTTTTTGAAACATTCTTAAAGGTACTACAGTAAAAAAACAGCCAGAGCCCCGCAGATTACTGTTGGCATTATCTGTATCCATGAAGTGATATTTGTGTTCATAGAACTTGCGTTTCAGGCTCAAACATTCATCTTTTATGTGAAGTAAGTTGATCTTTAAGATGCTATGTTATGAATTCTAGTCAGATTTTAATGTAAATATTATAATGATAAAATTGATTAAACTATGACCATAGTAAAGCATCTCTCTAGTGTCCAAAGTCAGGTAAAAGTGGCAGTGGGGATGTGAATCACTTGCTTTGAATGTTTGTGGGGGGTCAATTTAAACATCATGAATGTAAATATTATTTGAGTGGAATTCCATAGTTCCTGCTTGCTGTGCAGTGGTCATCCGTTGCATCTGTTGTTTTGGTTTCATGAATTAACAGTATATTCATTTGACTCATAAGGAAAAATACTAATATTATCGTACTTTTGAGTGATTCCGTGTGGGTTCGTAGCATAGCAGCTGTTGACTTGATATCCAAAAATCTGGAATCAGCAATAAATTTGTATTCACCTGCAGTAGGAGACCATAAGTGGCAATTAAAATTCTGATGATATTTTAAACCCATAAATGGTTTGTTAATATGTGTGGTTCTAGTGGTAGATACTATGTAAAATAAGAACTTGATATGTTTCGCACTGAAATACATAAAATAATTATTCTTACTTAGTTTGAACAAATATCAAATTATGGAGTGCTGCAAGAACTCTCTCATAGGTTCACTTGAGCTATGGATTTATTTTTCTCAGTAACTGTTTACTATAAAATGTAAGTAACTGATAAAAATCCTACCTTTTATGTTTAAGTTGTAGTGCTGTGTTAGTGTACATATTTGTTTAAATATTGGATCTGTGATCAAATTTCTTCTCTCTTCCTTAAAGTAAGATGAACTTATATTAATGTAGGATGAATTTAAGTTAGTGTTGCTGTTCCTCGTAATAATCCTGTGACAATTATGTCATTCAATACGTATCACTGAAAATTGTAGTCTCTCTTCACTGAGACAATATAACATGCAAGATATCTCTGTTTTGTAATTTGTTGCTTTTTAGATTTTTATCTTGCTAATAACACTTTTTCTAACAAACAGTTTTGAAAAAATCATTTTAGAAACTAAAATCATGTTTCGCTAGACAGTGATTAATATCTGTGACCTTTATTTTTGGGTCAGGAACATAAATATACACTTTTTTCTGTGTCAGTCATTGTCTAAGATTTCATCTTTGTTCTGCTTTCCATTACATACCATGAATTATATGAAATTAATTTAATCGCTACTCCAAACAGAAATTAAATGTGCCCTAATCCAGAGTTACGTTGTTTGCTTTTACAACTGTAAGTCATAAGTAATTAATTTTCCTTGGAAAATTAATTCACTTACCATTCCCAGTAGCATCATATGTTGACACAGGGTTATAGATAGTTTAATATTTTTGTTCAGCATGTTGGCCTCAACTTTGGAAGACCTTAAAGCAAAACAAATTCAAATTTACTCAACTGTATATAATTCAGGGTTATTTAAAGTGAATGTTGTCTTTATTGCTGTCAACCAGCTGACGATGATGATTCTAAAATTATATTCGGTCTTCCAGAAAACTAAAGTCTATGGACAGATGTGAGTTATTCCTTCAAAAAAAAAAAAACCACCCAAAATTGTTTCACGTCAGACCTTTGGATAACATGGCCACTGGAATGCCATCAGTAGTAGAAAAATTTAGCTCTTCGCAGAGCATAACTATATATTACAAAGCCTTGGGCTAGAGGCAATGTTTTTTCAACATGCCTTATGTTGCTTGAGACGCTAGTAGGTGATTCATTATTCCTGTTGCACTTGGAAATTTCTAAGTTGACTTAATTTGGAACATTGTTTTGTTTCCTATATTGTCGTGTACAGAAGGGCAGCTCATTGCAGTGCCAAAGGGGAGCATGGACACTTGTGTGGGTGGCCCTGCTGCCCACAGCTGACTGTCCTTCAGAGATGGCATTGAGTAGTGTGGGCCAGAAGTCTTCCGGAATGAGAGAGGCAGCTTTTAAGTCTAATCTTTCAAGTTTGCCAGGAGGACCTTTTTTTTTTCTGTGCAGCTCCATAAAACATGGTGTTTATTACTTTGGTTTATTTTTATTTATTTAAGTCTCCCGGGTGAAACTCCAGTGACGGCAGTGTTGCAGTTCAAACAAGCAAGGCTTATTTTATAAATGTCCCTTTGTGGGTTGCTGGCTGCATTTTTGCCTGAATGCAGGGGGTTGGTATCAGTGGCATTTAATTTAGAATTTTGGGGGTGGAAAGTAGAAATTGACATTTAATTCCAGTGTAAAGTTACTGCTAGATCAGGCATAAAAATATTATTGCATTAGCAATCACAGGAAGAAAATAAACTATGAGCACATTGACAATATACAGAGGTATGGCAGACTTGTGTAAAACAGAGCAGTAGATGGAAGAAAATACTTTTTCAGATGGTTTTTCACCACAACAAGTTTTTATCAAGTAGGGAGTGTACAGAAAAGTATTCTACTAATAGAATTAGGTCCTACTAATAGTGCCAGCAAAGGTAAATCCATCTGTACATAGCAAAATGCTGTATAAAGAATTACCACAGATCTCTTATACATACATGCATGTATATGCAATGTCGATGAATGTGTTGACAGAGATCTCCATTGAATTCTGTTTCTGTTACTTTCAAATTCAATTATTTTGAGTTTCCTGGTCTTACAGAGGACACTTAATGCCACTGTGTGTATCTGTTAATGTAACAGGTCTCAGTAGGTATTGCTAGCTGTTTCATTATTATGGCTTAATTACTTTCAAAAGGCTTCACTATGATATTTAAAAATACAAAATCTCCTGCAAAGAAAACATTAGTCTGGTGAACTAAGTTTGGCCACATAATTCTCCTTGTCAGTCATGTATGTTACTGAAGCTGAATCCTACCTACAGCACTGGGCTGTTCATGTCTTCCTTACCTGGGCTGTCGGTTTTAACAAAGTGCAACTCTTACTGAGCCTGCAAAAGTTGTTAATTTCTTCATTTTCACCTACTTTGTGATTCATTTTACCTTCCACCTCAGGAAAATCAGAAGCAAGCACCAGCTGTATCCTTTTCTTATCCTTTTTTGCCGGAGGTTGTGATGATTACGCATACAAGCAGCAGGCTCAGGACACCCTGCCCCAGTGTATTAGCATTCTTGTCACAGTTACCCTTCTGTGGTACTGTTATCTGTGTAATGTATGTAAAAATGGTGGTGTATATAAAATATTTTGGGAGTCAACCAAAAGCTGTTGCTGTTCCTACAAATTTCTTGGCAGGGGGAGTTTGTGTTTCTTTTGGGAATATTCCCATTCATTTAATGATGACAGTGATTGTCTAAATTTGCAAGAAAAATGAAGTTAAAAGAATTACTTTTAAAAAAAATCTGCAGAAACTCTCTCTTCAGGCAAAATTTGTATTTTGAGCTCGACTGTAGTTTTAGATTAGATAATTCAGAGTTGGCACTAATTGTGAAAAAACATTGGGCAATAGAGTACAATAGCAAAAAGCCCAAGAAGCATGAACAATGTGTACAGTGTCTCCTAATGTAAGTGCCTGGCTCTTTGGAGGCCACCAAGAAGTCTACAGTGATTGACGTGCATTCTGGCGAAGCCCCCACCCCCCCGCCGGCAACAGTGTTGAAGTCAGTCAAAGTGTATAGACAAAGCTGAGCGAATACCAGTTTCCCCAGTACAGGGGCTATTTTTTCAGGAAGTCTAACTCAAACCAGATGTTTTGCTTAGACCTAGAGTTTGTTGCTGCCAAGCATCTCATCAGAGGTCAGAGTTCTGGGCTCAGGGCCCTGCTAGAATTCTTTCACAAATTGCTATTCGGTGAGGTTTTAATCCTAATGGAAAGAATAATGTGCTTGTAAAATCTGCAGTTATTACAAACACAGTATACATATTGTGGACTTCAAATGACTACATATTTCATTCCCATAAACAGGGAATGCAGATGAATGCAGTGTGTAATAGTTTTAGACATTCAAACTTAAACCAAGTATATAGTTTATACTACTGTTAACCATTTGCATTCTTAACACTCCTGTAAAATGAATAGTGATCTTGACTAACAATTGGCAGCTTGAAACAAAACAAAATGAAAAAAACTCCAGCACGTTTTGACTTGTAAGCTGTTTCCTGAAGTAAACAGGAAACCTTAGGCTTTTGAGAATGTTCAGAAAACACTCTGCTTGCTAAGGCACTAGGTTTGGCACAGTTTGTTTCTTTCCTTCCTTCCTTTTTTCTCTCTCAGTTTTTAAATGGTTTGGTAGCAACATTTTATGCTCAAGTTAATCTTACTTCAACTATTTCTTCATACAGCTAATTATTCATCCCCAAAACCTCAGAGTAGACTGTGTATACTCCAGCTTACTTAAAAACAAATGCTGGTGATACAAAGTGATAAGAACAAGAACTAGTGATGAAAAATCTCACTATATTTGTCATCTTGTTGGGAGCATTATTGATAAACTTCTGCTGTGATTCTACTGAAGTGAAGTTTGAGTGTAAGGAAAAAATCTCAGGCAACTTTGCTAGGGTGCTGCAGCCTGCAGCTGGAGAAATGCAGCTTGATATAGTATGAAGATTGAGATTTTGGATATCAGAAATTAATGTATATTACAGAAAACAGTGCTACAGTGTGACATTGGATGATATAACTGATATTTCAGTACAGTGAGGCTATAGTGATGATTTGTTAGTTTTATGTTGTGTAGCATCTTAGTTTGAGAACACTGCGGAAGAATGGTCTGTTATTTTCCAACTTTGATAACTCTTCAAACTTTTAAGTCTTATAAATATGTTCAGTTATATTTAATATAACTGTGCTGCTTCATCTCATTCCAATTTGTGAATTTTATGTAACTCATAAATGTGTTTCCATTTTGGTGAAAAGTAACACGAAAAAGGTGGTGTCTCTCAAAGGAGTTAATGTTATCTCATTCACGTGATGATCATAAGTCATTGATAATCACACTGGGAAGGAGGTAAATATGTATAAGGCAATATGTCTACATTAATACTCTAAACTTTGAGACATGCTGAGGTGTTCATCTACCGTGCAATTTATTCTCTTTTATTATTTTTATTATTTGATAAGAAAACTGCTTAATGAATGTCAATGTTACAGTGCAGGTGCTACCTTGGGGGGGGGGGGGGGAGGTGTGAATCTTTCAAATATTGGTATAACTCTTCAGTAAGCCTCCCTACTCGCTAAATTTGTTTCACAGCATTGAATAATGAGATTTGTGAAATAAATCAGTGCTACATCAGTCTAGTTATTGAATAAGAACTTGATGAAGCTGGTATTTAGACAGCAAACTAATTTTCAGAGATAGTATGCATTTTTAGAGAATAGAAAAAATAGCTTTGTTCCTGCTATATTCTTAAAAAAAAAAAAAGAGAATGTGGCCAAAGTGGTGTTGGTAAGCTTCTTTTCCATTATAATGCACACTTGTATAAGTAATATTTTCCTCTTGGTTTATTGAGTAAAAATGACTTAGGTTTGGATGTACAGAACTGAATTGGAAAACTTGAGTTCTTTCGGTGGGTGGATAACAAATTTTAACTTTGTTCTGTTAGAATCTGCATTTTGATTAACTGAGACGGGTTTCTTTGTTTAATAAATACATAAAACCCCATAAAGACATACTACTTTTATTGCAAGTTGGATTATCTTGGTGCAAGCTGCTGCCTCAAGGTGAGAAAGCAAATATTAAACATGGATTGAAATGAATACGTACAACCTAATCATTCAGATGCAACAAGAAAAAGTGGAGACAATCTGCAATCTTATAAGAGAAGCTTCTTCATATTAATGAGTTTCCATTTGCCAATAATTCTGTCATTTGTAACTTGAATCATTCATCACCCCTGCAAATGGCTCTTTCAAGACATTATTTGCAATTTTGTCTTGTGTTTTTGTCCTTGATGTTGTGAAAATGACCGTCTACTGTTACAGGAATGAAAAGAGATCTCATTCAAACATCTTTTGTGTTTCCACTTTCAGTGAAAAATGTTTTTCAAACCTGCAGCTGGTTATTTCTGCAGGAGTTCCCACTTATATTCAGGTTTGATTGACATTTTGAAATGGCAGCTTTTCATGAAAAGCTGTTAACTTGTAGAATTTGGTTATGGTACTAAGACAGACTGACTTTGTTCTACTGTTGGGGCCTGTCCAACCTAAACACAACCCTGCATCTGAATTTAATAGTGCTACTCAGCACAGGGAGCATGAGCTTTTTTCTTTTTGCTTTTCTTTTTTTTAACACTGGTGCTTCTGATGTGTTTTTGAACCTGACCTGATAGGTACTCATCCTGATATCTCTTCTGTCAGTAATTGGGTTAATTGGCATTCTCCTCCTTTCTCCCTCTCCTGGAGTAGCAGGTTGTGCTTCCATAATTTGAGTGATGGAATATATTCCATTTTACATGATGAAAATAAATGGAAAATGTTTTTTAATGACTGTACAAGTACTACAGTGTCTCTTAAGATAAAAGTGACTATCTGCAGCCTTTAATACTACTTATTTTTGACGTTTTGCACATGAGGGCAAGCTTATGGTATTAACGAATCTTCTGAGCAATGATTACTGATTTAGTTTCTAGTCAAAAACTGAGAAAGCAGTGCATAACATAATTATTCTGCCCTCGTCTTTACTGAGTTGGTCTTTAGTATTATGCCAGAATGTTGAAAATGGGAGAGGGAGACATTGTGCAAAATCAGTTACCCTCTGCATTTCTTGCCAGGCTTCTAAATAAGGATATAAAAGTACCCATACACATTAGCTGAGACGGAGAGGAGTATTTTTAACTTTGAAACAGATTACTTTTTACATAAGGGAACTGAAAAGAGTAGAGATCCAAGCATCCTGGCATCCATCGCTGATGTCTACTGTTGTTTTACTCGAGTGTGAGAAGTAAAACATGGGAAATATTCTGGGTTTCTCACAGGTTAACTGTACAGTCCTGTAAGAGTAAATGTGTATAATTTGTATGAGGGAGAATTTGAATCTTGTTTTATAAGGAGGTGAGTAATAGTGTCATTAACTACAAGTGATTGTACATTGTTGAGCTGCTGATTAAAAAACTTATTTTTTTGCATACCATACTTAGAATTTTGATCAACTCTTCTCTTAGCTGGCTAATTACTTTTATAAAAGCTTCTCTGTAGATTTTTACCTACTCGTGGTGATACACAAATTGATACACTCATCCAACCCCATGCCACTGTAGTTTGCATAGGACGCTGAGATGGTAATCTAAAATATGTCCTGCTTATGCTGTCTCTGCAAGAGTCTTCTGTCACTTGCGATACGGCACTGGTGCAGCCACATTTTGGTTAACGTTAAAAACCATGTGTGTTCTTGCTGTGAAATAAAATATTATTTGCTTGATCCTTTTCTTTAAAATGATCTAGACTAAGTGAAAGTGAATGTTCACTAGTTTCTAAATTTTAAAATTAATTTTTGAGTACCAACCAGAAGATAAATTTTATGTTGATGAACCAATGTTTACAGTTCTGTCCCGTAATTTTGAATGAATGCTTGCAAGTTTCATGTGAGCTTTCCAAGTAAAAGTGAAAGCATCCTAGTTGCCACCCAGACATTACTGTTAAAAACTAATACACGCCACCACTATTCCTCCAAGCAAAGACAGGATACATGGGTACAAGCTTTTCAGTATACCCTTAAGGTCACTGTGAAATACTAGACCAATTGAATTAAATGGCAAACTGCCCACTGACTTTAAATGGAGCCAGGATTTTGCCCTTTAACTCTATCAGGCCCTAAGGGCAAGCAGATTTCATTCTTAAACAGACCAAACGTGGCAGTGTTTCAAAGGAAAGTTGAGCTGTTGTGAAGTTTGTCCCAAACTGTGCAAAATGCAGAGGGCAGCACGGGGACCTTGAACTGCACTTGGAAGTACAGGGGGTACAGGTAAATGGCTACTGTCCTGATGGATGCAGTGGAAGGTGGGTTACCATTTTGAAATGCTGTCTTCCATGTCATTTTCTATAGGAAAACATTCTTTTCATGTGTTATTGATTGCAAATGAACATTCTTCATTTAAAAATGGGTAGGAGAATACAGAGAGCAGGAGAGACTAATGTGCCGCTGCCTCACACTGTTCCCATACAGAGTGAAATAGGTTGGATTTTTTGTATGACTCTCCCAGCAATAGGACTAAAACCTTTAAAATTGATACTTTTTTTTTATATTACATATTTAATGGTAACTTTTCTGGTATTCCTTCTTTAGCATTCTGTGGTAAATTTTCAATAATGTGTATGGTCATTTCATATGGTGTCCTTTTTTCAAAGAAGGATCTGTTAAGACAATGTTTATCAATAAATTAAGGACTGAAACATTCAAATGATTTGCTGTCACAGAAATCTTGGATTGCAGGATAAAACTTTAAAAAAAAATACTCATTTCAACCGGATAAGCATACATTTTAGGGTCTTCAAACTCACTTGTTTTACAAGAGCAACTGTAGTACTTACTTGCAATGGTGTAAGTACTGTTTATTATTACAGAGCAAAATGAAAATTCTTCGGTGAGCCTGGACTTTCTGCCACATTTATCTGGGCAGAAGAATTAAACCATCCTTTATAACATATTTTTTTTTCCCCCTCTCTAATTCACTGGTTTAAGTTATACTTTATTTTAATTTGGCTTCCTCAACTTGCATAGAAACGCTGCTGTGAATCAAGAATCTCGTACCTGTTTGCTCCCTTAAGATTAGCATAAATTTAGACATCACAAAACCTCAAAGTGAGTGGGTTGATAATCTGGACATTCTTTGTAAGTATTAAACCCCCCCCTGTCTGTTTGGGTATTTTTTTTTTTTTCCTGCTGTGTAGTTGTCCTTCATTTTATTTTAATTTGGCTGATGGATGCAACTGTATATTAACGAACTAGAGGGGGGAAGTTAAGGACGTCTTATTTCCATTATGTCCTCCTAAATTTCTCTCTTCAGTGGAAGAGGTTTATACCGGTGACAGGTCCCATTTATTCCTAAATTATAGCGAAACACTACTCTCAATCTTAATTAAGGCTGTTCTAAAGCAGCGTTCCTGAACATGCTCTCGGTGTTGTCTTGTCAGAAAGTGTAAGTTGGCAGGGTTGCCTGCTGTCTGTGTCTCTGCAACTGCTTCTCTCTACTGTGGTGTAGTAAAGCCATGTTGATGAATTTTACGTATATATGTTACGATGAATGAATATGTTAGGGATATCTCCGGTAAATCTGGTTTTGCCATAGCTTTTCCTTACTTACCCGAGTGCCACTGTTAGAAGTACTTTACTCTGAGTAGCACTGTTAGAGAACCCAGGTATTTTGTTGAAAACACTTGTAAGTGCGGGTAAGAAGGGTAATGGTACAGATTTTGGCCTGAAGTGTGTGCGAAATAGTATGTCCGTGCTCTTTATTTTCATAGCATTCCTTCCCCCTCTGTACGCATCATTAGACTGTCCTTCTGTTTTATCATATCCTGAGATCTGATCCTATGTTGCTATTACTAGCTACCATATAATTTCCCGGCTCTATTTAGTAAGCCACTATGCTTCTTCCATAATCTTTTCTGAAAAGCCAGTGTCCCAAGTAAATGGCTTATCTTAATGTGTTGCAGGGTTTAGTTTTTCAGGGCTTTGGGAAGAAGTGTGCTAAGGCTTCTATCTCTGAGTGTCTGCATCTTGAATTTTAGAGATACCTTTCAGAATGGCTTTTTTCTGAGTGGGTTTTTTGCCTTTTTTCCTTCCAGTCATAAAATGCAAGGTACATAACTAAGACAAATAGAAAATAGATGAATATATAAATGGTTTAAAGATATGAATGCTTTATGAAACCTTTGAATCAGTTGGAAATGAGTGAATTCTCAGCAAGTGCAATAGTCTTCTGAAAATGCCAGTGTGGATTTACATTCCTGATATCCAAAGAGACAGCAAGCTGGAACCGGACTCTTATTAGAACACTCTTGTATGTGACAAAGGAATTCTGTTGCTAAAATTTCAGACTGCTGTATAATAATGTAATTTTTGCGTAGCAATCTGTTTGCAGAATTTGTGCTGCTTCTGGGGTAGTAGCTAATGGAAGTGTTCTAGTGCTGCAGCTCTCCAGGAGAACTCTTTCAGTAGTTAAGACTTGCAGACAGAATTTCAGATTGAGAAAATGCATATTTTAGTGCAATGAGGTGCAGCGTGTGCAGATGGGAAGATAAAGAGGAAGAAATTAAACTCTCCTGAAAAATCTGAATCATGAGGTATCCATTCCTTTTGAGGCATTAGAATCGAATGATGGAAAAGACTGAAAGTACTTAAAGAATATACCTGTGCATAAGCCATCATGAAGAACATTATCAGTTGCAGCTTCTTGTTTGTTCCAAGTATAAATTTCAAAACGGCTGATGTGGCTAGGAGAGTTTTGTCTTCCTTTGAGAAACATTTTCAAGAAGAACTAATTATTTCTTTCATGTGACGTGACATAATGTAGAGTCTATGTGCAATGCTATCTTCTCATTTTCCTAACTATCCGTATTTCAATATACTTTGGACCAGGTTTCCATACCTCATATCTGGAGGTCATCAGTATGCATAGAACTGGAACCATTTGGATGTTGTTTCCAATTCTCTCTTAGAAGCATACAAGCAATAATAAAAATCTGCTCTTCATAAATCCCATCTGACTTAAAAGAAAAAAAAGGCAAACAAAAACAAACTGAAGTACAGGCCATTTTTAATTTTTCCACATACCTGTTTTACAAAGTCAGTATCTTAGGAATATACTTAACTGGAACAATTTTGGAGCCATTCATCCTATTTGGTTGTGCATGTAAGGTGGTCTAGTTCATGTTGCTAGCAGTTAAGTAGCACCAGGAGAACTTGGGATCAGCTTTTGGAGACATTTTTTTCCCACTGCTAAGATTTCACTACATCTGTGGTATTAAATAGCTTTGTTTTCCAACTTCTTGTCCAGACCTTAAATCTGTTAGTCTGAGGGGATAGCCTAGTTGCATCTAAATCTTGATTCCTACCCGAAAATAACTTATGAAAGAGAGCAGCTTAATTTTCATCGCTGAACTGGGCATATGAGCACTTCCTCTGGAACAGGATGTAATGGATTCAGTTACAGCACTTTTGTTACTCCAGCTGTGATAACTAAGACAACTGCTTAATTAGAAGTGGTTATTAGCTTTTTAAAGTGAAGGGTATTTAGAACTATGTTTTAATTGTTTCCCGCTGATGCGTGGGACAACTCAAAACAAAGATATGAAAACATTTGTAAGCTGACCCTGGACCATGCAATCGGAGAACATAGCGATCAGTGCGTGAACATCATAAAATATTGGAGAGGTAAAAAGTGTGCTGTTTGCTTCTGGGTAACGATGCTCAGGTTGTAGACAGGAAATGAAGAATTGTAGTCCGTTCTTTTTCATTTACTACTACTTTGGTTTAAGAGAAATTCTTGTGGTTTTGATTTGTCATCTGTAAAACTGGGACTGTTTTCAGGTACCTATATCTCAGTAGTGTGAAGTTTAAAGGTTCTGCAGTGTCTGTGCATGTGTGGCTGTGGCGGGGGAGGCTATTGCTGTTCTAATTTGACAATATCCTAGCAAAACCAGAACTGTTACTGTAAGAAAATGTCTCCCAGAAGTTCTGTCACCTACAGGTCAAAGTAGTCTGAATAAGTACACCAAAACCCAAAGTCACCACTTTCTAACTCTGTACTACCAGCTATGCATTTTCTGCCACTGCAAGTTTGGGAGAAGTTAAGAGTACTTTTAATATTTTATGAAATGACTATGGAGTTTTTGACAATGTACTACTCTAATGTGCAGATTTCCTAGACTTTTAAGAGCAGGATCTAGGGAATCAAGAAGTGGTAGCTGGAGATTGAGTTCAGTGGCTGGTTTGCTCTTAGTTACAGGATGAGTAACTGGAAAAATACCGTGTGTATTCTTGTATACAGCAGCTATTTGGTATGTCTTTTCAGGTTGCCTAATACCCCAAAACCCAAATCTAAACCTCTTTAAAAGGTTGTGTTCAATTACTGGTAACTTAAAAAAAAAAAATTAATTGAATTACTTTGGATTTTACTTTCCATCCTCAAAACCTTCAACTCTGTTTACAAGTTCCCAACTGAAATGATCTCATGTCCTAAAGAAGACTGAATTGGAGTCAATTCAGCATTTTTCATTGCTAATAACAGTGAGGCACAAATCATAGAACTTCGTATAACTGCATCTTATGTCTTTCGTGATAGGCAGTCATATGCATGTTATTTTAGACTAGCAGAATATTCTAATGATGTTTAGTCCTAATTATGTTTATACTGTAAAACACTCAGAAATTTGTTTTTCTGTATTCAAAAGGCTAACAGAAATGAAAATAGAACTCACATGAAGACAGGAGCGTGTTAAGCAGATCACCTCAAATGAATTCCTTATGTACTTGTAGAATTATTCAAATATGTAAATGTTTAGAAAGGAATATTGAAACACTAAATTCCTGATTCAGCTAAAACCTCTCAATATTTACGTCTATTTTAAAACAGAAAATTATATTGTTGAATGTAGATTTTAAACCTGTATCAGAACTGTGTGTGTTCCAACTGTGGCATATGAACTTGAGAGCTTTGCTATGGTAGGAAACTAGCAAGCTGAGATTTGATAAGCTTCCACATCATCTCTGAACTCTGATCTCTTTCTGTTGGACACGACGC
>NW_008824935.1:2492822-2516749 GCF_000699105.1 Pygoscelis adeliae | reverse complement strand
TTTCAGAATTGCAGCTAGCCCTGATCTGCTGAAAGCATTATATCCTTGCCTGTGTGAGTCAGAAAGCAAGAGTATACTGCCTGGCACTGAAATGTACCTGAAGACAGAGCAGGCTGAATATTGCAATTAAAACACCTTTGTATAACTTTTTTTAACCTGCACATCAAATGCTTTTAAAAAAAATTAATTCTTAGGATGTGGGCTGACTAGGGTTTTTTCTGGCTTTGTGATGGAAGAGCATTCCAGACAGCACAGAATCACCAATGCTATTACTTTTTAGGCCGTGTTTTCGTGTTCTGAAACTTTTCCGCTTCATATTTTGTCTTCCTTGAACTTTTCTTAGTTTTTACAATCATATGAAAAGCTAATTATTTTTGTTGTTCTAAGTCTACTGAACTATCTACCATAGTTACTGAAAAGTTCCAATCTCCTACTAGATTCTATTTTTAATTAAGATGACTGAATCCTGCAAACTCTTAAGCATACGCTCAATATTGAAGTGCCTTATCAGTAAACTTTGATAGGTCTTTGTTGCAGTTGAGTGAACTTAGAAGTGTGTATTTGCGGGATTGCCTTTGGATGCAAGAACTACCTTTGAACCTCAGGTGGTACACACCAATCTTTGTGTGGTTGAGACCTGCATCCTTGGTTATATCTTGCTCTGAGATGAGTTTGCAGGCTGGGAATGGCATTAGTTGTCCATGTGTCCCTCTCTCGCATCAGAAGGTAGAAGTTGCTTGGGACAGAGTTAGTGATGATGACTTGCCAAGGCATAGCTGTCTTCCTCATCTTGCCATGATTTAGATTAACTCTGCTCCTTGCATCAGCCTAGTCAACCATGTGCTGTAGACCTCACTACAAGACTTGCACTTGAGCTTTCTTGCCAAGCTTTGTGTGTTTCAGAAGGTGAAGCTTGGCCATAGCTGATCTAAGGTGTCTCAGTTGCCTAATTTCCCATCAGAGCAACTTCTGCCTTGTGCGAGGAAGAGTCCAAAGCTTGATGCCTTATTCTAGGTTATTTAGAAGAACAGCTGTCTTATGGTGTTCTTAAAATACAAATTCCATTCAGAAAGGAACATCCAATAATAAAGGTGTTGGGTTTTTTTTAATATTTAAAAATTCTGGATTCTTGTAGTATAAGTAATAAATTGCCAAAGCAGATGCACATTGAATAAGCTTATCTAATCATTTGGTTGAACCATCTGGTACCTCATCTCTTAACTCCCAGTCCTGCAAAGCACAGATAAAACTTCTGTTGAGCTTCTGTCCTTAATTAACGTAGTGGGACATCAGCAAGTGATTTCAATGGAGCAGGCCTTGACTCTCTATTGCTCTTCATGTTGTAAAGTAAGGGTATACTTCTGCAAGTGGTGGGAGGCAGACATAAGTGCTGCAAAATCAGAGATGGTTTTAATCCCTTCTTGCTCGATGATATACCAGCTTGCAGTTGTAAATGTTTGTACAAATAGAGAACTCTATTCCTCCTACCTTGCAAACTTTAGCAAAACCAAACCTGTGGCAGTACAGTTGCTTTTTGGACTAAATGCTTTTATAATTAGAATTCATAAAGATATCTAGTTTTAAAATGGTAGGTTTTAGGAGTTTCTAAATTATCAAATCTTAAATTCTCAAATACTTTATTTCTTATTTTATTTCTTTATGATTTTCCAAGCTTGCCTAAAACTTGTTTTGGTTAAGCTTTAGATCCTTTATGAAAAAAAGATTTTGCAAGGCAAAGAGAGGTCAGTCTTTAAAATGAATGATGTCGTAATCTGCTATCAGATTACAAATTTGCAATGAATATATTCATATATGCAATAGTTAAAAGCTCTAACTTTGTAAGTAACTTGTAAGCTTTGTAAGTCAGTAATAGTAATGCAATGATTATTTACAAATCTTCCACTAGAGAATACCTAAGAAAACTTTATGTTCCAAGCAAGTTTTATTGATTTGTTACACTACAAAATTTTATATTTTATATGTTTACAAATAATTTAAACACTATATTTTTGTAATGTTTTAAACAAGCCTTTTGAAGGAATTTCCAGACCTTGAATAACAGTAAGGGTTATGTTAGGAGGCTACAAATCACAGCGTCTGTCAGGGATACTGGGAAAATAAGTGCTCTTTGATTTGTGCTTTTCCCTCCTACCTGCTGAGATCTTATTTGTTTAAAAAAGTATGTATAATGTAAGAGTACTCAATTGCTATTTCCATGTATGGGGTAATACATGCATTATTCTTGTTTATGCCCTTCTACTAGTTCATTTTGATTTCTCACTTTTTGTATTATGCTAATCACTTTATTAGTAACCATCATATACTGTCAATAGTGATGGTGGTTCTGAAATGTCGCTTGGTAATGAGAGAAATGTCGGTGTTCTCATTCACTTGTAAAAATTGTCATTGAGAACTTAATTTTTTAGTGCTGACAAGTTAGTGCAGCTAATTTATTTTTCACTCCTGTCAACTTTTCAACCTCCAATGTGCAAACATTTTGCTTGTGTTACATATGTAATAGGAAAAGTACTAAATATACATTCTAATGCAAATTTTGTTAAGCTTAGTGCAGAGCAGATTTTTAAAAAGGTACAAACTTACTATATCATAGAGGTTTTTTTCCAATTAATTATTTATGCTTTTGCTTTAAATATAACTTGCTGTTATATGCAATAAGTGGTGCTGAAATTGGTTTCAGTTATCAAAGATGTGAATGACACAATGGATGCTTATGTACTCTGCCTGTCAAATCCATAAACACTGGTACTGAACAAACTTCTGTTTTCTCACGTTTCCTGGTTATCTGTCAGCTTTCAGTCTTCCATGGGTCATTCAA
The DNA here is from genome assembly GCF_000699105.1 of Pygoscelis adeliae. NCBI lineage: Eukaryota > Metazoa > Chordata > Aves > Sphenisciformes > Spheniscidae > Pygoscelis > Pygoscelis adeliae. Next base: position 2,513,913 of record NW_008824935.1, on the reverse strand, counting down.
TAAACACTACCCTGGGTGACTTTTTTGAGTTGCCATATGTCAATCAAAATGAAGTGTGTGCTTTTTAGTAAGCAGAGAAAATAAGCTTGCTTTATTTGAGTTTGGCTGTGACTTCTGCAGGACAGTGTCTTGCATTTTGTTTCACTCCTAGCTTATTTTTGCCTTTAGCTGTGCAGAGGAAGAGGTTGGGGATGCAGAGGGGAGGAGTGCCCCATGAAAGCAGAGGAGGAGCCAAATAGAAGAGAGGGAGAGAACTGAACAGCGGGATTTGAAAGTGTTCTTTAAGCATATTCAATTTGAACTGATCCGCTTTTTTTTTTTTAAAAAGGGGGGCTGGAGAGGTTGAGGAAAGTCAAATTACCTAAAAGCTTTTTCCAGAAAGCGTTTCAGGAGGTGGTGTCACATTAAATAAAAAAAAAAATTCCCTCTTAACTGTATCATGACTAATTCTGTTGGTGTGGGATTAAAAAAGTGCTGAATGTCATTGTTTGGCATATACATTCTTTTTTAATGAGGGAATGGATATGTCATTGTATTAAATATATTCTCAGTGCACTGCTGATTTGAGTCGCCTGGTGTAGCAGTTGCTAAGCGTGTTTTATACTAACTTCGAGAAAGCCAGTAAGTGCAAGAAGTTGCTTATGTTAGACAACTAGGATACGATAAAATATGTATCAACTGTACAAATCTTTCCTTTCTAGAAAATACCCTTAAATGAATTTGCATTCTTGTTGTCGTTTTTAATAATATTGCAAGTACCACATTCCTCATTAGAGATGAGTGAGAGGAATCCCAACTTGTCTTCAGTGGAGGTGGAAGAAGTGTGTGTATTTATATAGACTTTTACCAAGCTCCTCACATCTCGTGGGGGCTCCCCTTGCTCTGAGTTGGAACGTTATACCCAGTACTGCTGTTCCTCAGTACTGTTCCTTCCCCCTGTCTGCTGCAGGGGGATTGATGGTCACTGACTTCAGACTAAACAGAATTCCCACAGATGACTGGACTCACCTGGGCTTCATGACATCTGTCTTGTCCCTCTAGAAATGTACTAGTCCTTCTCCCTCTATTAGTGTAATCTTTTTTTTCTTCTTGTCCTTCAGCACTTTTCAGGAAAATCCCCAGCTGAATTTGTTGCCTTTCAGCCATGTGATCTGTGAAACTCCACTCCTGATGGTCCTTGCTTTATCTTTCTCTAGTACTGCAGGGTATCCCCTATACTTGTAGACCTTTAACAGCCCCACAATGCAGTTTTGGACTGAAATTGAAATGCAGGCTTTCCACCTAGCAGTTTGGGCGATCACCTTTGCCACTTACTGGAAAAAGAAAATGTCCCACTGAAATCTCCAGGAGTTGTGCAGTTGATTATAATTACAATTCAGATTGCTGCCCCTTAGTTGCATAACAATATGCGTGGAGAAAACTGGTACCTGCTCTGGAAAGAGGAAGATGATTTTGGATATATGGCATTTTCTGCTAGCTTGCTCATGTCAAAGAAGTTAGCTTTAGAAATCAGACATATTAGCAATGGGTTTGAATTTGTGTAACAAGCTTAGCGGTATTACTGCTTTTGTTGGGACACAAGCACAAGTAAATATAACATGAATTCCAGCAACTTGCAAGTAACTTGAAGCATTTAGATGATCGAGTGTGCGTTTTTGTTTTCTTTTTTAATGTCAGAGCTGACAGACTTTGTTTTTGTTTTATCATTTTCTTTGAAAATATAAATCCATTTCTCTCTCTTGGGATATTTCAGTAATAGTAATATGCTGTTAAAATAAACATAATTTGGATTTTTGAAAAAAGAAATGAGTCAGAGTTAAGTACATAGGATAACAATATATCCTATAACAATATAACATTCGGAGAAATCACAAACAATCTTCAAAAGAAATTCTTGAAGTTAGGTCCTTTTATCAAACATCAGAGGGATAAGCTTGTTTTCTTAGAATCTAACTGAAAGGGATTTTCCAGAGGACGCTAGAGATTAAACCTCGCTGCCTGAACTTTCCAACGTTTTCACCTGACATGTAAGGTGCATTTTTAATTTTTTCTAATTCTGCACATGAAAAGGTACTTATCATTAGACTATTTGTGTTACATTAGTCCTGCTGTACTTAAGGGCTTGTCCTGAATGCATTTTGCTTTTGTGGTTTCACAAGCATTTGAAATGCAGCTGATTGTATGTAGGCCACAGCACTAGTAGAGAATGTTTTTCCCTTTTTTTAAATTTTACAACACATTTCCATGGATTGAGTTCTGTAAAATAATACAGTTTTGAACTTTGCTTAGGATATCTTGTCCCACCTAATTTCTCATTCAGTAAATGTCATTCAGGCTGCACAGTTATACCACTTTTTAAAGAAAAAAAAAGTATTTTTTTCAAGAGGCATGTTGGCTAGTCTCACATGCCAGTATTAAAATTCATGGATACAGAAGTTAATGGTAGGTACCAACAAAATAATGTTTTATGAGGTGTTAGAAGTGTTTCAGGACTTAAAGACAGAAAAAATTAAATTGCATTTACTTCACTGAAGGTTGACTTTTAGATCCAAAGGACAAGTGAGGTATAACTTGATCAAAAACCAAGATAGATTGTCTGACGTGCAGCTCGGTCTTATTTAGGATGAATGTTGATCTTGTTATAATACTGTAATGCTGAGCCTGGGTCAAGAACCTGCAGGTTGCTGCCCAGACTTGAGAACTCTTCCCCTCCCCACTGCTTTGTGACCAGCATCATTAGGTCATGTCTGCACTACATCTGTAGGCTCTGCAGGGTAAGAATAATTCTTGTTCAACTGCTTTGGAAGGTGCCTTGCTTGGCTTTTGGGCATTGTAAAGTAATAACGATGTGCGGGCTGGTCGTGTTCATGTCTACTAATGTTTGTAAATGTAAAATAATAAGTATTTAAGAATTGCTGTGTGTAGCAGTAGAATGTTAAGCTGTTTGAATTTGTCTTTCAGAGAGACATGCAATCATACTGTATTTTCTGAAATCATGATTTTTATAGAGACCAGGAAAAGGCTACCAAATTTATTATAGTTATGTGTATTGTTTTAGTATTTGTGGGGGGGTTTTTAGGTTGCCAAAGGTAAAGAGCTTAAAGTTGTGATTTACTTCCATGTAAAAGCTGCCGGTTAGGATTGTTCTAGTCTAGCACTACTAATACAGTATTTAGTGTGTTTGGTCAGGCAAAGTTAGTCAGTCTACTGGGCCACCATCTATGTTTATGCACATTGACTAAGTACAGCCTCCGGGCTTCATGTGAACAGTGGTTCTTTGACTTGATAAATTTGTCGTGCTGGTAACAAATGTACTTTTACAGCGTCTGTACCGGTATACTGCTAGAAATAACTGAGATGAGAGGCTATTTAAAATACTGCCTTCCTTTTGTGTACATCAACAGGTTTTTGAAACTGGAAAATGGCTTTCAGTTACAGTTGTAGTAGCACCCTCTCAAGGAACAATAGTTTTTTAGTAATGTTAATTATTTCCAGTGAGTGTTCATAGCTCTTGAAACTGAGAGAAACAACAATCCTTGCTCTCTGCTTCATACCACATAAAAAGAAAAGATAGCTGAAGTACTGGGGGTTATAATAATAGGACAAAACTATCGTGCATGATAGACAGGTGTTCATAAACACTGTTCTTTAGTGTTAAACATTCTGTGCTGTGTTTAATGAAAGTACATGAAGTGGAGTTATATTGATTTTTTTTTTCTTTTTTTTAGCACGGGTTTGCAGGATGGTGGTTTTAAAGTATGCAATATAATATTCTTTTTCTGGTAATTTTAACACATTCACCACAGACTAATTTGACCGGTAATCGTGACCAGAAATCAAAATAGCAGCCCTTGATTTTCTTCCAGGTTCACAAATGTAAGTTACATTCGGGATATTTGGGATACTCTGTATAAAAATATTAGAAAAATGTAATGTTTGAATTTCATTTAATGGTCAACTACGATTATTTACTGTAGCAGTTTCAATTAATCAAGTAGTTTAATTTTATCAAGTAAGCCAGGGAACAAGATACATAATTCCTTAGAAAACAAATACTAAAGTACGGTTACAGTGCCTGATATTTCTAAGGGCAAATTAATTTATATAGTCCTTCCCACAAAAAACTCAAACCAAACAGGTATCTAAGTACTTCCTAATGCTATCCGTGAAGCAAGGTGGCTTTGTTTTCTGGAGCGTGATGATAAATGAAAGTGTGCAGATTTGCACTGGACATCCTGCAGTTTGTGGCAAGTCCTGTATTTCTGCTGGCCTTTGTTTCCATAAATTGGGGTATCTATCCTTTTTATTGCTTGGAGATCATCATACAAAACGAAGTCTTTGGCTCCAGATCTGCTATTCCAGCAGTGAATATTTTAATGGTTGTCATTTCTGAGTATCCTTTTAATAAAACATTAGTGATCTATTTGGGTGGTAAATTCAAGATGATGTTTGAAAATCGCACAAAAGGTCATGCGCCTTTCTTGTTAGACATAGCGGTTGGGGCACCTTTTGTGCTTGACTCCAAGGAAGCTCCTGGTATGAATGGTTCAGCTGGCTGAGGGAGTTAGTTTCTCATGGTTTTGTAAGGGGACTTGTGGGGGCAGTTGTGGTATTTGTTCCACAGATAAAGACAGTTAATAAATAAGAGTATTATTAAAAAGAAAAGACAAGACTTTACAGTTTTAGCAGGGACACCCTCATGCATAGGGATGCATTCAGAGTTAGTGTTAATATGAAAATGTTTTATTTAGAACGATTTGCAGGGGATCAGCTGATGCAACAACCTACCACGTTCGTGTGTGGAGGGGTTGTTGGAGGCTGCGCAGCATAAAATTCTGCATAAGCACACTTTGAAAGTAGCCTTGCGTATTGGACTTGGGCTTTATTTATGGAGGTTTTATTCTGATGCGCTTAATGCAACAGTTGAGAGGGATTCCTGTCTTTACAGACCTGTTGTAGCAAGTGAGTAGCGTGGAGTATCTGTGCTTCTAGTAGTGTCTGAATAATCTGATACCACTCCAGTGCATATAAATAGTACATAGAAGTGTATAATATCAACTAACCTCTGATATTTGAGAAGATGAGTGAAATTTTTGGAAGACTGGAAGATGCACTGCACTTTAAACCTTTCTGTAGTGTAACCTCTTAGCAGTAGGAAGTCTTGACAATGATATTGGGATAATAATGTTTTTAATTAACTACTTTTAGAAACTAAATTCATAACACTTCTCTGCGCTTTGTGCCAATGTAAAGAGGGATGTAGAAATTTCGTCATCATAGCAAAAGGAAATTGTGATGGTCCGTAGCTGCATCTTGGAGGCAGATTTGTGAACGTCATTCACTAGCTGAATGTATCTTACCTCTGTAAGGTATGGGTAGCTTAGGGATTGTTTTAGCCATGCTGTCTTATGCTTATCCTGTTCTGTCAGATCTACCTATTCACTTTTTCTTTATCCATACCTTCACATACGTGCTGTGATGTCCATTCGAAGTGGTACGACTGTTATGTGTTGGAGTAATAAAGAACAACTTGTGCATGTCTTGTTTTGGTTTTTTTAATGGTGACTGTCAAGCAGCAATAAAGTTAAAAGATGCAAATCATCTTTTGCAGCTCTGAGAGCTCCTTGTCTTCCTGGCAAAAAAAAAAACCAGTTGAATATCACAACTTTTCCAAAATGTGTGTATTGTCACCTGAATTTTGCACAAACTATTGCATCCGCAAACTTAAATGTTCAGATAAATGCCAACTTCGTATTTGAAATTGGGGATCTGTGAGCACTGGTCTGTCTTCCACTGGCAGAGGTATTTCAGGATGCTTAGCATTTGATTGTGATTATATCCTTTCCTGGTTTGGGGGGGAGTAGAGTTGGCTGAATTGCTATCTAAGCTCACTTTCAGCAGACTGGAAATGAAGCTTCTGCTGACTCAAGTTTTATCCAAAGAACTGCTTAGAAAGATAAGGCCGAATCTGTGGATTACCTTCTTTGCTACACCCTATGCTATAAGGCAATGTAGAGATGATGATGAATGTCTCAGTTTTGAATCACATAACTGCATGTTATTCCTTCTGAAGAATGATCATCGTCTTAAGGAATGAGACTGAAACAGCAGTCGACCCCCATCTCTGCCACAGACCCTACTTTATATTCGGAGTAGTTATTTTAGACCACGCTTTTCTTAGAGGTGGCCAACTGCTACTGTTAATGGAACTTGTTAATGGAACTTGTGAAACTATATGATAATCAACTTCCAAATACCTTGGAGTCGGTAGCCTTTCCTAAAAGCAGACGGAAATTTTGAGAACTCTGCATTTTTTTCTCCTTTTTCCTTCCTCCATCATAATGAAAACAATAGTTAAATTAGTATCTTTATTTTATTAAATTTTTAATTTTTGGTTCACCATGGAAAATCTAGCGCAGTATTTGGCAGCTGTACTTGGCAAAGAAGAGAAAATGTGGGTGTTGTTTCTGAGCAGTTTTATTCTGGTTCTTGTACTGTGTTATATAAATGCAGCCTTGCATGAGCATGTGTGAGAGCTAGAAGCCTCTATTCTAGTACATACCCAGCTGATGGCAGGAGGAGGGAATATATAGAACATCCTCACTAAGAGAAGCTGCATCTTCAGTAAGTCAGAAAAATAGAAACATAAGACTTCTTTTTAGGGTGTGGGGTTTTTTGGTTTATCTCTTTTTATTCAGGAAAGAAGCTGTTGTGTTGTAGTGGCAACACATTAGTAAGTAGAAACTGACATTTGATCTGCAAAGTGTACAAGTAAGCTTTGTGGTTGTAAGGCCAAGACTGTGCAAATGCAAGTACTTATGCATATACATGGCTTTTTGCATACGAACTTTATATAGGAGGAGTAATATTGGCGAAATTTGCGCTTCCCTTTTGTAAGTAACTTTATCGTGTATTGCATCATGAAAATACATCACATTACCTGAAATGAGGGGGCTAATGAAATACATGAAATACATTGCCATAAGTTTTACAATTGTTTCAGTTATTAACCACTGCTTGATGAACTACCAATTTTTGTAGATTGGGATTGATGCTGTTGGCATGTTAAATTTAACTGTGAAATATTTAAAAGGTCTGAATAGCTTAGAAGGTAAAACAAAGTAGTAGATGAAGTGTTTGGTGTCTTGGCTCGAATCCAGCTTGATGTCCTAAATGAATGCATCACGAAACCACAACAGATCAACCCAGATTTACATGAGTGACGTATAAGAGCCCTGAAGCTAAGCCAACATAGTGATTGAATTAGCTCCTGCATTTAGAGGCTTCTCCCTCCAGGTCAGACTTCTAAGCACTGATGGGCTTCTGTGGGAAACTAAAAGTTATAGATTGAAGTATTGCCTACATTGTGGAGAAAAAGAAATCTTAGAGCTTCAGAACTTTTATCTTTGACAAGTGTGACTGACTTTCTTTGGGGGGGGGCGGGGGAAGGGGAAACACTATGAACAATACTGGAAAACCTGGAAGAGTTTCCATTAGTGGTGCTACAGTCAAGGACCTGCCAATCTTCCCAGAAATATCTGTTCAAAATCTGAAACATTTTGTTGCTAGAGGGCTGATATGTACCTTATGTATTGCCCACCCTCATACAATACCTGGCTTGTTCTCTTAGTAAATAGTAACTGTACTGTAGTGTGATGCTCATAAATAGGACAATTTTGCAAACATTTATGTGTGCAGGTGCAGAAGTGCAGCATTTGTGATCTTTTGTTCTTATTTTTAAAATTGTCTTATTTTTTATAGGTAAATAAATGTCAGATTAAAGACGACAGTGGATGAACAGAAGCATTACTCCTTTTGAGTAATCATTATGTGTTTAATATAGTTTTGTTTTTACATGATGCAGGGAAATAGTTATTAAACAAAAAAAATGCAGTAATGTGAAGACTATCTTGTTCTAGTCATTTGTATCATGACAAAGATGTTGCAAAGAAGTACTGGAGACCCTTTAAAAATATGTTCTACAATTTATGTTTTTCACTAGTGCCTTCACATAAGATATCGATAAGTTCCAGCAACTATTTTATTAATGTTAGCATTGTTTGCAGTTTATTTTTGTACTCTTCAATATTTCAGTAATCCAATATCTCCATTTTTGTTTCTCAGCATGATGTATCGCAGACTTTGCTCAAAGCAACTCTGGACAGTGTGGTTGAAGAGTGTGTCAGCTTTGTAGGAGTTGATATTAACATCTGCTCAGAAATACTATTAAGGTGAGTCAAACATTTTCCTATTCCAGTAATTACATGGCTCTGGATCACAGAGTCTCTGTTTAGTCTGCCATCTGACTCAAGCTCAGCTAGAGCAAATGGCTCTTGTGTTAAACTGCCAATTACATGAAAATGACACATTAAGACAGTATTTCACTGGGTCATTAAGAGTCAGTTTTTAAGGGTATGTATCCAGAGTAAAACTATTTTTCAGAGATAAACATATTTTAAAATTTTAAACCAACACTGCAATTTTAGAAAAACTTGATATAATTAATTCGTATTTTTACATTGAGAAAGGGATTTTCAAATGTACTTTCTGTCTCTTAGGTATTTTTATAGGTACTGCTAAGTGGAACGGGTTGTGAAAGTTGGGTGAGGAAAGGAGAAGAGGAAAGATTTAAGGGGAAACTACTGAAAAATTTATCCCTTTTTACTGATATTTTTTAAAGTGATTATGCCATATTTACTTGGAAAATGTTCTGGATTTTATTTCTCTTGGTTAGAAATTAAAAGCTCGTTTTCTCTTTTGAGTGTATAGCATTGAGAATCGTTTAGCTGAGCAGCCTCTCAGAAGAGCAAAGTGTTGTTCTCATCCTCTGTAGTAGGAGGGGTAGAAAAAGAACGTCCATAATCTAAGTAGTGACAATTATATTAGGTATCAGAGTTAGGAAGAATGTGTTCTTGCTGGCTCTCTTTAATTTTTTTAACTCCTTATTTTCATTCTTGAAAACGTCTTTCCATACTTTGAAGAGGCTTTCTGACTCTTCTTTTTGTTTTTCCACTTTGTCTTCCATATTCTTTTTGTGTATCTAATTCTTAGCCTGACTCCTGATTTACCTTCTGTCTTAACTTCTTTCAGACTTAGATCAGCCATTAGTAAGAAAGAAAGCAGTACCTATTGGTAAATGAGGCTGACCAGCTTTCATTTGTGAATAAAACCCTACCTGAGCAAGTGCAGTGGGCGAGCACTGTCAGCCTTCTGCAGGGTACAGCTATGTTGTGCAGTTCAGCAGAGGGCATCAGGCTGAGGTGCTGCTTAGAGGTGGCCAAACTGTGAATGTGGAGTGACACTGTCCAGTCATGGTTACAGGTGGTAACCACGTTGGCTAAATACTTTGTTTGGTCTAATTAACCTGCCTTATGATGCCCGTATGCACATGCTGCGTCAAGTTCTAGATCTAACTTTATCCTCAGCAGTTCAATTCTGCTGTTCTGTGTAGATGGGGTCTAATTTTCCCTCAGATGTACAGTGTATGAAATTGTCCCCCTAGCTAGAAAGCTAACAGGGCTTTCTGCTCATGCTTTCTGATGCATCAGATACACTTGTTGACACATATTACGCGTGGAAGGGGTGACAATGCTACAGTACTTGCATTACTGCTGAGTATTGTACTTGAAAGACTTGAGATCATCAGTGGAAAATTCTGTGAACTGTGTCATGTTCCGTTGTCAGTGTAAATAAGCTGGATTTCATAATGTTTCTAAGAAATTTCTTGAGAAAATTCCATTCCTAATGATTATTATTTTGTCTATGGTTAAAGGTGTGCCTCTCCAATTTAATTCTGAGGTTTCACCAACTTTGGATTATTTTTTTAAGTTTTTCTTGAGGATGAGAATAATGGAAAGATTTTTTTTTCTCCCCTGATTTTTGACTATTCTTGCCAGGTTTGGTGGTGTTTTTCTAGAATCAGCCCGTGCCATTCCACAAACAGGTCTCTGCTGCCATTGACTTAAAAGCAATGGCATCTGATACATAGAGCCAGATGGGTGACATTTTCCTTCTCTAGTGCTAGGAGTAACTGCCCACCATAGCTCTTTTTCCTCTTTCTATGATTAACATACTCCATACGCAGAAAGTTGTACTCACATGTACATACAGAAAATGTGCAGCAAACCCACTGCTTCCAGAAGGAACTTGGCTAGCTGCAGTTACACTTCACAAGTAAGTTTTTGCCAGATCCGAGTTGCGCTCAGAACGACTCATGCAGCCTGTTCCCAGCTGCTCTTTTATCTCAAGAACAGCTGAGAGAAAAGGAACAAGCTGTGTGGATCTGTTAAATTGTGTGAGGAAGGCAAGCTGCTCCCAGCCACTCTCCTGGATAGCAGACGTCAGCCCTTTATGTTGGGACAAGGTGTTGCGGTACCATGGGAAGAGAATAACTGAGAGGGGGCTGTTCTCACAGGAACAATTTATCTGTCCTGAACCCTCCTCCCACGTCGTTTCCTGAAGAGGGCAGCTGGGGGCAGGCTATAAGACATGACAAATTGAATTGGCATTACAGAAATAGCCAACAGATCATAAATTACATGTCCCTGGCTTACTAGTTAGGTATGTGCAGAACCATATTGCTGTACCAAGTTTTGTTGACTTGAGTGGATTCCTTCCATAGAACTAAGAGAAGGGATCCTTTTTCAGACAATGTCTTTGGTCTGGGAGTCTATTTGCAAATTTCTTAGCTGTTTAAGTTTTGTAAACCAGATTTTCTATGGTAATGTGTATCCTTGTAATGGATAGCACTTGTATTAATGACTTCAATGGTAATAAATGTATTCTGTAAACTTTTCTCTTAGACACATTGCAGGACTGAATGCTAACAGGGCTAAAAATATAATTGAATGGCGAGAGAAGAACGGACCATTTATAAACCGAGAACAGCTCAAGGAAGTTAAAGGTCTGGGTCCCAAATCCTTCCAACAGTGCGCTGGCTTCATCAGATTCAATCAAGAATATATAAAGACCTTCTGCAGGTAGTAGAGATGTTAGCTATCTTGACTAAATTATCCAAAATAGTATGAGAAGACTTTTTTTCCCCTTTTCTGTTTTGTATTCAGGCTTGAGAATTGAGGAATCCTAGGCCTTTGCACTCTGAAAGACAACATCTTAACAAATAAACTTCTTGAAGTCAATGGTTGAAGATAGTTCTTCCTCTGAATAATCATGGCTTATTAGCCTAGTACTCTAAGTCAGGGTTTCGATAAGTATGTAAGTTTAATTATAAATTCTGCCACTGAATTGGTGGCAGAATTTATAATTGGTAGAAGAAATTTGGCATGCGGTAGTGTCATGAGCTGAGATATTAAAACCTTAGTCTTGTGTTTCAGGCATAATTTAGAAATTTGTAAATTCATTTTAATGTGGTAAAGTTTACTCTGCAGAACATAATGGTAGTAAACTAGAGTGGATTTTCGGAGAGTTTCAGTTCCATTACCTGGAGAGAGAGAGAGTTGAATAGCTGCCTGGATCAAACTGTCTGTGTTAGTCCTGTGCCTAGCAAGTGTGATGTGACTGCCTTCTGTCTCGAATATGTGAGGCCCTTTCCCAAGTCCAGTTTGTCAACAGTGGGTCATCCTTTTCCCTGCCATCTCATTCCCTGTTTCTGTACCAAGCCTTTCCCTCTTGCAACCATTCATTGCGCTCCTCTTGACCTGAAATCCTTCCTCTCCACAACTGAAAGTGCCCTTTCTAGGGCAATGTCTCTTCTCCTGCCTTTCCCGTTTCTCCTTCCAACATAAAGAACTAAGAAAGGGCACAGTGGTAGCACCATCCCCACCCTTTTGCCACTGACTCTTCTCAGAAAATACTTTCCTGGGAAGCACATGCTATTTTTTAGCCAAACTAATGCTCAGAAGCCATACTGTATTCCCCATCGCTGCTGGCCAAACAGCACACACGTAACTTCCAGGCAGGAGGTAGGCACATTAGGACTGGCTTACTGCCTGGGTGGAAGGTATACAGATTGGTTGCCCATCTGGCAGGGAGGCACATGCTGCAGGCCAAATGGTGTGCACTGTAAGCACCAGAAGACCAAAGAAATTGCTTTCAAGGCTGTAGATGATCGATAGGTCTTACGTTGTACAGATCTGTTCTAGTGAATGGTGCAATACAACCGACGAAGAAAAAGCTGATACCTTTTTTTTTTCCGAAAGTTCACTGGTGAAATGTTTAAGAAAATTGTATTTTTTTTGCCTTGCTGGAACATGCTTCTGATGTTAGTCAGATTCCATAAAACTTGAGAATACTGTATAACCTGAGAAATCTGCTATAACTTTGGAGTTTGAGGCCAAAATAAAGCTCTAACACTATTGCCTCTACATTTTTTGTGGGCCCAGTGGCAAAACCAAGCGTTTTTGAAATGGACTTTGAAAAGGTTTCATTTTTGTCCTCTCTAATCATGTTGGTGGCTATAGAGTGCTGTCCGAATTAGTTTTTGTGCTTTGTACTTGGAAGTTAACAAATAATGGTTATTTTAAAAATTATATGGAAAGAGAAACTTATGTCTGCATTTCTGCCGACGGTCGATGCATAGGTAGAGCCCAAAGTGTGAGTGCTAGTTCTGGGTCCTTCAGTGTGTTCTTTTGTCCTGCAAAAGCAGGAACTGCTTGTGATTTAGGAAACACAAACAAAAAAAAGAGGCAAGAAAGTAGGCTTTGCCAATACGAGTCATTTGATGCCTTTACTGTATCCTGAGCATTTTTTTACTTAAGGGAAACTTTAAGGGAAGAAGTGTGCCAGTTGTAAATATGCTGCACATGCGAAGATAGATCTCTTTCTCTCCTGCCTTCTGTAAAGTCCTCCTACCAATGTGGGCAATCTGTATAGATCTCTGAGTCTTTGGAGCCTTTTCATTATCCAGCCAATTAAAGAAAAAAAAAAAGCCCAATCCAAATGCTAACTGAAGCTAACTGATTAGGAGTCAGTAACGTATTCACTAAGTTTTAAGGAAAGCTGTATTAAGATACTTTTGCAAAAACAGTTTATAAATTCTGAAATAGTGATAGATTTGACCTTAAGCTTTCTTCTGTTCTAAGTAAATCTTGGTCTGAGTTCTTTTGATTTGAAATTTTTCATATTTTGACCTGGCCCATGTTTGAGCAGAATCCTTCAGAAATTTAAGTATAGGAAGTCAATAAATGTGGTTTAATGAGTTCTGATGTTTAATCATTCACGTACTTTCCTTGTTCTGTACATATGCCTGAGATGCAATTTGCTTACCTAAAGATAATATGAATAGGACATTTTGTTTATAAATTTTTCAAATTTAAAATGATGCAGACTATTAATCAACAGTTAAATATGAAAGTATCCTCACAAGATCTTTATCAAGTAGGTAAATGCAGTTGTCCCCATTTTACAGACAGAAGATGCTATCCAGGTTGCAAATGATACAATAGGTTGTGTAGTGTTTTCTTTACAATCTTGTCACGAAGAAATTTTGATGAAGCACAGAATCCCTTCCTAATGTTTGTTTCTATTTTAAATTAATTTATGCATATATTGATGTTATATATGTTATAATTGTGTTAAGATTCACCCACAATGACCTTTTAGGGATTTTGTACTTTTTTATTTTTAAAGAATGAGCATTATGTAAAAGACTGCATTTTTCACATGTGGACGCTGGGCTAGGATCTTGTTCATTAAGAATGACATGTCCATTTTTTATTTCTGACAGTAGTAAGAAAGCTGAACCTGGAAGTCATGCACTTTTGACTAAGGCAGGTGCACAGGGTAAAAAGAAGAGCAAACCAACACCATGTGCCTCGCGACAGCCCAATCCTTTGGACCAAACTTGTATTCATCCAGAGTCTTACAGCATTGCAATGAGGTAAGCAGTGGGAAAGCTGTTGAACCATTGACGCTGTCAATTTTTAAAATGAAAGTACTGATCTTTCTGTGACAACAGCCTGCTCAGCCTTTTGAGACCGGAGTACTTATATTAATCTGATGCTTTCTCCCCTTTCTTCAAGAAAAAGTTATGCTTCAGAAGTTCTTTACAAGTGAAGGATTTCAATTGGTGTGTTTTGCTTCTCATGCGCATGCAAGTTTTTAGTTTTATTCTTTGGTTTTTTTTGGTTTTCGCATTGTTTTTCAATGAGGAAATCAGTGAATTTTCAAAACTTCACGAGACTTTCCTCCCATGACCCTGTCTTCTTTATATCACCACTTCACGCCTCACTGAGGCCACTCTTCTCAATTTCCTTCTGTTTGCCAGCTCTCTTCATGCCATATATCACTTTCAGGTTGGACTTCTGCTTCACAAAGTGTGGAGACAAATGATTTGTTCTAAAAATGTCTAAAAACTGGCGGTTTTTTCTTCTGCCTTACCCCATATATTATGTAAAGGCCATAACTAAAACATAATTTTATTTGTTCTTACAAATAATCTAATTGAAATGCCATGCAAATTTTCAGTCAGCAGTAGTTTAATACCTCTGCATCATTAAGAACTGCTTTTACATTGTTGCTTATGTTCAGCATGTGCCAAACAAACTTTCCGCTTAGTGAATTTTGACCACCAGAATTTGTTTGTTTGTATGTTTGAGTGTGCACACAAGTGCACAGACATATGTGAGTATGTCATTATTATGAGCCTTTAAAATTAAATTCTGATATTGCGAGATCTAATTAAGATGTATGTATTAAATTCCCAAATACGTGAACACCATGGTGGTTTTACTAAGTGACCTTTGGCTATAAACGAAGAGAATGGTTTTTGTGTAGGTCAGAAAAAAGTAATTAGGAATCCGTGTGTGCCTCTGGTTAGGGGATACTGCAGCTGGTAAATGCTAGTATAAGCTGTGATCTTTTCTATCATCAGCCCTGGCTGAAATTGGACTCTGCTTGTCCTCTTGAGAAAACATTATCTCCTACCATAAACCAGCACATATTTATTTTTTTAAGTGATTTGCGGCGAACAGGTTCTTTTCTTCAAATGTGCTGGAGCTAATTTCAGCAGTAGCTAGATGCTTTAGGAGTCTTATGATCTCTGTTGAGAATATTATTCCTGGAGAAACAGAGTTGTGCTTCCTGTTTTATAAACAAAACCGTCTTTAAGCCTCAGAGAGATATGCTGAATTTCTGAATTCCTGAAGCTTGAATTTCTTATCTAAAAAAGTCTTACAGGACCTTGCATTTTAGGACACCTTCCCTACAGCATGTGCTCTGTTCTCTCTCCGGTGGAGATAATTGCATATACATACAACTTCCTATGCATAGGTCTGCGTGCTTTCCTTCTGCTAGGCATGCAGTGCACTTTTGTTTACATCCTCTCCCTGCCACAGTTCATTCTTCTTTGTGCCTGATTCTAGGGCCACCGTGGCCTACTAGACTCCATGCTCTTTGTGCAGTATGTAGGTAGCTTTGGTTTCTCCTTTTCCACGACCATTTCCCTTTTTTTCTTATGCATCAGCATTTGTTACTAGTTCTCTGCCCTATGCATAGCTGGGGAAAAAAATCAGGCAAGGTCCTGATCTTAATGATCTTACATTTGGTAGGTGGCTTACAGAGTGAGGAAGTTTGGTCACCCCTACTGGAGATTATTCAGTGAGTCAGTGTAAAAAAATAAAAATTGGTTATTCAAAATTGATGTTGATTTTCAATATTGTATTTCATTCGATTTAAATATCAAGTAGTCAGAATTTGGTTAATAGTCCATTTAGCTTTCCAGCCCTAGTTGTCTAATAAAATAATCAGTAAAAGTGTTCACAGTGTTACCAGCTTCGCTTAAAGGCTGATGTGGAAAGATTGCTTCAGGGAGCAGAGAAGTGTAGCCAGTTAATGGTGGAGTACTACAGGAATTTATCTACATACAACACCATCACAAAGGTTGGTCAGAAAATAAAGACTTGTGACTTTGTTTCCAGAGCAGCACAGATTACTTTTATATCTGAAGTGGTGAGTGGTATTATTACTGCAATAGGGTAGCTCAGATATTCACATGCCGTTGAAATTCTGGAGACAATTTTAGTACGTATCGCAAATCATGTAATTGTGACTTGGAATTTGGCTAGGCACAAGTTTTACATCTCAACCAAAAGATAGTGGCTTGAGTCGCAGGCTTATGCATGATTCAGAGAGGAGACTGCCACCTATTGCACAGCCAACACTGCGTAGAAGGTACCTTGCTGATTCTTAAAATGTGCTCAGGGTCAAACTCGTCAGACTTCGAGAGCTGCAAAGCCATTGCAGACGTATGACGTGGCTACAGACCAGTGCTACCTATCATGTCATTTCTCTATGCAATGCTAATGCAATTACTTTAAAGTAAGTTTCCAGCTGTGCCGTTGTCTGTTCTGTTTCTCACCAAACACTTTGCCTTCTTAGACTGAATTTTCAGGTGAAGTATTTAGATCCAAGTGCGTGCTTTAAGTATTGTACTGTACAGGTTTTTTTATGCAAAAGAATATCAGCTGATAGCAAAACAAATATAAAAACACAATATCTGCTAATGGAACACCAAAACTAATAAGCGTAGCATCTGTCTCTGTAACTGCATCAGTCTTCTGTTTTCTTTGGGCTTTTTCTCTGTTGTCTTGCTTCTTGCATTTATGAATATCTGTACTCATAGTTTGATGTGGGAAAAAAAAAAAGTCTCAAAGTGCTTTCTGTGCTTTCTATGAATGTACTCTATGTTCAACAGTATTTTTTCTTGCAATCAAAAGATAGTTTACTTGAAAGCTCGTTAAATATGAAGGTGATAACTTTTATGGTATAGATTGTATTAACATGCACTAGCTTGATATCACAAAATGGTGTGGGGAAGGGCGCAAATCTCTCTAATGCTTTTTCATTGCAAATAGCTGTTTGAAGAAGAGAAAATACAGCTCTGCAGCAAACTGACAAAAGCCAAGAAGTGTAGTATTAAAAATTGACACTGATGACATAAGGGCTAAATATAAACCAGACATCCTCCCCTCAAGCAACTAATGCTACAATTTAGCAATGATTATATATTTAAAATTACTTTCAAAAAAAGGGTATGAGCTGTTAAGCTTCTCAGAACTTATGGAAATGGTTTTCCAAACCAATTTGCTGCCTAAATATGAATTAAGAAAAAATTCTACTAGGAATTCAGACTGCATGAAGGATTCAGTCCAAAACTTATCGGGGCTGTTGATGAGTTTTGCTGACTTTGATAGGCAGTGGATGGAACTGGGCTTGTAATTCCCTTTTGCTGAGCTGACGTTCATGAGAAAGCTTCTGAGAGCCTGAAGATCAAATCATGTTTGTGTTGTTCATTGGAGGTGTCTTACTGAAATCAACCAACATCCGAAGGACTTTTTAACATGTTAGAACTAAACTAGGTTTAAAACCTAATTGATAATTCTTACAATTTAATGTGCATGAAAAAAATTGAGACTGTTAGAAGTGGGTTAGAATCAGTATTTAATATATATATTTTTAAACAAAATACATTTTGAAGGACTTCTGTTGCTTTGCTGCTTCCAAAATATTTCTTTCTTTCTTTTTCTGTGCTTACACAGAACTTTGTCAGGGACCATGTCAAGCTCACAGGTGGATCTGTGCTACCAAAGGGCAGAATTGTTGTTTTGAAGAAGATGGGCAGATTTGATTCAGGGCATCAAAATACAGTATTACATACCTCTTACCACAGAAATTAAAATCAATAGAATAGCTACTGCATAAATGAGTCATAAAGGCTTCCTCATGCAATGTCTGCTACATCTTGCCATAGGAAAGTCGTTTGTGAAAATTTTATTGGATTAGAAGTTTTCATGGGAAATTACATTTATTTTTAAACTAAATAAGCTGGTGATTTTTATCCACTGCTTCTAGCCAAATTACCCAAAAGCAGCAGTCTGCATTACAGATTTATGACATACAAAATTATCAGTTTTTAGAAAAATGTTTTTGAGGGATAGAAGTTCACCAAAATTTAAAACCAATAATTTTCTTTCTGAACTATTTTGTAGCTTGAAAGGCCAATCCATTTAAAAAAAAAAAAAATTTTAAAAGAATTGCTCCCAAGTGGTGACTTTGGTTGCCAAGCTTTAAGCCAGAGCCAATTTTTATGGCTGAATTAGAAACCCCTGAAAAATAGGGTTTTTATAATGGAAATACTGATGTGATCTTTACTACAGTGGCACAAATGGTGCTGGTATGATTGATTTATGGCATTTGAACATCTTAACTTAAAATCTGTACAATTTCTGTAAAATAATTGGAAAACATCATACTGTGGTGATTTAACACATTCTGCAGATGACCAAAACATTTTTGTTCATGGTTTCCACACTGTCAAAGCTTGGCTTTGTCATGTGCAGCGATCAAGCTTATGAACACCTCTAAATATTATGAATCAGAATTTCCTAAAAAATAAATTAAAAACCTTTGTAGGCAGCGTATTTTCCTGCAAAGCAGAGCTGTGTTTTAAGTTTCTGAAAAGTCTATGTGTGAAAACCAGTTTATAGTGGCAGAATCTTCTACATAGAATTAATACAACATGTAGAGCATATCCAATTTCTTGGTACATATTGTAAAAGAACTGATAGGAAAAGTGAGGAAACATTTGGGAAATCCCAAGAAGTTACAACCAGGTTATGCTTATAAACCAAAATGCTGGAAAGAAAACGCAATGTTTTTTCTTTGTTGTGTCAGTCTGCTGGGTGCAGTTGGTTTCGTATGACTGAATCTTAACATTTACTGATTTTTATTTAAATCTCATAAAAATGCTCTTTGCTAAAGGTTGGCACTCAGAATGTGTATTTGCTGGTCACAGATTGCAGCATCTGGCAGACAGGTTGTGTTTCAGTCTGACTTAGAAATATTTTACCAATATTTATGAAAGATCTAAAGTTGTGATTTAGCATAACGCAGGCGAAGATCTTCCTTGGCTAATTACCCCGGTTTAGGACATTGCCTGGTAGAGGATGGTACTGCTCACTGCAGCTGATTATGCCTTAAGAGAAGTTTTTGACGTACTGAGCCGAGTAACTTGCAGTGAAGATTCATGTCTCACCCTTCGCTGTGTATTGATAATGCTGCTTGATATTCCCCGAAGGACTTCAGAATCCCAAGAGGATTCAGCAAAGCGCTCGTTCATGTGCTTATTCTTCGCCGAAGTAAAACATTTGGATTTGATGCTCATTTCAGGAAAGCATGTATGTTGATAACGTTTTATATTCCATTGTAGATGGACTGATCATTTTTCAAATCTCTGGTGTTTCTGCTACTCTTTACATGGGTGGATGTAGCAGCTGATCCGCAGTATCTCAGTTGCTATGCTGAAAAGCTGCACTTGCTAGCCTTGAAGGCAAGTACTGACACATAAGAAAATGCAGAAGGAAAAATGTTGATTAGGGAGAGACCACCAAAAAAAAGAGGTCTTCCTCTCCTGCCTGTTATGCAACTGCACACTTGTCCTTTGACGGCATTTCCAGCTCTCTGCCAGGCTGGCTTGCGTCTGTCCAGTCACTGGGCAACTGAGTCAATGCTTAAAGGGAATAGAAATCAGGGAGGGAATAGTTACTTGGTATGGTGTTTGAGCAATGAAAACAAATTGTTGTGGTCTATTTAATAATGCAGTCTACGTGTGAATGTTTTACAGAGGATAGGAGTTTTTATTGTGGTAGGATGCCTTTCCTTAAATTCACTACAAAGTCATCAGAATCGTCTTTTGTCCACTTCAGTAAGACTGTACTTGCATGTACACCCACATGTGTGTGCATTCAAGCTGTTTAATGTGCAAAATAATATTTTTTTAGTAAACTCTTAAGTTTCTTTTTTTAAAAGCCTAAATAAAGTTAAGCTCGGTAAATTAATGAATCTTTATGACTATTTCCGATAGGAAATGGCTAACCCTAATTAAGGAGAAGACTTGCAGAATTAGGGCCATTAAGCCTAATAAATAATAGTTCATATTCATCACTGTAGAAGGCCAGTTCATTCACAGATCTGACTATTAACTCGGTAGCTGGATTTTTAGAGGACGTATTTTTGAAAGTAATCTTGTCAGTAAATAGAACAGCAGAAAAGGCTTTCACTCCTAATTGCCATCTGATAAAGACATTTTAAAACTTTTATGTGATGTAAAATATACAGTTAACAAGAATGATCAGAAGAACTTGGAAATAACAAAGAATTATCCTCCAGTTACACTATAAATACTAGACCCATAAATCATGTGGTATTTTTTCATTTGCTGAAATTTTTGAAACTTACATAACTTCCTAGTGGTTGCATTTAAAAAAAAAATTATGAAGAAAAAAATGAACTTTTTAATGGATTGATCTCCTTTTAACTGTGGTACTAATTCTTTGTGGGTAACTAATCATGTTTCACTATTTTGTATCTCGGATTACGCTTCAGTTACATGATGTATCGCTAGCCGTGAAAACAGCTAACAGCAGCACACCTAATGGTATGGTAGCAAAGTGGCTATGCTGCCGTGTAACCATGTCTGAATTTCTTTTCTCATTTAGAAACTCATTGTTTCTTAGATTTATATGTTCAAAATGTCATAAACTGAGTGCTTTCTGATCTTCTGCATATAGTCAGATAATCTAGAATAGTAATAACATGCATTTGAGGAAAAACATATTGGTTTAAATATCCTTATCTGGCTAAACCACATAAGTAGTTTTAAATATTTGAAACTTTGACTTTTTGTGTCCAGCAACTAATTACAGAGAGTAATGGACAAATATTGTTTGATATATAATCTGCATCAGTAGTCGAAAACTGAGGATCCGTATCACTAGTGAGAACAAGAACAGTCAACATCTGCATTATACAAATAATGCTTTTGCATTTCAAAACACTACTAAAACATAAATGTCTGCATAATTCAAGTTTGCTACTGTCATGAATGTACATTTTACCTAACAAAGCGCATGCTAATGCAAAGTTGTTTTGTTTTCAGAGTGATTATGTTGCATTACCATTAATTCATGTGTGCACTGTGACAAGATGTAATGGTGTATCATGTTGCTTTAATGTAATGAATCCAGTACTGCCAGCTCTTAAGTCGTGTTGCTGGAAATGATTACATAAAACAGAAATGACTGTGACTAAAACCCTTGCAAAGCTTTAGAACTCCTGCACATTATAAGAAGCTTTT
>NW_008824935.1:2450581-2492802 GCF_000699105.1 Pygoscelis adeliae | reverse complement strand
ATGTTAAAGTAACTTCATAAAAATTTACTGAAGGCTTCCCTTGGTAATAGTTTTACTCTTTTCTGACTGTTTTTTGCATTCCACTGAAATTTGCATTATCTTTCAAGTATTGCAAGGGCTGTCCTATAATTTTGTGCAGATGTGTATGTTAAGTGAACATGATGTGCTTATTTGTTACATTTATGCTACTTTTCTTTATCTGGGTAAGATGGATGAAATCATGTATTAAATAAAAACATCAGTGATTTAGCCATGACCATTCTTTGCAGGTCCTGTAAGACTGCAAAGATTGCTTTTAAAACTAAGGTGGTTGCAGAGGTTTCCAAGTATCCTCTAAATCTCAGAACCGTAAAACTCAAAGTCTCTAAACCAGCTAAACTTCGCTCTGTTCTGACCCTCCTAAGACTCTGGCAGCTTTTATCTGGGTTGATGTGCCTTGAACAGAAAGTTCGCCATTCACTCAGACACCCAACATTTGAGGAAATAAGGATAGTATATCTTACAAGAATGACCTCACTTCAGAAGAAAACATCTCGTCTTTCCCAGTTCCATTTCTGCTAACTTTTCTTGAGGTTTTATCTTTCTAGTGGATAAACACAGCACTTGAACTACTGCAACATGTTATTTAGTTCACGTATGTAGCCAGGAAAATACTTGGAGGGTTTTCATTTTTGCACAGATCATTCATGTTCTTATGTTGTGCAGCTGGAACTGTCATTTACAAATTGGATAAGTGAGATATTTCAAAGATTGTAGTGAGATAGTTTAACATTACAAGGATCAAAATATGTAAATTAAGGGAAACCTCTTTTTTCCCCCCCGTAGCCATATCCCAGTCTTATTACCAACTATATCCTTTTTTTCTGACCTTGAAATAACTCTCAAAGGAAGTTGTTGGGTTGCTTTTTTAATAAAAACATTTAACTTTGTTCTAAGCAATGACATTTAAAAATAGAAATGATCAATACAATGCGCCACTGTTCAGTCAGATTTGTGCTTTATATTGATTTTTTTATTCTAAGTGCTTTCAGGCTATGTTCATTTGAGTGAAAATGATACATAAAACTTATAACTAGATTCAACAATATTTTTAAAAACTACATCCGTAAGCACTAAGAAATTGCTTTTATTTGGAAACATTTTAATACGTAGGTTTCACTGTTTTAAGTTAAGTTTTGGTAAGAATTTGCAAAATAGAAATACATTGTTTTTGTTAAAGATTATTTCTTTTGTGTGCATGTGCACGCTTGGCCTTGTTACAGTGCTCTGTTCTGCCTATAATATACTACATAATTCTGAAATATTCTTAACCAAATGCCTGATTTTTAGAACATTAATAATTCTGCTGAGGTCGGTGGGACTTTTTATGTACTTAGACTTGGGCACATGTTTAAGCATCGTCTTCAGGTGGAGCCAGAATTTTATTCTGAGCAGTAACCATGTTAAGTTATTTAAACAACTGTAATTGTTAACATAGGGCCCAAACCTACCACCCTTGCCTAAATGAGGAATCCTTTTTAATATCAGATAAATACTTTCATTGGGATTTCCAGAGGGTGGGGGAGGCAGAGGAAGGAGCGGGGGGTGAAATAACTTTCATGAATAGTAATTGAGGGCTCAGGCACCTGGGTTGTGTCCTGTTTCGGGCTGGTTTTCTTTCCAGCAGCCTGCACGTAGCGCCATGCATTCTGATTGCATTATCCACACGTTTGACAGTTTTGTACGTAATGGGTTTTTTAATACATCGGTGGCTGTTCCATGTGGTTGCACTTATTAGCAGCGAAACCCACCCTGTTGTCGATTTACAAAGTGAACGCACTTATGCGAAATCCTAATGGTGAAAAAATGTTACTTGGAGGTACTCGAGCTGAATTTCCATTTGAAGTGAAATAAAGCCAAGTACGTGAGTGTCAGCAAACTTGTTTATAGGGGTGTACAGTAAAGCATACATTATTTAGAAGGTTGAGTCATGAGGCTGGTCGGGTTTGTCATGCTACATCTGGCATGTCAGTCAAAGCTGGGGCAGCTGCTGCCTGTCACTAGTGCTCTGGTGGGGCATTGTCCATCCATCAACGTTAGCAGCCAGCAGCCCCAAGGAGTTTTGTGAAGAGCACTTTGCCTGGACCTACGTGCATTTCCAGTATTATCATTGCAACCACTTACAGTGCTCTTCTGAGACCAACAGAAGATGGTTTCGCAGAAGGTCTGATATTTTTCATATATAGGCTCTTATTAGACAAAATATTTGAGTAGCAGTAGTGTTTTCTTGTTTATGGAAAATAAAAATTTGTATTTAATATTCTAAACAATTTTGCATCCGTTTTGATATTTACTTTGTTTCCAAACCACCTCAAACTACTTTAAAAAGTGATGTCAAAAGTTGAAATGCAGTCAATCAAAACAAAATTTAGTAAGTCCTGAGAATAGCATCATCCACTGAATCCTTATTAATTTTTTTCTTCATACATTGCCATGTGAAAGATCTGTATGCATTACAGTTTTCACGTTAATTTTTTTATCTATCACTATTAAGTGCAAATGTATGTGTTTTAGCTAACAGTAATCGCCATGCTTGCACTTGAATTCAGTAAAAAAAATGGGAGTCCTGACAGCCAATTTTAATGGATGTCCTTTTGGTGAAACTAGTGGACATTTTGGAGTGAAGATTTGCCCTTTTGCTCAAAGGTGAATTTTGTAATTTACGGAAAGCTGGATATTGCTTAATTATGTTCCTTCGATCTATATTTTCTCAAAAAGAAATTTAATTTTGTATTTCAGTGCATAGAACTTTTTATCACTCATCACCTGAAATGTCTGTTGGGTTCCTCGGGTTAAAAAAACCAATGAAACAAAGAAACCCGCACTGTGTCTCCTGCCCGAAAGAAATACTAGCTTCAAGTTTTGATAAAAGCACAGCATGTATTTTTGAGGGGGGGGAAAGGAGGATGAGTACCTGCGGCTTTTGCTTTCTTACGAAGCTGGAATGTCTCCCACCACTCCCAAGTGCAGGGCATGAACCTGCTGGTCAGGACTTCTTTTGCGGCTTGTAGTTTATGCCTGTTGTGAAGTAGGATACGGACAGAAAGGAGGGATCTTTTTTAGGAACTTGGAAGGAATGTTTACTCGCACTCTGGAGTACAGGGGCAACAATTCTACCTGTCTGCTGTGGTGGAGAACATGCAAAAAGCCATGTGCCTCCCTCCGACGATAAGGGACGTGATAAAGCAAAGTGGAAAAGGCTTATTCATGGTGAGATGCTGTTGTGGTTTAACCCGGCAGGCAGCTAAACACCACACAGCCCTCAGCTCACCCCCTCCCTGCACCAGTGGGATGGGGGAGAGAATCGGGGGGAAAAAAAGTAGTAAAATTTGTGGGTTGAGATAAAGACAATTTAATAGGACAGAGAAGGAAGTGAAAATAATAATAATGATAAAAGAATATACAAAATAAGTGAGGCACAATGCAATTGCTCACCACCCGCTGACCGATGCCCAGCCAGTCCCTGAGCAGCGGTCACCACCCCCCAGCCAACTCCCCCCAGTTTATGTACTGAGCATGACGTCACATGGTATGGAATGTCCCTTTGGCCAGTTGGGGTCAGCTGTCCTGGCTGTGTCCCCTCCCAGCTTCTTGTGCACCTCCTCCAGCCTTCTCGGTTGGTAGGGCATGGGAAGCTGAGAAGTCCTTGACTAGTGTAAGCACTGCTTAGCAACAACTAAAACATCGGTGTGTTATCAACATTGTTCTCATCCTAAATCCAAACCACAGCACTGTACCAGCTACTAGGAAGGAAATTAACTCTATCCCTGCTGAAACCAGGACAGATGCAGAGCAGGGCAGCAGGACAGATAACTGAAGTGTCTACTGAGAGAAGGACAAATTGCTTTATTTAGTACAATGTGGCTCAGCTTCTATGAGCTGCATCCTCATTTTCATTGGTTTATATCCATTAAAGACTTCGTTTGCATTTTCAAGTCCTTCAGTAAAATAAGGACACTTATTCAGTGATAAATAAACGTTGTCTAAGGCATCGCTACTGCATGTGAATTTGTCATCTATTCTCTCTGCTTCTCAGCATATGTGCCAACATTGCTGAACTAAAAATCTCAGTGTTTTGGGGTTTTTTTATTTATTTAAAAAAAAAAGATACTCCAGATCAAAACGTATTTATTTTTAAGTATTTCTTTTCAGCCTTTTTAGATGTCAGTCCAAATTTGTCTCAATCTGCAATGTGTGTATGTATGTGACAATAGGGAAGGAAGAGGGTGTTTGTGTTGTGTGACTGCTTTGACTTGATCATTCCTTAGTTTCTGAAAAACTAATTTTTCTTAACCATGAAGTTCATAGACAAGAGAAGTATTTTATGTAAAGTTCTTCTTATTCCTAATTTTGGTTAAAGATTATTTGTATTAATTTAATATTTTAAATGTTAATTGTTGTTTTACTAAATTGCCATTCATTTTGATTTGAATGAGAGTGACAATAAAAATGACAGTATTATAGAACTCACATATTTCTGGGGAACTTTCATGGTAAGATAAATCTTTCAGTCATAATCAGATTTGGTTTTAGCATGACATAATTCATCAGTCTGAGAAGTGATTTACATGTTGAAATTTTACATCTAGTTTTGTAGCCTATTCCAGGAGATACATATATACAGATAGACTCAAAATTTTCATGTTTGTCTCAGATCAGTGATGAGAGGATATGAAGTTGGGAAACTGTTCACTGTTCGTATTTTTTGTCAGAAGTTTTGTTCATGCATCAGTGCAAAACTAATTAAACCCCTAAGTATAGCAAAGGTTCAGTTCCTACTGAAGGATGTTACAAATACCTCCCTTTATCTTTGTTTTGAACTTCCCAGGTTTTTATCTTTCATTGGAGGAAACGCAAATGACATAGGAAAATCAGATATGCAGCAAAAAGTAAATGCAGTAATTCAAAAGGAAGGACTGGAAGGCGCAGCCAAAAAGCTAAATACAACGGTGCACACACTGCAGCTGATCATTGATGGTCTGACTCAGCCTGAAGGCTTTGACATCCGAACAGGTAAACCTTTGTTTTGAAGGTTGTAATCTCAGTTTGCTTGTTCTGCATACCAGTTTTAAACAGCACTTTTTCTTCTAAAGTCAGTAGTGGATTTTCATGGACGTGTAACTCCATTTCTTTTCTCAGACAAGATAAAGGCTATATCATAGTCAGATGTTTCTTTCCAGCTCAGTAGGTAAGGAGTGTGAATCCTGTCTTAAATCATGGCATTTTCAACTGTAGGAAGGGGAGTTGTATGGCTGTTAACAAATGAAATAGTTTCAATATGTTGACTCTATACCGATTAAATCTGCGTTGGCTCTCCGTCACAGAGGGGAGTGCTGAGACCAAGCTGAAACAGTAGTAATGAGGGTCTGTGGAGCAGTAGTGTAGTAGTGTGTAGTTCTGCTCTTTTATTGCACTAGTTCCTGGAGAGAAGTGTAATAGGAGCATGTGGCTCATGACCTACCTTGGTTAAAACTTTGCAGTAGCGCTGAACAGTTTGAGGTGGAAGGGAAGAAAGATGAGGTAAGCAGTGAAGTAAAACATCTGAAGATGCTGCTGTTTAATGAAACTTATAGCTGGATTCTCTTACGACAGCAAGAGATAAAGGTAGGCAGCAAAGATGCAGGCTTGTAATAACAAATAATAAACTTATGCTTAAAAAAAAATAACATTTCTGTCCCCCTTTTTTGGGTTCATTAGTAGTTTCCTTGTAGACTTTTTAAATATTTCCCACTACTGATCTTGAAAATGTGTATTTTCTATGTCACCATTTGTTCTGGTGGTCTCGCATCTAAATTACAGTAGAATAGACTATTAACATATGAAGATAGAAAAGCAAAAGAAAATCTTCAGTGGAAATATTCATATTCTGCTGATCCAGTACATTCGGTATTACCATAGACAGACTGTGACTGGAGCAGGCAACCTAGTAGCCTTGTATAGCTGTAATTCATTGTCTTTGCAACCCTGCTAGTGACTGTCAGTGAGGAAATGCATCACATCTAACAGGGCTCAGGCGGATTGAATGGTTTGTACTCTACCCTGATTCAAAAAATAATCTTGGTTGAGAATCCAGTTCTGTTGTTGTTCTCAACAGTAGAGATGTGATGTTAGGGTATTACAGACAAAGAGTAGCTTTCCTATGTATCCTCTTAAATTTAGTTGAAATTCTATGTTGTTTATTTTTCCTGAATTATTTTAGTACAAGGGAAAATGTGAAGCATTATTTGGGGAAAGGGAAACAATAAAATATTTTTATCATATTATTTTAAAAATCTTTTTCTAGCCAAGGTCTTGCAAGGCATTTCTTGCAAGAAATTGGCTTTTTAACATTGAAGTTGAACAGCTAATCAGGTAACTGTAATGAATCTGCCAGGAAGGGGAAAAAAAAACAGGTTTGCAAACATGTAAAAAGACTCCCATCATTCCTCTGAATCTTCTTGCACTCATTACCCTGAATGGCTGTTTAGTTGCTTTTTTCATTGAAGTGCCACTGCACAGTATAATGTTACAAAAGGATTAACCATTTTGGACTTGAGCAATTAGGTACATTCCTTCAGTAGAAAATCTGATGTCATTCAAAGTCTTTTGCTGCATTTGCCAGCTTGTGTACTCAATTGGGGTCTGACCCACAGCCTGGTGAAGTTACAGACTGATTCATTTCCAGTGCATTTTAGCTATAAGCTTGTTCAGGCTGTATTTTATTTCTCAAAGGCAAATATAGGAAAATGGTTGCAATCCTGGTTTGGTGAGGCTCTGTGTGGAAAATGTCAGTCCTATTGTATCTTGGAAAAGGTAAAACAGCAGTAGGAAAAGGTTGAAAGGGAAGTTGTTGAGATGGGTCAGAAGGGTTTTCTGCAGGAGCAGAAAGTAGTAAGCAAGTAACAAGAGTTTGAGATCTATCTGTGATAGATATATAATATATTAGGATATTACCTGGTTATAATCATGCATGTGTGATTTTTTTTAAGTTGTCAGTGCATAGAAGCAGTTGAGCATATGATGTCATGGAAAACAGTTGATTGTGTGATGTCATGGTGCAGATGAACAGCAAGCCTAAGAACAATGCATTGTTGACTTTTTTCTCTTTATTATGTGATGAGACTGAGTATTCACCTTTCTGTATACAAATTTGTATAGGAATAGAATTTTATGTATAATTTATGTAGCTCAAGTAAGTCACCTCAAGTCTTTACTCCCTAGCTCCAAGAAAATTTAAAGAATCTTTCAGTCACTAGCTAATATACTACACGTTTCTGATCCCCTTGTGATAGTTTCATACCACAGAGTTCACTATACTTACTATTCCATTAATCGGTGTCTTTTAAAGTGATTCATAAAATACAAGAAAGTAGTTGTTTATCACAGATGGGTCTTTATTTAAAAAACGTAATGAAGCAGTATTTGGGACCTTAGAGCTACCTTGGGATGACTTCTGAATTAGAAACCATCAGCTGGAAACAACCCTTAGAAAATATTGCAAGCTTTTTCTCCAGTGTCTTATTTTTGTTTCTTGTTTCTTATAACAGATTTTGATAAACCTGACTTCAAGAGAAGCATAGTCTGCTTTGAAGACTTAAGTGTTGGTACTGTTCTGACTGGAAAAGTTGAAAATGCAACGCCATTTGGAGTTTTTGTTGATATTGGTGTGGGAAAAGCAGGTTTGATTCCAGTGCGAAACATAACAGAAGCAAAACTTTCTAAAGTGAAGAAGAGAAGAAGCCTGGGGTTAGGTCCTGGAGAAAGAGTGGAAGTTAAAGTGCTTAATGTCGATATTCCTCGATTGAGGATAACGTTGGATCTTATTCGCGTTTTATGAGAGGGTTTTTTATGATTGAGCCTTCATTTTAAAGGTTAAGTAATGTCAGCAAGGTTCTGGAGATTCAGGCATTTAATGAGCATGTTGAAAATGAACAAATTTTGAAACCTTCAGCCTTGCTGCTTTTTTTTTTTTAAATCTAACAGTTTTTCCATGTTTCTTGAATCCTTTCTGTTAATAATTGTTGGAACAGTTTATTGGATTACCTCCAAGCAACCTTGTTATTTTGTCTGCAGAGCAAACGAAATTCCAGTGGACTGTCAGACAGATCTCTTATCTGTTCTGTCTGTGCAAGACTTGCTGTCTCAATCTTTAGTCAGTACTGCATAAGCAGATACATCTACTGCTCCCCTTCAAAAAACACCCATTCAGTTTGCCTGTTTTCTGGTTGAGAGTCTGAAAGAGGGTACCTAGTTGTAGAAAAAAAGTGATCTTTTTCAGTTAGTCATGACATTGCTTCAAAAGTAGACTGAAAAAAGAGCATCTGCTAATACTGTTGATGGTTCAGAAATATTCGGCTTTAATTTATTTAAGCAACATTTTAAGGAGGTCTGTTTACCTGCCTTATTATTGCTTGTTCAGTTATCATTGATTAACACACTTGGATGTACCTTGGGGTTTAAGGAGCTTTGCTCAAAGGTGTCAAAAGACATTTATGTTGTTCTATACTTGTGCAAAATAAAAACATTTCTGGCCATCTTTTCTCAGTGTACTGGTTCTACAAGTGATTTAACAGCCCTAGTTCTCTTGCTTTCCAACATGTGCTCCATCAGTAACACTTCAGCTTAAGGATGCAGCTTGTGAGGATGCACTTATCTGACCTTCTGAATGGTATGCACTTTCCTGAGCTTTAATACCGGACTACAGACCATGGCCTGGTATCGTTCCTGATTTAATAAAATAGTTCCAGTCTGTCTTGGACTCCTTTAACTTGACATTAATTTTTTTCCGTCTTTGAGATAATGTATTTTTCTGCCTGTTTTGAGTGGAGAACAATTTTTCAACACTTGTCTTCACACACTATGCTCATGAAGGCATGATTCTCCATAAAAAAACTTCTTGCTGTATGTAGATGCTTAAAAAGCTTTTCTAGATTTCTGTTTTAATAAGAATGCTCGTTGTTTCCTGCTAGGAGTGCCTAGCACATGAGGTTTGTTTCTTCCACCTAGAGACTTTTTGTTTTGGTGGTGTTTTGATGGTGTTTCAAAGGGTTTACCAATTTGGCCAAGTTTGCAAAGAGCAGGCAATGGTACAGTGGCAGAAGAGCCTCCAGCAACAGCAGATGTATGTGGCCTTTCCAGGGAATTTTTGGCATGTTGGAGGTTTCTTCCTTTGAAGTCATCAAACTTGCCTGTAAGTTGGCAGAAACGTCTGTCTTTAACAGATGAGCACAGACAACACCTATAGCAAGTGTCAAACATCTTTGACGAGGTTTCTAACTACAAATGTCCAAATAGCTGTTGGCACAGGGACTATATATTGCTTAGGAAAAGGTTGGCATCATTTAATCTCCGAGCTCTGTGCCTTAATTTTCAAAGTTAAGAGCCAGCTATAGACAGTGTATGTTGGAGATTATGGAATCATTTAGCAGGTGGAAAAAAGGAGACAGATCTTACTAGCTTCACTGCATTTTGTCTACCGAAGAAAAAAGGACCATTCTCTATGATGCGAAGGTCAGCACAGCTTGGAATCATGTTTCTCAGGCCTTTTGAAATTTTCCTGTAATACTTCTGCAAAGTAGATTTTGTTGGTATGAAATTAGAAGCTGTGATACCATGTTACTGTCTCTGAAAACACAGGTGCAAAGCAAATAAGATGAGATTATTTTTTTTCTGCAAGTGATGCGTTCACTGATAATGCTGCAGTATTTTCTGCTATCTTCATCAGTAGAATTATCTAAGTTCTGTTGAGCTTTATATATGATCTCTACAGTATCTAAGCACTTAGCAAATGAACTAAATTTGCTTGGCCTTCTCTAAGAAGCAGATAAACTTGATCTTCTCCTGAAGCTCAATTCAATGGCTAAGATGAAGAGTATTTTCTCTTTTTGTACTATTTTGTTTGTTACAGAAATTCTTTTTTTAAGTCTTTAATGTCATGAGGACTGTAGCATCTTCTGCATTTTTATGTGTCTCTCTTGGATGATCATAAAATTCTCTAAATGAAAGACATCTCCTTGAGACTGTTTTTCTCACTGTTAATTCACAGGATGCTTCTTGCTTACTCAGAGGACTGACCTACAAATCAACTTACATACTCATGAGCTAGTTTGGTTTCTACTTAGCGGAACTCAGAAGCTTATTCAGTGACATCACAGGGACTACTGGAAAATGTCATCTCTGAGTTTTTTTTAATCACACCAAAATGGGAAGTTTATGACTATTTATTAATGTTTTATATGTCTGCAGCTCTGCAAATGTAATCCCATTATTTGTCAGCTAATTCAGTGTCTTAACTACTTCCCACAAAAATATTTTTTCTTTGCAAGTTTTTTTTTCTTTGCCAGAACACAGCCGTTATAACAGCCTAATGAGAGTCTAACAAGGATGAATGTGTTGATATGACCTTCTCAGTTTTTGTCAGGTCTTTGTCTGGAGATTTTAAAATTCTTTCTTCTTAATCAGTTTTCCCCGTGAACTCTTGTGGCTTTCAGATTTCTGACATCAAAGAATCAAGACTGTTTTCTCTAATTCATCTCCCCCTTTAGTTTCTGAACCAAGAAAAAATTACTGGCTGGGTGCTTTTTCCCATTTGAGATGCTCTTTGTGATGCAGTCCAGTCTTTGGAACAAATTCTGTAGTGCTTAATGGTGATGCCCCCAAGATTTAAAGCAAACAAAAAAAAACCCTGCTTCATGCTGATCTTACTTAAATGCTTCAAAGTACAGTTTCTCAGGGGAAGAATTAAATACGAGTCTCAAAGTCTCACTAAAAATTTTACTTTTGCCTTAAGCTGTAGATTCCAAGGCACCTACTCACCCTTCCACCTCTCCACAAGAGAATCTAGCCCATTGATCTTAGCTGACAATCTGCTGTTTTAGTCCCACCCTCACTCAAATAGTCTGGTATTTTGCAATCGCCTTCCTCCAATATGCAGACCCGTAAGAAGAGCTTCTAAAGATTTCCTGTGCTTTAGATGTTACACAAAGGAGAAGAATTCTTCTACCAAACAAGATGGCACTTGTATGCCTGGCTGTAGTAATGCAAATCAAGAGTTTAAAAGAAGCCATTTGTTTTGGTTTTATTCCTGCCCCAGGCAGTTTTAGACAGCATATATCAATTTTCCAGAAACTTGTCAACCTCAGGAATGATTTAGTATGCTGTTAAACATAATAAAATCAATAGGAAAACAAATAGAATTTCCATGAGGAGCAGACAGTTGGAGAAGCTTATCCATATGGCATATAGACATGCTGGAATTTGGGGCTTTGTGGGGTACGTACTTGTGTTAAAAAAATTGCGTACTGAGAGAAGGTAATGCATAATTCAGGAGAACAAATAATCTAACAGCTTTGTAGTGGTGCGTCTTGAACTTGGTGTCTGTATTTATTTAACAACAAATACACTTAGAAACTCTATGCCTGGAAGCTACAAACCAAACATGAATCACATTTGCCTAATTTCAGAGCTCCATATGAGGAGCCTCACCTGCTCTGAAGTGGGCACCAAGTTCTTGGTTCAGCCTGAATAGTGCCTTTGCTTTTCTAGCCTTGCTGAGGCTAATTTATGTAGCTACTTGGCTTTGCTTAAAGACTGTCAGTCCTGTGAGAAAGTGGAGGGAATAAGTTGGTTAAGCCAGTCTGTGTTACTCTGTCACTCCCTTTCGTTCAAGGTTTCCTAAAGGGCTGCGAGGGAGTTGGTGTGTCTCTGGGCATACGTAAAAGCTAGGCAAGTCAGTAATTCCCTTTCTCCCCATTGGAGACCTTCTAGAGGTTTGATAGCACCTCGGTTTACTAGTCCCAGCTGTTCTTCACCCTCCTCACAGGCATGTAGAAGCTATAAATGTTTACAAGTGTTTCATCTTGAGAAATCCTCGTGTATCCATACTCCATAAACCTTCACGAGTAACTGATATGTCTGCGTTTCTTACAGCAAACCTCAGTGACTAGTTTTTAGAGAACTTCAGTTGCCTGTTTCCAGTTGAGCCTCTAAATAGCCCTTTCAGTGGATCTTGCAACAGTATGCTGGTTACAGGTACCTCCTGCCAGTGCTGCTTCTTCAGAGGTGTCTCTAGGAGCTTACCAGTTGCTTCCATCTAATCCGTGTTGGAACTTCGACTCGTTGGGTATTTTTCCAGATGGACCTGAGTCACTTGTGACAGGTCAGCTTGTTCTTATAAAGTTTTTCTGCAGCTGATGGCAATTTCCAGAGAGCTAGAGTTGAATAGCAAATCATGAGAAGTCTATGTATTGTACCACAGACTTTATTACAGCTTCTGCAACTTGATCAACAGTCAAATTTCTTCAGTCTGGGAGGGACCAGTGCTGGAGTATTGCTTCTGTGTGAGCTTGTACAACGGGGCTTGCTGCTGTTAATCAATCTGCTGGGTTTTATGCTGTTCCTATAGCTGTAAGGTCTCCTCTGGGCAAGTTCTAGCTGCATCAAGAATCCTAAGAGATTCTCCACTCTTGGGAAGTGAGAGAGCACTGGTGGCCATGCCCCCAGCAGAATGACTCATCCCATTGATCATTTTAAGTCTAACCAAAAGTTCAGAGTAAAGCACTCAAATCTCATCTCACCTGCTCTCTGTCCCGGACTAGGAGCCAATAAGCTTTTTTAAATTGGCCTGCTTACTCCTCGTTTCGTTGGTTAGAGCTTTTAGCTTATTCGGCTTCTTCTAGAATTGAAGAAGACTAAGGCATGCTCAACACAGCAGTCCAAGTAATATCATTGGAAATTTTTGTTTGTTCATTTTGTCTCCCTCTCTTGTTCTCCTCCACAAGGAGCAACAAAGAAGGGAACACTTAGTAAGCTGGGGAGCCACATGATTTCCGTAGCTTTATTAAACCTGTTTAAGTT
This sequence comes from Pygoscelis adeliae, assembly GCF_000699105.1. Taxonomy (NCBI): domain Eukaryota; kingdom Metazoa; phylum Chordata; class Aves; order Sphenisciformes; family Spheniscidae; genus Pygoscelis; species Pygoscelis adeliae. The sequence goes on along the minus strand of NW_008824935.1, from coordinate 2,479,929 downwards.
CCAGCTTTTACTTGTGGAGAAGCTGTTTGTATTCAAGTAATCTGGAGACCACCACCTCAGAGAAGTTAATCAAAGTGTTATTTTCTCCTTATCTTACAGAACCATTTATCCTACTACACTTGTATGTTTGTCCTGGTTTCAGCAGGGATAGAGTTAATTTCCTTCCTAGTAGCTGGTACAGTGCTGTGTTTTGGATTTAGGGTGAGAACAATGTTGATAACACACCGATGTTTTAGTTGTTGCTAAGCAGTGCTTACACTAGTCAAGGACTTCTCAGCTTCCCATGCTCTACCGACTGAGAAGGCTGGAGGTGCACAAGAAGCTGGGAGGGGGCACAGCCAAACTGGCCAAAGGGACATTCCATACCATGTGACGTCATGCTCAGTACATAAACTGGGGGAAGCTGGCCGGGGGGGCCGCTGCTCGGGGACTGGCTGGGCATGGGTCGGTGGGTGGTGAGCAATTGCACTGTGCATCACTTGCTTTGTGTATTATTATTATCATTTTATTTCAATTATTAAACTGTTTTTATCTCAACCCATGGGTTTTTCTCTCCTGTCCTCTGCCAATTCTCTCCCCCATCCCCCTGGGGGGCGGGGAGTGAGCGAGCGGCTGTGTGGGGCTCAGTTGCCGACTGAGGTTAAACCACAACAATGTTACTAAATGAAAAGTGTTTTCAGTATGCAATCAGCTAAGCTGGAGTTTTGCATTCTCATATCTCATCATCAGTCATGTTTCTAGTAAAGGCTATGCCTTTATTTGTGGTCAAGCGGTGAATTTTTTTGCGTGTGACTCACAATGAGGTATGTGGAAATAATGTCATGAGAAGAACTATTATGCTTGAGGGTCATTTAAAAAGACTGAATAGAAGTGAAATCTTAGGAAAGTATTTTCACCTCAGAATTAAATGTGTGGAATAGCTTGGCAGAGAGCATAAACTGCCGCATACCAGAGGCTGTATATTGGCACCCTGACTGCTTTTTTGTGTGATGAGAAGAGGGAGGGGCAGGAAAGGGGAAATGGAAGGAAATGAAGGGATTTGGGGAAGAACATCCTGGAGATGTAAATGGTTTTATGGGAATGAAGTTACGATGATGAAAGGCAAATGGTAATAATGTAACGGTAATGTAGTAGTAATGGAATCTGAGCCTAGTTATCTCTTACTCCCTGTACCTCGTGTGAAGGTAAAAAGAGTAAGCATAAGTATTTGTTATAGCTAAAGGAAATTGCATATCTCATATCAGTGCATATTGCTACTAAAGAGTAGTATGGAACCATTTGGCTTCAAGTGGGAGAAACACAAAGTATATGCTGTTAATTGATTTGCTTCTCATTTCCCAGTGTTGCTGTTTCTAACTAGTTTATTACGAGTAGATCAATCCTTGCTCATCACTTCTGGCTGAGAAAGCGCAGCTGTCGTGCGTAGCATATGTGTCGCCCGTCGACACAGGGGGGTGGGTGGGAGTGCTCCAGCGCCGTGGGCAGTTGCAGCCACCAGAATTTTTACTCATTTATACCTACTGGGAAGAGTCCTTGAAAGACTACAGTTTGCCACAGCTTTCTTTGATGTCTTGAAATTAGTGTGCTGCTATCTTCCGTGCACAGGGATAGATGTAGAGCCAATCAGAAGCTGAAAATAGCAGAAAATCCAGCTATTGGTATGCTGGGTAGAATTTTTTTCTAAGAGCATACAGCATCAGTGATTTGAGATCTGCACTGGTAATTATTATCTTTTTTATATAAGCACATGCTTGTTAGCCTCTAAAGAAATTAAATCTTTGCTTACCTGAAAGACCGTCTCTCCTGGTGTGCTCCACGGCTGAGATAGTTATTCAGTTTTAAATTTGAGCATGTTCTCAGGGTGTTGTCTCCTGTGGGCTGTCTAGTTTACAACTGGTCCAAAGTGGCCCTGGTATGTTAATCTTCGACATGTTTTATGAGGCCTTGTGTTTCCTTGGACACACAAGGGAGTGGTAATCTAAGAGCTGAAAGAAGCATCTTCCTGTGTTTGCTGTTGACAGACTCTTGGTTTACTGTGTGTGGTGATGTTATGTGGGCACTATTCATGGAAGGGAAGGGCAGGCGGTAAAGCTTATGAAATGAACAAAAACATTCAAAATTATATAAAAGGAAAATGTCTGCCTGGTAGTAGGAAATCCTTGATGGCCTCTGTCACAGTCTGTTTCCCATGTTTCAGAGTATTAAGCTTCTCGCTTGGATCAAGTTGCAGTAATGTGTTTCCTGGGGGACCGATGTCACTTTGCGTGCCTTCCATTGCTTGCAGACTTTGCTGGACCAGTGACAATCTGTCCCTTTTTAGAGACCAGCAAAACAACAATAAAAAATTCCTCCTACAGGAGTGGAGCTTCAGCTCATCTCCAAAACCAAGATTGCCCGCAGCCAAAACTCTCTGAAACAGTTCTCCTTTTCCAGTTGTAAGAGGAGGGGCTTCCTCAAGTCTTCTCTTGTCTTTGTTAAACAGAATATCACTGGTTTATCATTATTTCTCTATGCTAGTCTTTTTTTTTTTCTTTTTTTTTTCCCTCCCTCCCCCCTCCAATGCTCTGCAGTGGATTATTTACTCCTAGGTAAATCAGAGCACTGCAGAGCTTTATTTTCAAATGTAAGTACAATTTTATTATTTCAGCATATGTTCTATGTCCTTTAAGTGTAACTTGTATCCGGGTTTGTTGTAAGAAATACTAGAACACTTTCCTTATAATCAGGGTGACAGTTATGGTATTAACTGATTTGGTGGTTATCGGATCACAACTGTGTGGGAAGGCATAACTCTTTACAGACTGTCTCTATTCAAGAACTTCTTGACATTATATGATCTTTAAATGTGGGAAAAGGTAATAAAGGATTGGTGCTTAAGTTGGCAAATCAGATACCTGAAAGTTGGAAAGTGTTTAAGGGTGTCCTTTGGAGTCCCCATCCTCTGCACTAAGCGAGCCGTGGGTTCCACAGGAGAAGTGTTACATGATTACCTCATCTGAGGCAAGGCAATGGTGTAGTGTATATCCATAGCATAATTGTAAGAGGCCAAGGATAAGTATAAACGGTATTTCTTAGCGTCTGAGTGCTTGACTTTGCAGCCTGAAGGAAGGTCTTTTTCCAGAGATGTTATAGTGTCCTTTCCTGGCTTGTTCTTTAAATGAGAGACTAAGAACTGGTTAGGAGCAGAAGGTAGGACAGCAGTCCTGAGTCCAGTTTCCACTGGGCTCAGTCTAGTTCCATCACAGGCATCACACCACAGGATCCCTTTCATAGGCTTATCGAGTCCCTTTTTAAAACCTGTTTGGCAATGTTACCCAACAGAAGCTAACGATTGTATTCTGTGTATAAAAAAGAAATAAATGGGGGAGGCCCCAACCAAGCTTAGACCCAATGTCAGTGAACTGGGATTTCAATTATATCCAAACGGGAGTGTGACTGTTCAGATGGGATTTACATTAAGGTGGCGTGTTTCAGTACAGGCAAAGCTGTTGTGTGGTATCAGCTTCCTTGTCAAATCCACGGAAGCTAACGATGTGGGCTGTAAAAGTAGTGTTAATTACAACATTAATGTTGTTAGTCAGCATTTCAAACTGAAGCTTTGCTGGTCATAACAACATGAGGGATCCTGGCCTTGGAGGTAGACTTTGTTAACTTTGCCTTGCATATAAGCAATTACAGCACTCCAGGAGCTCCTCTGTATCTTGATGATTATAAAAAAGTACAATTGTAGCTGAAAAATGAATGTCCAATATACTCATCGCAGAACAAAAATACAAATATGTATGACATTTTTGTTCCATTATTTCATTTCTGTTTGTAAACTATGTTGGTAGACAAATCTATTTTGTATATTTCTGGCTAATTGCTGGCAAGATAGCCTCTCTATTCACTAGGAATGGACATGCCATTAACAAACTATCCAGAGTTTTTAAAAAATGTATTTTGGTGGTTTTAAAAACAGGATAGTTTTGGTTAGCAGATCTTCACTCTGCAGATCAACATGCCAAGTGTGCTTGTTCACATCTCATTTGGTTGAGGGTGCAGGTTCATAGTTTTCTACTGGTGCAGAAAACAGAGCCAAGGTTTTGGTTTTTATTTTCCTGAAGCTGGAATTATTTATGGGAATTACTTATTTAAAGAGTTAATTAAATGAAGCTGCACCTTAGCAACATCTATGCGAGACTGGGTGATTTTTCTAAATTTTTCTTTTATCCTCCCAGTGGCTTTAGCACTTGTAAAATTCTGATGTTGCATGCTTCTCCTAATAGCATCCTAAGGGAGTAAAGCTCATCTCACCAGCAAAAATAAGAAGGGGGGGGAAAACAGGCAAGAGACACAAGTGTACTGTGTCATTTAGGTGTGTGCAGTGTTCCTACTGTATTCTGCAGAAACACCTCTGTTGTTTTTTTCATTCAAACTCAGCTAAACGGTACTTCACTAAAATAATTCTTGAAGGAGCTTATACCAAACGGAATAGGAAAATTTTAGTAAGTAAAATGTTATCAATGGAACAGAGACTGACTGTTCATCATGCCTGGTACATATTGCTTTGTCTAACAACTCGTCCCAGCAGGCTTACAATTGTGCTCTCTGAAGACCCTCCCAGCTGCAAGACCTGATTGACAGAATCTGTAGGCAGATGCACTTGCCAGACTCCAATAAAGACGGGGCCTTGGGAAAATCTAAGGCAATTATTGACGGGCAGCAATCCACTAATCAGACAATTTCAAAATTAATCCCACAGTCCCTTACTGTATTAGCTTTCCTCCTTGTTTGTATTTATACAGCAAATTCATGACTTCAGTGAATACTCTCCCTTCCAGCCCAATTATGTCTCTCTGAGGGTATTAAATTAAAAACAGAAGAAATATTGAAAGTGGCTTGCAATTAGTTTCTTTAAAAGGTGGTATGGCACTTGCAGGCTGGGGTTCTTAATATGATGCTTGATAATAAAAGTAAACAGGATTTTTTTCATCATGCAAGCAAGGCAAGTATTCCTAATATGCCTTGTTAGAAAGCAGCCTATATATAATGAGAGAAAAAAGTTATTTGATTTTGGAGTTTAATTATATTTTCATAAAATTCTTCTAGAGTAACTGACAAGTCCACAGTGTCTCCAAATAACATAAATAGATTTTGGTTTGTGCATTTTGATTTATCTTTCCCTTGTTTTATTTTGATCACTTTATAATACAAAATTGCATTGCATTTGATTGTAACCTGCCTTTTAAATGAAGACCGATCCGAATAGAACATTTCTTTCACGTGGAAATGAAACATAGAACCATCTTCATGGTGTAACTGTTTAAACATGAGTCACCATGCCGAGACTCCTTGCCTATGTACGGTGTATCTCATACTTTTGAAATTTGGAATTCTATATTGAGTCCTTGCAGTGGCTGCAGAGTTGTTTCTGCAGATCTGAACCTGAACGTAGAATTTCTTTTATTACCAAAAAGGGGCAACCAAAGAGAGACATCACTTTAATGGAATTATTTTGCACCTTTGCAGTGCAGATGGCTATTGGCTTAGGTAGTAAGAGCACTGTGCACTTCTACGGTTTCCCACATGTGGTAGGAAGCATACAATATTGTTTTTTGCTTATTACTGATCAGTTTGCTTTCACGTATAGAGGAGTGGGAAAAAAAAAAAGCCGATCCACTTGGAAGTCAATGGGTAAACTCAGTGTATGCGTGGGTTGGAGAGTAGACCGTGCAGTGCTAACTGTAAAAAGTGTAGAAAGTATTTCTGAGTTGAGGAATGTGTGGGGCAGAGATTCAACTTGAGAGGCTTAAGGCTCAAACCTTTCCTGAGTAACTTTGGTAAGTTCAGCCCATCTCTCTGTATCTCAGATTTCCATCTATGCACCACCTTGAACGGATGCTGTGGAAAAAAAGGGATGTGAAAGTTTTATTTGGTTTTATTAAATGTATTGAATTGGTATAATTTTCCAGTAAAAAGGATAGATAGTTCTCTAAGTGACAGCAGACCTGGTTAACTGTGATCTTTTTAGTAAATGTATGTGGAGCTGGTGAAAATATAGTTACAAACACACAACCTCGTCTTCTACTTTGAACAAAAATATTGAATGAACAGTGTCCATTTCAGGCTTTTGTAATCAGTCACAAGTTTGGATTGATTCACAGGGATGGAAGACATATGAGACAAGAGTTATACCCTAAGTAAACTCTTTTCTGATCGCTCGAATGATTTCTCTTTTTCCAGAGCTATGCAGTCGCTTGTTATGGAAAAGGGCTAAGGTAACACGCTGGTATGGTTGGGTATATTTACACGAGAAGATGAGGCTCACGAGACAGGAGAGTAAAAGTTCCTGTGCTTCCTTTATACTCCAGTGTGTAACAACGCACCTGCAATGATGCCAAGCTGCCTTTCCTAGTGCAAGCAAAATCCAGGATGGAGCTACTGGTAGGCCTTGTTTTATACTACTTTCATTTGATTTATTGCAGAAGTTGTTAACACCCCATAGTTCTCTGAATAAAATAAAACAAGAAAACCTATAAGAATCAGCAACAACATAAGCCAGGGAGCCTTTCGTCTTCGTTATGAACTAATTAAGCTGTTGATTACCTAGGGATTAACACCTCCGTATGTAACAAAAGATGCATTCTGCGAGTAGGAGGCTCCGTAAAGTAACAGCTCATGCAATTTGGCATATTTCAATCTAGCTCAGGAAGGCAGAGCATGAAAAGTGTGAGGCTAGTAAATAAAAAAGGTTATCCAGATTTCTGCCCATCCTCCTGAAGACATCTTTTAAAATCTATCAATTCATCAAATAGATTTCACATGAAATGATTAAAAAGTGCTTTAAAAATCACAGTGCTTGTTAAGAAGGTAGTACTTGATGAATTAAGGTCACAGCTCGGTGATGTTGGTGGAGCTTTGCCCTTTAGCAGGAGGCTGAGCTTGGAGGTTTCAGAGGCTGAAATCTTTTCATATAACTAAATAATATTTTAGTAAATGAGGGCAGATCTTCAATCCATATCTGCCTAGAGGGATCTTTCTTAGATATGGGTACAGTTCAATTTCCTTGTTCACGCTGCCGTTCAGCCAGCCGATCATGCCGCTAGTCGTGGGCATTCCTTTGTATTCATTTTATATGTGTAGGTGGATTCGGACCACTGGCTTTACATACGCCACCAGGCGGTGACAGCTTTCGGCTACAGTTGACCTGGGTTAAGTTAGAGCTGGTGACCAAAAAGTAAAAGTTGGCATTACCAAAGCCTGAAGTTATTTGTTGCCCTTTAGTGGTTGCTGGTACTAAAGCAACACCAATTAGGTTTGTGTGGCACAATAAACAAAAATAGAAAGTGCGTTCATATGGATAATGTAAAGATTAAAGCTCTTGCACTCTCAGCTGCACACTGAATAGCTCGTGGTTTTATATGCTTTTAAATAGGAGAGCTGCGTAACATGACCCTCTAGTTGAAAGGATGCAGAATCGCTATACTCCCATCTGGATTATTACATTCAATTTAGGCCACATGAACTCCTGTGCTGAAGGTGTACATCTAAGAAAATGGTTGTGAATTGAGTGTGACTTGCATAAAAGAGCAAGTTGCACCTATTCTCTCTTGAAAAGCATCTGCTTTTAGTTAAAATCACAGTTGGCTTGCCAGCCAGCCATGGGGCCCCCCATCTTCTTTTCTGTATCACCCCACATTCACATGCTTAATATACTAGTAATTTTATTATGGAGCTGTGGTCAAGACTCTGTGGCTAAGGTTGCAACCAGGTTCTTTTATAAGCTCTGTTTTTTGTCTGCCCCACTAGAGCTTTCCCTAGGAAAATTGACTTGAAAATTGGCAACATTCATTCTGCACTTCATATCCATATATTTACATTCTCAGGCATGTTTAATTGTCATGCTCCCTGCTTTACTGCTCTTTCAACTTTAATGTTAATTATCAGGCTCCGCTTAAAGTTAAGCCTTTCTTGGTGTCTTTTAATTACAATAAAGCCCTAGGCAGTTGGGTTACTATGACCACTGCATATTACACAGTTCTTGGTTGTGGCCCTCAGTTGCCTTGGTATGGCTTATTCGTAGACTAGAAGCCCTTTGACTTTTTGTTGAATTTGTTTGAGCATGTTGAGGGTCCCTCTCTGCAACTCAAACCTCTCCCTATTACTGCAGTAAAAATAAGTGGTAATGAACATTCAAACAATTCATAAACACAACCTGGCTCCAGTTGAAGCTGATGGCAGAATTTCCACCGACATCGACAGGAATGGGGTGCAGCTGTGGTACTCATTTTGTAAATGAACGTGGGTGCTAACTCATCCTACTGTCTAAGCTAAACCAGTGATGTTTTCCAAGCATTGTTTCCTTACCATTGTAAAAATTGAAATCACCGTTTCTGGCTAGATACTGAAAGTCTGCACACTTGAGTGTAGGGAGTATGTGTGTAGCAGAGTTGATCGCTTATAATTGGCAAAGTTTGTTTTCAAAATGATGCTGAATTTGAAGAAGTGTAATGCAAGTAGTTCCTTGTTTTCTTTTTTTAATTGACTTTTGTCATCACTTTTTAAATTTAAAAATCCAGCCTTAGTCACAGAAGCTAAGGAGTGATAGAGGACTTGCAAGCAGCCAGTTGACTTTGGCACCTTAGTCTGTGTTCCAAAGTGAATTCAGATTAAAGCAAGGTGGCAAAGTCTCAATTTAAAATGCAGTAGCTGTTGTTATTCCATAGGAAGAGGACATTTGTCCTATTCAATCTGGTCCAGTTTCATGAAATTTCTGAATAGTTATTCCTGATATTCCTGACTATGTATAGGAAAGCTGTCAAGAATCCTGTATCCAAAAGTGACTTAACAGCATCCAGACCTCTAAATAATTGACATTTTCACACTCAGCATCCTCAGTGTATGATTCATTATTTAAAATGAACCAGGACCTTCTAAGTCCTCTACTTTTTTTTTTCCCCAAAAAGTTTTACCTACACGTTCTTTAAATACATAGGCTCTGCAGTCAGAGAGGTTTAAAATTGGTGAAAGAGCCAAAATTATCTGCAAGAAACAACAAGTGCTTTGATATTTTCAAAAGAGATTCGATGAAGGTCAAAAATTGAAAAGCAAAGGAAAACAGAAGAAAGTCTGCTGCTAGAAGAGAGAGAACCTATTAAAAATAGGGCTAAAAGGATGATGGTAAGGGGAGGCAAGTCTAAAAGGAAGCATGGGAGCGGAATGGGAGACATGTTCAGGCAAGGGCAGACTGGGTAGACATGAATACTCTCAGGAGTGTTAGTTGCTCTGTAATACCTTATTTTGAAACAAAAGTAATCTTTTTTAAAAGTATGTAGGTTTTTCTCCCCTCCCACTGAACTGTTCAACGTATTCGTTATCCCTTCTGTGCAAACTTCTCAGTCTTGCAATGCATTAATTATTAGTCTTAATGTAAAGTGCAGTATCCTTGCCTCTAAAGTATAAATTCACATCCACTTGGGGAAAACCTTGTCCATTCTTCTAACAGGAGGAATACAGTTCTACCATATGATAAAAAAGTTGTCTGCGAAGTCTGTGCAAAGCTGATCATCTCGAAAGCGTAGCGCTGAATCTGCCAGTAGTACCAGTCCAAAGAGGGATCTGTCTTACGGCACTGTGCACGTTCAGAGGAACATACTGCAGACCTGAGACCACAGTAACTGTAGCTTCCAGCTTTAAGCAGGTCATGGTATTGTTAGTGATGCAGCGGCAAACTACACACTTGCCAGAGAAATTTAGGAAGTGCTTGGGCTGTAGTTGTAGCTGGATGATTCCAGGAATCTCTCTTGTCCAAGAGGGACTTGGAGGACTACACAGGAATTGGTCATTCCTACTTAAATGAGTATAGCTAAATATCGAAACTCTCTGGAAATTCCTTTTTCAGGCTTGGGATAGTTCACTTCTCTGGTCTGAGAGGTAATATGAAGTAATACTGTATCACTGCTAGCCTATTGATTGAGCTGGTACATTCCCTGTCAAATTGTGCTTTGTTTTATTGAATGTGGGAAGTCTTAACATATTCTTTGACAGCAAAACCCTCTGCAAACCAAGAATCTGGGATATCTTTATTGTGTACCTACCACAGAGAGTTGTCACTAGTCTGTACTCTGCAGAGAGGGTTTGAGAGAGAAAAATCTCTTGAAAGACCAGGCTTTTTAGGAAGCTGCGCCGTGAAATCTGCCTTGTTGGTTTATTTGTGTGTATTGCAGTTGTAAACTTAGTGATGCATATATTAAAATTCATGTAACTTAGTATGACGCTATTTACTAACTTCATGCAATATATATCAGTTTAAAAAAATCACTCACATTTTATATAAATGCTAATAAAATGAAATCCCTTAGCAGTCAAAGGAATTAGTCCGTATATGAGTGGAATACCAAGGCAGGTCTTGTTATTTTTATGAAACTGTGAAGAATATAAGTATCCAATTGATAAAATTTTATTAAAGCTGACAGCCCTTAAGTGATCTAAGTGGTAAATATTGAAATGAAGTTTCAACAACACTGCAGTACCAAGGGAGGCCTAAGGCAGTAATAAGGATTAAACAATGATTTAATGTTGTTCCTTGGGGGTAGGGATTGTTGTTTTAATGGAGAGCAAAAGCTCACTTCCTTCTAAATAATTAAACTGTGATTTGAGAAATTGATCTAAGGTAGTTGTAGTGGTTTGTTAAGTCCGAAGGAGATAAATGAAGGCAAAGTGTCCTGGGGCAAGGGGAAGTCAGGGGAGAGTAGTGAAGAGATAGTTCTGCAGGATAGATTCATGACAAGTGTCCCTCAGGAAGGGGGAAGCTGGCAATGAGCATATTTTATCTTTTATTTGTAATGTAAACAGACTTGTGCTGCCTGAGGCTGGGTAATAGCTAATGAGCAGGGGGTTTCCGTGGGGTGCAGATTTTATTAGCACAGCTTATAAAAAATGGAGCTAAATTAAAAATGTGGTGTCTTCTAGATAATCCGATAATCGGTGATGCTACAGGGAGCACCTCCACCTAAGCAGAGCAAGCGTATTAGCATATGCACGTAAAATTTCTAAACAATTTGTTCAGCAGTTTTTATGAGCTGAATGGCTTTCCCATCTTCGTAGCAGAAGGCGGATTTCACATAACAGGGCTGAGTATTTTGGGCTGTCTTAGGAATGCAGGAATGAAGGAATTTGGTAATGTGTTTCAAATCTGTCATTTGTGTATAAGCAGGGGGAGACTTAGCCAGAGAACTTCTCATCATATATGCCTCTTGGGTGATTGTTACAAATGAGATGACAGCTAGGATGGTGGTAGAGATGGGCTATAAGTGGAAAAAGAGAGAGAGAAAACTCTGCCTAATTAGATAATTGCTTAAGGTAATTTCCTTGGGGTTAACGTGATACACAATCCTGAATAGTTCTAGACTACTGATGCAGAGCTTCCAAAATTGTGGTGGATGGTTTCCAACTAACCGCCCCTCTCAGTCTGTATGCTCATAACACTGTTTAGAAACACAATTAAATTGAGTTAACATCCAAGAAAACGTTGAAATTCCCTCTACTTACTGGAAAAGACTGTCTCTGTGCTCAATCCATGCCTTCAGGTGTAGATACAAATGGGCAGGGTACATGTTGTTTATTCAGAATAATGTTGTATTTGGGCTATAGCACATCAAAGGAGGAATAAGTTGAAACATCAAAAGCCCCTGGGAACACACACCGCTGTCCAACAAAGTCTTGTGACTACCACTACCAGTGCCTCCATTTTTCTCAGCACCCAAGGCAAAGCTCAGAAGGCAAATTGAATGCAGAGCATGAATGGCAAAAGTCTTCTAGAACTTCAGTTTTACGATATCCGTAGTTTCCATCAATAAAAGAAAAGGATATTCCAACAACGTGTGGCTATCGGGAGCTTTGGGACTTGAGTGAGGTCCACTGAAACAGGAAAAATTAACAGAAATGTCCCTGTATATCTCACTCCAGGATGTAAGACCTGGGGCTAGTAGTGTTAAAGCTAAGGTCACACAGTCAGAAACATGTCTGACCCACCTGCTCCTCTCTGCAATAAAATGAAGAAATGGAAATTAAACCATGCAAGCAGATAAGTGTGTATAAAATGATTTGCTGGTTTGATTTTTCCAAGCAGACTGTTTTATATTGTTCTATTTTGGATACATTTTACTGTAATTAAAGGAAAACCTCAGGACCACCCAGTGTACAATCAACCTTACTGTTCCCTACTTCTCAGGCTAGCAGAGAGATGATGTTGTACAGTGATCAAACAATCATTGTTATTATTTACTGATGGTTTTCCATAAGTGCTAGGCAGGTTGCAAGTTCTAGTCTACATAGTTTCCTAGAGTGCACCCCTAGATGCACTGAAGGGTGCATTCCAGCTCTTTGGGTTTGGGTGTTCTCCAGCTGTTCGGTCTGATGATTGAAATCCATCGTGTCTGCACTCATCTTCTGTCAGAAGGAGTGAAAAGCGTATAGGATATTATGTTTTGGTACATTCATTTGTCAGATTGGATTTGGTTTTGCATGTGTACATCTTGCTTTTTACTTCTATTGGAGAACACAAGACAGAAGAAACGTCCTGCACTTGGAGCCAGAAGATGGTAGAACTAAGTCTCAGGAAATAGGTGTATCCTTCCCATGGGAGTTCATTCCATGGGCTCAACCTGTCCCTAAGAAGATTTCTGTCTCCTGAAGAGGCAAACTCTGCTTTATGGAGAGCTCCATTGTATGAGAGAAGTGATACACACCTGAGGTTTTTAGGAAGCCCTTTGAGGAGATGAACTGGGAATTCTGAACATGATTCAAGTTCTGTGGAAAGCCAGGGTGGGGAGCTGGAACAGGGCTGACATGCTGATGCTTTGGGTTTGGGTGTTCTCCAGCTGTTCGGTCTGATGATTGAAATCCATCGTGTCTGCACTCATCTTCTGTCAGAAGGAGTGAAAAGCGTATAGGATATTATGTTTTGGTACATTCATTTGTCAGATTGGATTTGGTTTTGCATGTGTACATCTTGCTTTTTACTTCTATTGGAGAACACAACACAAGACAAGAGAAACGTCCTGCACTTGGAGCCAGAAGATGGTAGAACTAAGTCTCAGGAAATAGGTGTATCCTTCCCATGGGAGTTCATTCCATGGGCTCAACCTGTCCCTAAGAAGATTTCTGTCTCCTGAAGAGGCAAACTCTGCTTTATGGAGAGCTCCATTGTATGAGAGAAGTGATACACACCTGAGGTTTTTAGGAAGCCCTTTGAGGAGATGAACTGGGAATTCTGAACATGATTCAAGTTCTGTGGAAAGCCAGGGTGGGGAGCTGGAACAGGGCTGACATGCTGATGGTAACTCACGTTAGTGAGGAGGTGTTACTATAGCATCATTGAGGTTAGAAGGCACCACTGGAGATTGTCTAGTCCAGTCGCCCTGCTCAGAGAAGTGACATATTCAGGGCCACGTATTTTAGTACTTGACACCAGCTGGAGTTTCCAAAGGTCTGAGTACTTCCTGTGTAGGTACATCACATGGCTCTAGTCCATACTTGAGGAAAGGATGGTGTAGGTAAATGAAAGTTATCACCTGCCAGGCTAGAGTAACAGGGTAATAATAGAAGCGTTATTTGTTTGTAATTACATTCAGCTAATATCCACGTGAAACACCAGAGTATTTCTAAGACATGGAACTAACCAAAACAAAACACTTAAAAATAATTTCCTCTGCCCCCAAGATGTACTTCTGCCACCAGGTATTCACCCATGAGCTTATCCTAGGTATTGGGACTTGTCGATAGTAATGAACGGTAATACTGGTTGAATAACAACTACAACACTGTAGGGTAATCTTGATCTCGCTGGCGTGTGAGTTTGTGTTGTCAGTTCAGCTGTTTCGGAACAGGAAGAATTGGTCAAAATGAATAAGCGAAGCATTTTACAATTGAAAAATTATATTCTGATCCTCTAGAGAGCCAAGACCTCCGCCTATTTCAGTAGACTAGAACTGTGCTGTGGATAGATTTGGAAGTGTGCCCAAGGTGAGACCCAAGATATCTACTCTATGGAGACCAATATTTTACATTTGATCTTCTGTAAGGATACAATCCAAATTCTTGGATGTCACAATATGGCTTTTCACGATGTTTATTCAGGGAGAATAATGCTCTGTTTTAGATGATCGGGGGTACACATTACTTCACTAATAGGAACATAAATAACAGCTGATTATCTGCTTACTAGGGTGTCAGTAGACAGTTCCATTCCTGCCTTTGCCGTATGCTTCCTGAAGAGCTATCATGCAAGTCACTTGTCTTTCTAGGCTTCCATTTGCCATATCTACAACAGCATTAAAAGCAGTTCCTTTCTTACTGCTTTTCTAATCTGACTACTTTGTTTAGATGATCACCTCTTCAGTGCAGCAAGTGTCCTGTTCTCTGCATCTGAAATGGAGCTGAAATAAGAGCTTGAAAATTAATGTGAAGAGCTTTGTTGCTGTGGACTTAAAACACGTTTTTGCCATGGTCGGGTTTCTTACAACAGCTTTTTTGTGGCAAACATTGTTATGTTTTGACTTAAATATAGCAAAATCTTCAACATGATGAAATGGCAAAAAATGTCACAGTTCATCATGCTACAAAGTATAAACAATCATCAAACAGGTGAAAAATACATTAAAGAAGAATAAAACTTCAAACAGGTTTTAAGTAGTTCACTTTTATGTTTTAATAGCTCTTTAGGAGCCTGTAAATAGAAAGTCAATTGGATTTCAGACTTGTTTCCATAGTTATATTACACACGGGGAGTATTCAATAAAACAAATCTTTTATTTAGTTCCTGACAGGTAATTAAAATGTGCCTCTGCATTTTCTTGTCTGTTACAGTAAGAACTAATAGCAAAGATTTCTAGAGTTTACAAGTATTCACAAATATATTGCAACTTAATTTTATCTTTTGGGCTGCAAAACCTAGTGCTAACTGGAAGTCTTTAGTTAGTGGAAAATTTGAATCCTGTTTGGCATTCGAAGCCTAACATTTCTTTTTTCCTACAAAGATTTGCTCTCAGCTTTGAAGATCCCCAGTCCCATTTACACGTTTTTCAAAGTAATAAACTGTGGGGAAAGCCAAATGTGTAGAAAAACAGCAACTAGTAACAGATCACATTTAGAAAAAAGAAAAGAAAAAGATGCTGTGTCAATATTCCTGAAAATGTTAGGGGGAAGATGTTCTTGAGGGTTAAAGTAGTATGAAATTATTTGAATTTCTTAGTAGTCAATTAATTTGTTTTTGTTTCAAGCATCTGATATTTTTCTAAGTACTGTTCCACAAAGGACCATTCAGTGCTGTGGTCTCAGTACTATATTTTTAGCCATTTTAGAAAACAGCACCTGTGAATGTCAAAGAAAAACTGGAGAGTCATTTCTCTTTATTGCTGACATGCTACCTGGATCAGTCTGGCTAAGTCAGAAACTTTCAGCCTTTGTGTTTTTTATAGGATTGTATGCGATGGCACCATGAGGTAGGATTTCACAGCTGGGGATCATATAAAGATTAAGCTGCCTTTTACCAGCCTTACATTTTTTTTCTGGTATATCATTGTAGTCTCTTGCCCTTAAAATGTTTTAGGACCTACTATAGGGCATGGTGACCAGTAGACCTACCAGGATTAGAAATAACTGTATCAAAATCGAAATGCCGAAGTTAGAAAATGGCTCACTTTTACAGGAAACTGCCCCTGTGTTATTCCTTGTGTATGCCCCGATACATGGAGGAAGATTGCTTTGGGAAGGGCTTTATCAATTATACTGATTAAGAACAGGTTTATGATAATTAAGATTGGCCACAGTTTTGCATTTGGTAACTTTCCTCTGTGGTGAATTTCCGACACCTGCCTTGTCATTTTGGCTATGATTACCTGACTGCATCAACAACCAACTGCCTTGTTCTTCTGCAATGCTAAGCGTTGGTTGTTTTCCCGATGTTTATCTAAAAATCATTGTAATTTTTCTTCAGTCAGGCATGCTTAAGGCAATATATAATTTTTCAGGTGTGTTGGGTGGATCTTCCTGTTAGGAGCATTTGTATAAGGCCATGCCATATTCCACAGTTCTGGACCAGCTCGGTGCTATTGGGGGATGGTTGATGGGCACAGAGAGGAGAGGCTGGGGGTACTGGCGTCATAAGAGGTGCTCCGGGATAAAACAAAGTCAGGAGCAATGGGGCCTCCTAACCCAATGTGGGAAGGCTATATGAAGAGACTATTGCCTTCGAGATGGCCATGTCTAAATGGAGGCAGCAGTGTCCAAAAGGAAGGATGTCAACTTCTCAAGGATTGCCAGCTTGGGCTGTTGACTATTGCAGGTCTGCTGAGCAACGTGACTAGTTATGGCTATTACTTTACACACAAATGCATCTCTGCCCCTTGCTGAGGCTTGATATTAGGCAATAGGCTTATGTTTTATGAGTATCAAAATGTCATAGCTGTAGTACTAACTTGTACAATTTCTGGTATAACTCCCCCACCCTCACTTCTTCTTTTATGTTGGAGTTAGAAGAACAGTTACAATCTTTATTGTCCTTTTAAAAACAAGCTTGGAGAAATTATTAGAGAAGTGGTGTAATCTCAACAGAATGATAAGATTTGCAGTATTGCTGATGGGCTCGGTTAGGCCAATAAAATTCTAGAAAACAGCCTAAGCTGCAGGAATTTACAGGGATTTATGAGTTCTTGGCACAACCGGGACTAGCTGTTTCCATGAATGGCCATTTTCTCAAAAAGAAAAATAAGAGTTGTGTAGCACAAGATGTTTGCTACGGTGGAAAAAGTCCTCGTTTCTGGGTTACTCTTGGCTCTATCTATTGTCAGAGCTAATCACACTGAGCAGTTCATCTGTTCATTACTGTAATATTGTATTTACAGCATGCATAAATACAGCTCTCTTCATATTAAGCCTGATAGCCGCTTTAAACCCGTCTTTTATCTATTGCTCTTACATTTCTAACCCACTTATTGCATTTGCAGATACTGCAACAAATTTATGTGTTTTATAAACCTAACAGAATGCCTTGTGTACTGATTGATGGAAAATCAGTTGTTCAGTTGCCAGGCAATGATTGATTTTCCAACACAGCTGCTCCAGCTGTGCTACAGATGCTATTTTTTCTCAGATATCATAGATGGTGTTGTAAGCTATTGAATATGATCCTTAATTGTAAAGATCTCTGAGAAATCAGTCATTTCAGCAGTTAATGACCATTTGGTCACCATCTTCAGCTATGCTTTGTGTTTTTACCTAGTAAGCTTGCAATTAGCAGTGCCACTTGGAGGTTACTTTGGTGTATTTTGCAAGAAGCTGGTTTGAAATCTGTGACATAAGTAAATGCTTGTCACAGAAAATTACAGTTCATTACAAAACACTGTAGCCAATAGCATGTGCTGATGACAGCAAACCTTTTTCCTGGAATGCATTTCAGATTCCAGTATTTTATTTCAAACCTTGCTCAGCTGTGTATGACTAATAAATAATAGAGGAAAGTATAACTCAACAGAAAATTTGCAGACCTTCTTTTGATCTGGGGAAGCAGACTTCGGTTGCTTGGCATTCTTTCAGATGACCTTCATAATTTAGTTGCAAGCTGCGATTTGGCTCTGCTATCCATTTTCACAGCGGCATAAAATATTAAAGGCAAGCAATATCAATAATTCATACTCTTATGGCATTGGGGATATCAATGAGAGGATCATTTGGATTTGCTAAAATTAAAAGTGCAACTCTGCTTAAGGTACAAATGCAAGTTTAAGGCTTTTAATGCTCATTATGAGAGAGGAAATTAAACTAAGTCTCATGTTTCATAGAAAGAGGAGCTGCAGTCGGTAGGTGTCCTGTCATTTGTACATTAGCCTCCTATTCACAGCAGGGTAATGTGTCCACTTGCTAAAATAGACTGACTTGTTGGCAGACTGTGTCCTTTTTCCCTACCTTCCTCAAAAAAAGCATTTCTCACAGCTTTTTCCCTGGTATGAAGTCTGATTGTTTTTAAAGAGCCAGTTACTACTGGCATTGACAGGGCGGCTGGTTGCAGAGCAGAGAGAACCGGAAACAGGGCATGGTCTGGCTTCTAAACCTGGTTTTGCCACTGTCCTGTGGGCAAATCGCTTTGGGTGTCCTGCTCTCTCCTGCATTTAATTAGAAGCTCCTCAGGAAGGAGAAGTGTTTTTCAGTGTCTAGTCCCATAGGCCTCTGATTTCAGTGGGCTGAAGCCTGAGGTAATATGAGTAGGAAATTAAAATGCAATTCATTCCCACTCCAACTTCTAGAACATGATATTTTCCTTGATGTTCTCTCTTTTAAAATTAACTCGATGTCTCCTTTGTCTAGTCTTGTCTTCCACTAAATACATTTCTAAATGGTATAAAATGCTAGATGACTTAAGAGTCTGGTAGAATTCCATGCAGTAATTTTTGGAATAGTCATTTTTACTTGCCCTGTGAGTTAAGGCAATATCCTCATGTGCATCCATTTCTTCAGAACTGATATTCTTCCAAAATAGAAATAAAAAGTCCCTCCCCTTTTCAGTTGTAATTGATACCTTTCAAAGCCAGTCTACTAGAGACATTTTAGAATAAATTTATGCTTGCCTTCTTTAAGATTTTTCTAGTGCCTTCTCCTTCAAGAGAAAGGGAGATACAAGGGTCGCCTCTGCTTCTCAGCTTTTCAACAAAGACCCGTCTAGCAAATGTAGGATGCAATTATAGGAGAAAGAGTCCCAAACCAAATTCCCATTGGGGTTACTGGTTGTTACTTAAGCAAGAACGAACTTCCCTCTAAATTAAATACATCCCTCTTTCCATATAACTGGTACAGAGTGTCCCTGTCATTTTAGCATTTCTGTTACAGTCAGGTAGGCTGCAAGCTGTACTCGCTGCACAAGAAACTAGAAAAGACATGATTTCCAGTTGTGGTTGTGTGATGA
Source organism: Pygoscelis adeliae (assembly GCF_000699105.1). NCBI lineage: Eukaryota > Metazoa > Chordata > Aves > Sphenisciformes > Spheniscidae > Pygoscelis > Pygoscelis adeliae. Next base: position 2,460,989 of record NW_008824935.1, on the reverse strand, counting down.
TATCTGGGTAAACACTGAAACAAAAGATGAACCGAGGTCTGGGTTGTCTTCACCTAAGTCTGTGTATGCTCATGTCAGGCATACAACAGGTGGATTCACCTTTTAAATTCTGGCTTATTTCAGAAATGTGGGCGAGCTGTAGGGATCAGGCTGCAAAAAAGTGGCTTCAGCAGTCATGGAGCAAATGAACAGCATGGTTCTTCTGGCCCAGAGGAGAACCTGGAGGGAAGTGACGTTAGCACTTCCATTCAGTACTGGTGTTGCAAGGAAATAAGATAAAATGAGATCCTTTCCATTGCTACATGTCCTGTTGGTACATGAAAGGAATTGCAAACTACAGATGAGCATATGTGTCAGGGATACTTTGACCACTTCAGCTAAACCTGTGGATTAGCTGGTTACTTAGGGAAAAGCAGGTTGTTGTAAGAGAAGAACTTTGCCTTCCTCAGACCTTGACTCAGTTTTGCCCCTGGTGTAACTCTTCCCTGAACACCTCTGCCATTTTGCTGTGAGTGAGGACTTTGGGAACTGACCCCTCACTCATATTTGTTTTCTTCTTGACAGAAGTGCTGCTCTTGCTTCTTGTGGGGAGGTTGCAAATGGCTGTTTCTGGCAATAGAAGAGGTAGTCACTGTGATCGCCTGATCTGCAGAAATGCGTAAGACAGGTCATACAACTTCACTTAAACTCCCATATCATGGCTGAAATCTTCTTATGCCTATGTCTGGTGAATTAAAGAGCCCTCTACTTTCATTGATCTAGTGCCCCTGCAAGTACTTATAGGCCGTGATCGAGTTCTCTCTTGACCTCTGCACGTAGTCTAGATCAATAGAGCTCTGTCCGGCTTTGGTTCTGGGGTGCACATGGCATTTTTAGTACTACTCTTCTGAGCCATTTCTCATCTTCATCTTCCTTTCAAATTTTATGTATTAAGACATTCTTGGGATGTTTTTTCATAGCCATTTCCTATTCTTTGACATCTTTTTAAGTAATGAGGACATCATAATGGTGAGCATATCCCAGTACAGCTTTTGCTATAAACAACGGGAAGGAAGCCCTCCCTATTCCTACTGAATGCTCTTCTGCCTAATAGACCAAGACTTATTACCTTGCTTAGTTACATACATTGTTGCTCAGTGCTCTTTGTTCCACTTTTAGACCTTTTCCAACTCACCATCCTCCTTTTCTTGATCATATATAAAACATCTAGTTCTTTATCCCGAGTTATATAGTTATGATGAATATTATTAAGAATCGTGTGATTTTGCTCCCTTTTCATTAGGCAATTCAGATCACGTTGTGTGAAAGACCTATCATTACCTTTATTACCACTGCAGCAGCTTTGTGTTAAACTTCTTAAGCATCACGGTGATTCTAGAAATAAATGTCACATAGCTCATGAACGAACTTGAACTTTAACTATTTGCGTGTCCTCCTTTTATTTTCAAAAAGGGTTTCACTTCCTTTAAATTAAACTACCCAAGTCCCATACATGACATAGTGTTTTTCCTTTCCCTTTGCCACCAGAATAAGCAGAATAAGATTCAAGCTACCTCCAGCTCCCACCCCTCCTCCGAATTCCTTTTGGGATTTGTAACATTGGAGATATGTAGTGACTGCTGAGGAAATTGCCCTAAGTGATATTGGAGTAATTCCCCTTCATTTTAGTAATAAAGGTTGCATATGTTTTATGAGAATAGCACCCCTGCAGTACAGAGAGCTACTGTGATCCATCACTTTAAATCAAGAAATCATTTGACGCGTTTATTTCCTGAACAGGAAGCGTTCTGTCAGATCAGTTGGAAACCCTGAAATCTGTACATGTTAGGATGAAAGTCGAAATAGCAGACACTGTTATTTTACTGGGCCAGTTCCATTTTCACAGGGAGGCCACTCTACCAATGGGATGCTGAAGAAGTATCTCTTTTTTTCCTTTCCAAGTATATATGTCTGAAGAAAAATCTATCAAAATAGGGATTGTAGTTAGTCACTTTTAGAGGACTGTATACCTGATAAATTATGTGGTAAAATATGATCCAAGATAGAAATACACTTCAAATATATCACATATTATATAAAAGTGTTTTTAGCAGAAAAAGAGATAAAATTTCCCATGTTATTTTATTCAGAGAGTTGTAAAGTAGATTTTGCAAGTTTAACACAAATCATAGTTGATTCATAAATGTATGCATAGCAAAACCAAAATTGTCTTTTGAAAACCACTTGCAAGCAGGGAGGTGGCAAGAATGGCCAACTGCACTTCCCTTGAAAGCATCAGTTGCACGATAAGCGTTCTGTCTAAACTGTAGGTATAGAAGGGGCTTCCAGCCAGATTGCTAATTGTATATGTGTTAAAGCTAACCGAATATTCTCAGGCTGGTCAACTTTGGCTTAAACATTACTAATATAAAAACTACACTGGAGATGTATAAGCCTTGCATGCCAGCTGCATTTTTATTGGCCGTCTGCAACTTCAAAGGCTTTCCTGCTCTAAAGCCCAGGCAGGTACTGTAGGCTGCTCTCAAACCTGCCTTTGCTGGCTTATTGGTTCTCAACGTGGCTTTACCTACAAGTCGGTGGATTTGTTTTCGGTGTGAAATTATCTTGAAAGTACATTCCTATTGACCTGCTTAAGATTTTTAAAATTTTTATGTCGTTAATAAATATGCATCGCTGTTTTCCCCCTTCTTTGATTCTGTCTGTTTTTTCACCTGTCAGAGAGATCTGTTTAAGTAACAGATGCCTGAAGTATTTTGACAGGGTGTTTGTTTCTGTTTCCAGCATAAAACTCATGTGATGACAAGCAGACAGTAAAAAGAGATTTGCCCCAAATGTGCTAGAGCCCCACTTTTCCTCTTCCCTCTCCCACTTGAAAATTAGCTTTAGTGTTAGTACTTTGGCACGTGCCTTGCTGAAAAAAAATCCCTCCCTGCACAGGACCAGGGAATACTGATCTTCCCTCTTTTTGAATAGACATTCCACGGCAAGAGGCTTCATGTGGTCAGGAAGAAATATTAGGGTCTAAGAGTATTGTTGAAGACAGAAGATCCATCATCTTGAACACACAACTCTTGAACAGTTGAAGAGGAATCTCTGAGATAGCTGCTATACTCCTGAAAGTCAAGCACAGCAGGTATGTCTTGAAATTTATCTGAAGAATTCATTTTCAGGGTTGTCTGTGTATATCAAAAGCAAAGATACTGAAGCATAAAAATGTTTAAATGTGCCCTGTCGTGGTGCTGGTGTCAGATATTCAGTAGAATGGCAACTCCACCAAATTCCAGTATTTTAGTTACCAGCAGAATATTAGATTTTGATCTTATTAGTTGTAAAATAAGCCTATGTTGATTACCATATGAGATGAACCCAGTGCATTTTTAAGTTGTCATTTAGAAATATATGAGACACTTGTCTTTAGAGTATCTTTGCCTGCACTACCACCATTTTATTATAAAACTTACTTCAGTGGAGCTCAGTATGGTCAACAGTACCTCAAGATCAGACTTTATAAATTCAATCACGTCTAAGCATCTGCAGTGTTTTGGAGCCTTCTAGCTTGTTCATACCATGCAGCAGAACAGGGTTTAGAGATGCCCCAATGAGCAGCACTCGGGCTGGTTATGGAACCAGGTGGAAAATTGCCCCATGTGTCTCAATTAAATAATCCCTCCATTTTCATACAGTAAGACAACTGCTGTTATATGGTGTTAGCACCAAAACTTTCTTTACAGTACTGTGGATGTACCCATGTGGGCAGGTGGTACCTGAAACATTACACTGGCATGTAATTCTGCCCCTCAGACTGGAAACTCTCTGTAGTAAGGCCTGTCCCTTATTATGTCAGAGCAGCATCTAGTCAGATGGGGTCCTGATCTGGGATGAGGGCTTTAGATACTCTTATAAAACGGTGTAGTAAAGACCAGGTTGTTAAAACTGAAAAATACATTAAGCATCCAACTGAATTTCCTCATTGTTCCCTATTCTTACAAATAAAAACTTGGCACAGCAGCAGCGTATCTGCTTTTCTGAAGTTTTTGTCTTAAAGTCTTGGGATTAAAGTATAAGCGATGAAGGCTTACATGACTACAAAGAACATCTTTACTATATGTTTTCAGATGAACCATCCCCTGCCTGATTAAGTGTCAGCGCTGTAGCTGGACTGCAAGATGCTGAAATTCATTTCAGCCCCAATACATTTAATGTTCATTTTCAGGCATAAGCCTGCAGATAAAATCAGTTCAAATCCGTAGGTCAGCATGGCAGAGAGATTTCAGGGCAGCCTACCTGTCTGGGCATTAGCAGAGGAAAAGCCCTTTGAAGTCACAGACGGCCAATAAAAATGCAGCTGGCATTCAAACTTTAAATGGCTCCAGCATTGAGCTTTTACATTGCTGTTACTTAAGCAAAGGCTGAAAATTTTCAGAAAAGTGCCTTTGAATACTGGTTCACAGTAAATTTGTGTAGCTACGGTGTGACCGAATCCCATCACCCTCATTTCCTTGTCATTAAAAACAAATTGTGAGAAGCACTCCAGATAACTCACGATGCTGAGAAATATGAAAGCTCTGGGCTGCTGTCATGCCTGGGGGTGAGGATGGTGAGGATGGCAAGCAAGATCCTGCAGCGGTTCGTGGTTCCCTCTCCGCAGGACAGGACACCGGCTGAAGAGCTCCAGAAGGACTGTCTGTGCCAAGGCTGGGCAGTCACCCAGGAAGGGCCGGATGAAACTCCTGCTGACGTCTCAGAAGTGGGGACGTGCATCTCACAGGCTGATGCAAGGGCTATGTGAGTACTTTTGTTTTCTTTTGCTTTTGTAAGTTGCCTGACCGTTCCCTTTCTGCAGGGTGGCTCTGTGGAGGTGACGTGGCAGAAAACATCGGGAGGGAGGTGAGCTCTGCTTCCCCTGGCCTTGGGGTGAGAACTCAAAGAGTTGGCACGCTCTGTCTCTGCTTTGACCCGTTGGTGGATGCAAGCTCTTTCCAGGGCCTTGTACAGCCCCCAGCATGATGATAGAGGGGTTTCGGGGCTTACTGGCACAGCTGGCACACAAAGCCAGCTTACTGGCACACAAAGACTTATGAATGAAGTTGGGATCGCTGGCTCTCAAACAAAATTAAAAATAGCCCCCGGCTTTCTGAATTATCCACGTTTATTGGTTCTTGAACAAGAAAAAGATTTAAGGCAGACACATTAGATACCCTTAAGAACTTAGTTAATTTTACCTTTCCACATGATAGAATGTGATGTGTCTATTCCTAATCCCGGAAGGACTTTAAATGCTGTTTTTCTGTCTTATAAGGATATTCCAGGGAATCTTGAGTAGCCTTCTTTTTCCTGTGGACAGGTTCAAGGGTGGAAGATGGGGGGGAGTAGGCAAGAGTGGCAACATAAAGCTGTTCTTTTGTTGTAACAGGGTCATGGTATGGAAATGGTTGACAACCACTGCAATTGGATTTTACAGGGAAATTAGAATTATCACACTAAAAAAGAACCCATTTTTATCATTCACAAGTCCTGAAATAGCATGTCATGGGTGTAAGCACTGAGCATTGCCTGTGCTTGGCCTCAGGTTAAGCTAATTTGGAGGAATGATAGATAAAATTTTATTGCTGGCATTTTTATTTCTTTTTAAATGACAGCTGTTAGCAGCTGCTTGGTGGTTTGGAGCGTTAGAAATAGCCCAAGCACAGCTAGACCAGTGAGCAGAGTTCAGGTAAAGCAGCAGTCAAAGGTGCATGGGGCTTTGCCGTTTCCTCGCTGAGTAACCCTATACGCATGTAGGTGGGTAGTATAGCCAGTTTATTTCCAGATAATTTATGCTTTTATCCAACTATAGAGCACATAATAAAAAACCCTCCTTCAAAATGTTTGCAGATGTTCTCCTTCGGCTTTTTTCACTCCAGTTGCAAACTTCCTGTGTTTCCCATGTAGTGCAGAGTCTTGTCTTTGAGAAAGAAAGTACATTTTAAAAGTTGTTGCTACTTCTGCACCTCACAAATGAGATCAGCTTCAGCTTAGCACAATAATTTCGTTCTGGCGGGAAAAGTCTCTTTGCCCTGTGTTAAAACCTCACCTGATTAGATTCTAGTTTTAACTAGAATGAAGAAATAGTTAGAAAAAAATCAAGCATTGCTATTTACAGATTGTATGCTTTGCTAGCCTGATAAAAACTTGCTGTTCTAAATAAATGCATCAAACTTTCATTGGATTAGGAGTGTAGAAAAGCAAATGTGTTCAAATCTTAAACACATCATAATTTTAAGCGTCCACAAGTGTTTAAAAAGTGTTGGTAGGAATGAGCACATATATCCATTCACTAGTTAAATATCATAACCTGTTTCTTTTCTAAACACATGCGCAAGGGAACAGAACACATTTAAAATGTTAAACACATTGACATGTTTACAATGTGTTGCAAGAAAGTGTTTAACTTCTTGCGCTCCAAAGCTAAACACTTTGGAATTAGAGGGTTTACTAATTCTGCATTTATTCAATATGACTATCACTTACTGACACTTATTGGGTAAAGTTTGAATGGATTCAAAGATTAAAAAAATTAATCAGAGAGGGAGGAACACTTTGGCTTCGGAACCATAAGGGAAAAAGATGTGAGTTAGTCTGTGGTGTTTTGTGGTTTATGTATATGTCCCAGTGAGCAAACAATTAAAAAAAAAGTCGACCCCACACTTATGAAGTGTCCCGTATCTGGTTCATGTAAATACTAGTACTGATCATTAGTTCAAATTAGAGGTCAAATTAGAATTCATTTACAAGGTGCATTTAAAATACACCTTTAAAAAAAAAAAAAATCAAGTTTTGAGTAAAATGCTATCTCATTGGTGTCCCAGATCACAAAATTAACCCTAGGGATCCTGGATCAGTAGAGTCGGGATGGCAGTATGGCAAGGGCAGGGTGAGGGGGTAACACTGTTAATCTTTTCAGGTGGGATTTTTAAAAGTACACTGTTCTGGACTAGTTTTCTTTTTTTGTTGACCCAGTTCTGAGGCTTTCTATAGTTTAACTTCCAATTACCATGGAACCAAAGGTATGCTCAGTGCTTTTAGCCCAATCTGATTTGCAGGGAAGTCGATGGGGGGAAGTCGGACTTAAGCCCATTTGGTGAAGAAGATGCGCTCTGCCATTCCTGGTGCAAGCCACTTGGAGCCCGGCGCGATGCTGTGCAGGAGCTGAAGCTGCAGGCTGGTGATTTGTCAGACCTCAGACACAGGCCAAAGGGTTCAGTTGCGCTGCAGGGCGCTGCGTGGTTACCTGCACTGACTCCAGATGTAAAACGAACTAACAAAATACCTGAGTGAAAGCATGGATCTCTTAAAACCCATCAGAATTTGAAACTCTCCAGAAATGTGGAGGGTAGCTGAAGGCAGCTTGAATAGCACTTCACTGGAGCTTTAGGCAGCAGGTGCCCTGGTAAGGAAAAACAATTAGAAGATGGCCTTATTGCTGACATCCCTTCCCATGTTTTTCATAGGTTTAACTTATCTTGGGCAGAGGCAGCTAGCTATTACTCTGTATAGCATACGTTTGGGAAGTACTGCATTCCACACTACCCCTCCTCCCAGCACGTGAATGATGTATTTTAAATGGAGACTATGAAAACAAAAGTGAAAAATCAGTGTAACTGATCTAAGTTTAAGAGCTACATTTGGGAAGTTAAAGCTACATTTAAACTGAGTGATGGATGCTCTCACATGAGGGGTCCATCCAGCCATAATGCCTGGTTTTCTTCCCATAGATGTGGTGTGTACCCTTAGTAAGACACAAGATAACTGTGGGTGTAATAGAAAATCAGGATTATAAAAGGATACCTGAGGTGAAAAGCCATGGGTTCCAAAGGCAGTGGAAGGCAATGGATATCAGAATAAGCGTAGCATGGTGAGTGGTTGGTGACGAAATGCTTACAATACCAAAGGAGCTCTTCACAGGAGCAACAGGCAGCGTTGCGGCAAAAAAAAGGACTTTCATCTGAGAGTAAATGAACATTTTAAATTTTCTGTTGGATACAGGTGCATGAGTCAAGATCGCACTTCTGTAATACCAGAAGAAAGCAACAGGACCTTTGGTTAAGAGGAAAGCTAGTCTGGCATGGCAGTCTTGTTCAGGAAATGAAATCTAGGGGTAAATAACAACTTGGAAAACTGCAATTTTGTGCTGATTTTGGCTGGGATAGAGTTAATTTTCTTCACAGTAGCCACTATGGGGCTATGTTTTGGATTTGTGCTGAAAACAGTGTTGATAACACAGGGATGTTTTTGTTATTGCTGAGCAGTGCTGACACAGAGCCAAGGCCTTTTCTGCTTCTCACCCCACCCCACCAGTGAGCAGGCTGGGGGTGCACAAGAAGCTGGGAGGGGACACAGCCAGGACAGCTGACCCCCACTGACCAAAGGGATATTCCGTACCATGTGATGTCATGCTCAGCATCTAAAGCTGGGGGAAGAAGGAAGCAGGGGACGTTCAGAGTGATGACGTTTGTCTTCCCAAGTAACCGTTACGCGTGATGGAGCCCTGCTTTCCTGGAGATGGCTGCACACCTGCCTGCCCATGGGAAGTAGTGAATGAATTCCTTGTTTTGCTTTGCTTGTGTGCGCGGCTTTTGCTTTACCTATTAAGCTGTCTTTATCTCAACCCACGACTTTTCTCACTTTTATTCTTCTGAGAGGCAGGGGAACATATTAGATGTTGAGATTGTGTCCAGGCTTTTGTTTCATGGAGAGGGTGCCATCAGTGCAGTTGTAGGGAATATGATTTTCTCACCTGCCCTCTGGACTGTGCTGGGCACTGAGATACTAAGATACCTGAGATATGGGAAGGTTTCCTTTTCTTTGTAAAAGAGAGAACACTGAGCTCTACCTGATGATAATATGACCTGGGTATTTAAGATAAGAAGGTCAATATCTATGGTAAACATATACCTAAATTAGCTGTGAATTCCTCCAGAGCAGTGCTGGTGTAGAGGTTGCACCTTTTAAATATTGTGGTTAAAATTGGAGACTAGGTGTGTATGAGTGACTAGAAAAAATGATGGTCAAAGTGCTCATGTAGATGATGTTTACTCACACATCTTTCTGTCACCTCTTTCCTTCATGGAGATGTGGTTTTGTCAGCTACACGGGTATGATTTGCACACTGAATAACAAATCAGGGAGAGTTTTGGTGTTACAGAAGGTTTGTGCTAGATAAACACCACACAAGTATACAACCAAATATCTACCACTTCTTGTTCAACTGCAGGTTAAATAAGGACTGATGTTGCACCTGTAGAGGATGGGACTTTCAAATTTTCAGTGCAATCGAACTTTTTAGCAGACTGTGGGCCAGATAGCATGCTACTGGACCCTGTTAGGGAGGGTTCCTAACAGGGAACCTCCATTTCTCCCTGAAGGGAGAAATCTTAGTTGTTGATGGACTTTTGCTTAAAGGCAGTGGGATCGTGATTCCTAAGGTGTTACAGGAAAATGTATAGGAAAAGATGCATGAAGGTCATTTAGGGATTGGAAAACCTCAGAGAAAGGCCAGAAATACTTTTTACTGGCCTCAAATAACAGCCACTTTAAGGAAGTTGTTCAGACCTGTCTCTGATGCCAGAAATGTAAACCCAAGTGAAGTGGCCTGTGTAGATGGTATAGAAAAAACTGGCTCCTGAAGCAAAGTAGGTGGGTTTGTTTGCCTTGGCTAAGCTATGTATGTGTTCTAGAATATAATTCTGCTTTTCATGTGATGGCTTTACTAGAAGATGCATCTGAGCAGAAGACTCTGTACATTGTTTGCATTTTCCTTGGATATAGTAGGTATAGCATGATCTGACTGAGCCCTGGTTTGATCATCACTTGAGTGATGACCACTCCACATTATACCCAGTCTCCAACCTGGTACAAGTGGGTGCCAAAATAATAAAGCATCTACTGAGAAGGATTGTAGGGTCAGACTCTGGTAGATATTTAGCACGGCAGAAGGGCAGAGTGGAGCCAGTCTAGGATGGGGTTGTCTCCACTGACATAAAATAAGACTGCGTGAAGCGTCAGAAGCAAATGGTAGCATCACCAGAGGTTTGCAGAGCATTTAGAGAGTCAATGTGATGAAACAAAAACTTGTGATTTGAGACCCCTGAATCGACACCTCTTATTGGAAAGAAATGCCCACTATGTCTAATATTTCATATTCACCATGATGACAGTAGGCAGTGGTGTCGATTTAGACCGACACATCCAAAAGAGGGGAATAGGCAAACCTCCTTCCAGCACCCAGAAGGAGGAAAGCAAGGGCAAATGTAGTAGGACCAGATCAGTAGTGATCTGTACTGATCAGATCAGTAGCAGGCTGCCTGACCCAGGCCAAGCTTATGCACGCCAATTTTGCAAGGAAGATGGGGTATGATGTGTTTGTTGG
>NW_008824935.1:2434262-2450535 GCF_000699105.1 Pygoscelis adeliae | reverse complement strand
GGGATAGGGAAGACCTCTCTCAGACTCCTGAGCTCCCACTGTTTTCTGAACAGCTTGATGTTTATGTCTTGGGGAAAGCAGCTAAAACAGAAACGTAGCGCTTACCTAGTAGAGCCTGCTGCTGCTTCTTGCAGCTTGTGGCTTTCAGCCACTTGTTCTGATGTTGTCTTCTCTGAGAGCTCTTTCCACAGAGGGGCAGATCATTAGTGATTGCTATTCTGCTGAGTCTCAAGCCACTGGGTGTTTTGGTTATGGTCGACTCATTATTTGACTAGAGCATCCTCTGGTTAATGGCAGTGCCCAGATAGTCCTGCTCTCTCTGGAGACAATTGTCTGATCTGTCTAATGTTTTCTTACACAGGGTGCTCACTGATGCTGAAACAGTGTTGGTCAGGCTTCATCTTTTCATCCTGCAAGGGGTTGCCTTGGGTTTGCAGGAGGCTCCTGAAACCTGTCTCTGGGTGCTTGGCAGCTGGGAGTCGCTCTGACATGCAGTTGAAGGCTCTGGTAGCACCACAAACCCTACGTTTTTCCTTCATACTCTGTTCAGGTATTTTTATTGGCACAGAAGTGACAGCAGGTGCAAATCAATATAAAGAAGCATATGGGAAATTTCTGGTTCAGTGGAAGGTTTTCTTGCAGAAAATGTGTCAGTGACACTGCTAATTAAGATGTTACTCTCATCTCATGCACTGTTTGCCTGTATAATGAGTTTGAAGGAAACTTTAGCATCTAAACATATGGGCGTAAGTATGGTAAGCGAAGAGGTTACATGTATCGATACAGAATGATATGGACGGTGTTTAAAGTCAGTGGGGACAGCAGACTTGCTGGCTGCCAGCAGGATCTATTTCTGAGGAAGCAACAGAGTTGTGATTTATTTTGTTCTCAGCGAAATTAAAACACTGTTGGAAATGGAAACACTTTCGTTACAGGATTACGAGAATCACTAATTTCCCAAGTTTCCTGATTTTTCTAAAGCTGCGCGTGATCTTTCTGTGGGGAAGGGCATTTGTGTGAGTGAACAGGGGAATGGAAAGGAGTATGACAACTGGAAGCGAATTCCTCACAGGAATGTGAGGAGTCAGCCATAAAATTGTATTTCCCCTCAAGACCATAAGGCTAGATCTACAGGAGGTTATAAGATAGGTCCCGGATCACGCACGCAATGCAACGGCATGGACCAGGCTGAAGAGTGGAATGGCATTCCTTGAAGTCTTAACACTGGGGGAAAATCCCATTACAACCAAACTAGAAGTGCATGGACAATGAGAGCAAAGGTGGTTAAAGAGTATCCAAGTGAAATTTGCTTTTACATAAAGCACTTTTAATCCTCAGAGACTGTTTCTGCACTGGTATTTCTGTTGGAAAAATCCTAGAAGTAGAAAAAGATTTTTTTTTTTTTTACAGTTATCATACTGGAAAAAAAGATTGGCTAAATTGGAAGGGAAACAAAGAAGCAGAAAAAGACATTTTTAAATAAAATCAATTTTGAAGTATTTAAAGAAAAGGCCAAGAAATGCCTTTTGCAATCTGGGAGTAAGAAAATTCCTTCAAATCTTTGAGTGAACTCCTGTCCTCCTTTTCCTAGTCTTCAATCATTGCTTTTGAGTGTCTGTCACCCTTTTAGTCAGCCAAATGATCCAGATAATTTGGTAAAACTGTCATGTTTTCCTCATCATTTCTTTGCAGTATGTGTTTTCTGTTGCCCACACATTGTAACAGCAGAGATTTTATGTTTACTACTGGACTACTTGATGACGATTTGAATATCATCCGTGTTAGTACGGATTCCTGTTGAACCAGGCAACGGCAGGTCCTCATCCACACCTTTCTGAAATCTGTCTGTTATCTTCTGCATAGCTATTTACCATGTAGCCCACTGATCATGCACAGTGCTAATTAGAATATTTGTGGTACTGGTTCAAAGGCTTTGCATTTGTTTATAGATATTATTTTTTGGCTAGTTGTTGTTTTTTTTTTCAGTCACATTCGTAATGCTAATGAAAAATGAAAACAGACTTCTTGTACAGGCTTTATTTACCTATTTTATCTAGGTCTGCTCTCCTGCTTGTTTAATATCAGCATGATATTAGTCTTTCTGACCTGGAACTTCCCTAGTGCTGCAAAATCCGGTCTACATTTAAAAGGTGCAGTTTGTTCAGGACAGCAGATTTTTAAATAGTTTTTTATTGCTGATGTTTAACTTTGGTATTTGCTATCATAGGGCCATATCCGTCACCTACCTGTTAAATCCATGCTTGGTTAACCACTTACCTGAGCAGTGTTTTATCATCCTTGTGTGTTTATCATCCTTCTTTTCAAGTATTAAAACAGAAAAACTAACGAATACTTATGCTTTTTTAACAGTATCAACACACTTACTTTTTCCTTCACATAAAGGAAAAGGACATGCTGAGACTAATTTTTTGTTCCCAAACACAAAAAGCCCTCCTTTTTCTTTCCCCCTGAAATCTACCAGTCCTAGATTTCTCCTGAAGTCTTTGTTTTCTCTTATCTGATTTTTCATTTCATAACTTGAATTATTATAAATTACTATCTATTATTCCTTAATATCATTTATTATCTATATATTTTTAATTAATTACCTTTGGTTTACTGTTGACTTGACAGTAAGGTTTGGTGTCTTTTTGGCTGAAGTTGATCCCTCTCCAAAATGAATCGTGGCTCTTGGGACATTTAGTAAGCTCTACCTAAAGTAGTCTCAAACTCTTTTAGACGTTGATTTAAATTGAAGCAAGACTGGAATCAGCTGTGGCTCTCTGGGTTTGCCCTCGTGATTGTTTTATTTCTGAGCACAGAAGTGGCACCTTTCCCATCATTGCCCATTCACAAGGGATGAGAGAGAAGTAGAAAAGGACAAAGCAGGATATGAAGGGGAGACATAGGAAACCTGAGCTCACTTCCTCGCTCTGCTTCAGGCATCCTATGATGTGTGGGCAAGTAACATTGACCCTCTGTGCCTTCCTTCCTGCAGGATGGAAATAACACTACTACGTTGCCTCCAGAGGGGCGTTGTGGGAAGAAATCTTTAACGACTATGAAGCACTTTGAAAACACTATGATGGGGAACAGGTAAACAAAACATCCAAAGGAGCCATTTCTGTGCTTGTCTCCAGTCCTGACTTAGTGACATTGAGGGTCAGTCTCCATGCACAAAATCAAAAGTCTTTTGACTCTGGTAGCCGTGCATGGAAGGCAATGGGTGGGAATTTCAGTGCCTCCTTCGTTCCGTGGCCTCTTCAGAGACCTCGTCTTGTCCTTGGAGGCTGTCCTCTGGGGTTGGTTACCGTTTGCTCCCTGAAAGCTTCCGACCGGTGTCTTCTTTAGGGCTGCAAGTTGTTTGCTTTTTCTCCCCTCTGTATTTTTTTGTGTTCTGTTTCTGTTTTCCGAGTGCCACCTCTTTTTAGACTTTTTATTTTTTCATGTCTCAAGCATTATCTTTTTTTGCCCAGCTGCCGATCCTCTTCCACGTGCTGCTTATGAAGGGGACAGAGCATGTCTTTTCATGCACTGGTTGCCACTTGCTGCCTTGAGCAACAGCTCTGCTGCACTGCTGGGGCTGTACCACAGGGTAGCCCTCCTTAGTGCAAGATGCTGGCTCTCCTCACTCGTGTATGTGCAGACAGGCACTGTTTCCAAAGCCGTACACATTACACGGGTTTGTAGTTGCACACATATCGGTTGTACTTCTGTGCCGGAGACACTGTGTATTACCCAGTGGTAAAGAGTGTGGGGCCGTGATGAACTGATCCTGGTTCATAACAACTTTCTTTCTGGTGTGTCAGGGAGGAGGTTTAAGCTGAGGTGAGTTCGTAGATCCCATTCACGGCACAGTTCCCCGAATATATACATCAGCACAGCTGTGACTGTGCAGCATGGCCGTGGGGTGAAGCTGGCATTGCTCCTGGATACCCTTTATTATGAGACCGTGGAGCGCCAGAGGTTAGACAACCACCTTCGCTTTTGTCACTTCCTTAATCGCTCTTCTACCCGTACACATTACTTGGGCATTTTTTGGCTTTAAACCATTTATGGCCCTCTCTGGACTAAGTGCCTTTCCACTCCATTTATGTCACAGCAGGACACTTCATAATCTCAAGTTACATATTTTTCTCTGCTACACCAGTGGTGTGGGTGTAATTTACACTCATCCAACAATTAACAGCAATTCTTTTTTTGGCATGGATTCAGCTCTCAGCTAATCAGTGCATCAGATTCAAGCACAATTCCAAAGCGTTTGCATGGAGATAAGGAAACCAACGATGGCTCATTATTTCAGTAGCTCGTTATTGTGCATATGAAGTCATGTAACATATAAGAAAAAGTGTGATATCTTTTAACAGAGAGTAAAAGACATAAATTGTATACAAAATACTATCATCATAAATTCCTTTGTAACTGCTCATCTCACTCTTACACAACCTCGGGTAACTTGACCTTCTTAATTGCCATATTTACAGTAGAAATTTGATACTGGACTAATTGCAAATGTATTTCTAATGGACGTTCCCCAGAGATCTTTCAATAAAGTCTGGTGAGAACTTTTTCATTGTTTTTTGTATTACTTGTAAAAATGTTCTTCTTAGAAGCAGTCAGTTTTAACAAATGATCATCTGTTTGCCTTTTTTTGCCTTTTATTTCCTAGCTGGACTTTGTGTTCTTTGGAATTTCTTGTGATAATAATGGTATAAGGAGTTTCTTCCAGGAGACTTCTGTTATTTTGAAAAAGTGACCCTAAATTTAAGCTTCCCATAGTTAATGGGGCCTTCAACTCAGGACACCTTTAAGATGACAGTCAATCAGCCTGAATAAATAAGTAAAATAAAATTAATTAAACAATGAAGGGGGAAAAAAGGATATCTGCAATTCTGAAGTTCTTTATGCCTCAAAACGACTAAACTCTGTGGGTGCGAATGCCAGCATTGCCTACCTGTGTCAGCAGTTGCACTGGTTCAGCTGGTAGCTGTGACACCGGGGAAAGCCCCAGTCTAAATTGGGGCCTGATGGAAATTTGTGCAAATTATAACTCTAGGAAGATTTTGCTTGGGGATGTTGACAGATTTGACACCACAGCCAAAAAGAGGGGATGGGGGCCTATCAAAAACGCAGTAACAATCAGCGGTAGTGGGATGAGATTTGCTCTTCGAGGAGGATGAAAAGAACCCGAAAGAGACCAGATGGTGAAAGCTTTGTGAGACCTCTTGGAAAATAAAAAGAATGGAAATATGAAATGGAAAGCTGTAGGAAACCTTAGAAACCAAAGAGTGAGACAGCGGAAGGCTGTGGATCTTGGATGGGAGAAGTCATGACTTCTGGGGGAAGGGACAACACCGATTCCAGAGGGGTGGATGGGAAGGAAATTAAATGCATTTGGAAATGAGCTGGGGCACCTGAAGGGGAGGAAGGAGGAATTGCAGCATTAAGGCACTGTTCTGCCCCCTTTGAGGATAAGGGGCTGAGTTTGTCCTCATCAACCTGAGTGAAAAAGTTTTCCACTACTGGAAGCTCTGCGGGAGCCTTGTGGTCTGACACTGAAAATAGTCAAAGCCGTACAGAGGGAAGGAGGCTGTTGGTACCAGAAAGCAGCGAGGCACCTAGGTCATCTGTAACTGTTATAGACTAAGCCTATGCGGGGCCAAATTCTGCTCTCAGCTTGCCTAGTAAAAGCAGAAAATTTACCATTTTCCCTGGTAAATTCCCACAGGCTTACATGAGCAACATAACTGTGTCGCTGAGACCAGAGTTTGGCTCCAGTGCCAGAAGCGAAAAGCTCATGCTGAACCTCCAACACAGAGAAATTAATTTAGCTGTATTGCATACAGCTTCCAAACAGGGTATAAAAGAGAGTGAGAATTACAAAAATGACTTCATATACCCAGCTATAGATAGGAATGTGCTGTTTTGTAAGAATTTTTGTCAGAATGTTTTTACTGACATATGTGTGAAACCTGCTATCTATATTAATTTATCCTTTATGTTTATTATTTCTCCTAGAAAGATCCACAGCCGTTTTTGTTTAAAATCCTATTCTATTTCTATTCCACTGTCTTTTTTAATCTCAGTCCACATCATTCATGTCAATCCTAAAGAAGTCTTAACTGAGACACTGTTGTGAGGTTAAACATTGTGAGAACTTGAGGCAAATAAAAATCACTAAGTTTGAAAACATTAAACCACAAAAGATGTTATTGTTAATAATGTAGTTATTAAAGTATTTGAAAGGTAAATATTTAAACAACTTTGCTCTGATATTAAGATTAATAAATATTCTTAATTTTACAATATAAAGCCCAATAGAGTCAGACATGGGTTTCTTGGAATAAATATATCTTTTTCTTCAGTGTAATTCAATGAAGTATGTTCTATGAAACTTTCATACATTATTTCACCTTTCAGAGTTGCTGGAGAAGAGAATGGCTCTTTAACATCGAACATAATTACGTATCGATCATAAGATAAATGTCTTCCATCAAATAGGACTGTCCTGTAATGAAAGCTTATTCAAATTTACTAAGGCAGCTAGAGGGATTCCTGTAATGAGATGCTGGGATGAAGCCCACAGCTCAATTCTGTCTATGAATGATGTTTCCCTAACTTCCAATTTTTTTCAAAATTGTTTCAAATATAAAAGCCCAACCCTAAAAAGTGCAAAGTGTTTGCTGGAGATGTGCAGAGCACCCTCAGCCCTCTCTGGGCTGAGCTGCTCGCAAGCTCAGCCTGGATTCAGAAACTGGGTGCTGCGCGGTAACTGGCTATTTAAATAACAGAAGGCTGTCGTGTAAAAACTGCACTGAGATGTTCTTTAACCATAATAATGCTTTAAAACTTCCCTTGCATGTCTGTAAACTAGAACTATGCACCTCTTAGTAAAACTTAAAGGAAGATAGATCTATTACCCCTTGGATTTTATTAATTTTTATATGAATTTTAGCACAATTAATGAGGAAAATTCTAGGATGGTGGAAGAAAATGTTGGGATTTTTTTAAGTGGAAAGGAAGTAAAATACTTGCATAAAGATCTGTATCTGCTAATCAGATTGCTGGCTGCTTAAGATCTAATTTAGTGTTGTTTTCACTGCCACGTTTACTGGAATGCCATTAAGAAATCCACTCAATGTCTTTGATTAAGAGCAGCCAAACAGATACCAGAAGCAACCTTTCTTCTTTATTTCAGTGATTTAAGTGAAAAAATGAAGTTCACTGACCAGGGTGAAATCACTAGAGTCCAGGATTTTTCCCCCTCCTTTCAACTAGGGGTTGTGGTCATATTTTCCGTTTTCTGCAGTCTTAGATTAATGGATAATCTTGGCTCACCTAGGACTATATGCTGGGTATTTCCTTCCCTGCTGACTGTGTCATCTGGTGTGTTTGTGCAGTCCTGCTGTGACTTGCTCACATGCTGGATAAACAAACTTTTTTCCCATTTTCTTTCTTCACTCTCATTTCCCACACTCTGCTTGTCTTTGAATGGTCCCTTTAACTCTGCTAGAGCTCTACAACGGATCTGTACATAGCGTTGTAAAGCTTGGTGTTGGATTATAGCGTTGCCACATGCCAAGTGTCTTGCACTGACGATATTACCGTTTCACACCCATATTCGTAAGAAATTCAGCAGGCAGCAAATGGTTCATGATAGTGGATCTTGTTCATGAACAACATCTCTGGGAATCTGGATCAGTTTGGTAGTAAGTTAGAGGAAAGTAACTCCTAAAGACAAAACCAAACCCAACCCCAAAACCGTAGGAGTAGAAAACTCCTTGGACCGTTGCCATTTTTGAAAGGAAGAATATGGGTTAGTGTTCATGCTTCAGAATAGATTGGATAGATACTGTGTGTTAGGAGGAAGTATGCTTATAAAGGATTTTCCATAGTTATAAGCTAAGCATAAAAAAATAAAGCTATTCTACCCTACAGCAGTATAAATTCAGCTGCTTGAAGAAACTCTAAACCGGTGACACTGGTCATGCAAGTTGCCTCGTCATGTTCTGTCTTTCTAAATGATTAAAAAATGCCAAAGAAGGAGAGATTGTCAGGTTATTTAGAGTAAAGTCATTATCCTAGCAATTTTGTTCCCCTTGCTCCCGAGGCTCCTTCCTGTCTCTGAGTTAATAATGTTTTTAAATTTAAGAAACTGATTGTGACAGATGGCTCCTGTGTGCAGTTGTGTGCGCGCATGTGTGGATGTGTGTGCATACATACACTTGGGGTCCTTTGAAGCATAGAAGGAAGCATGATTTTTCCATTCCGTGCATTACTTGGGTAAGAAATACAAAACCAAGCCAGTGTCAGCTGAACATTTTACGGCTATATCGTATCACCGGTGAATGCGATTAACAGGGAAGGTGTCCGTTCAGAAACCTGAAGGCTATAAATCTTCTGTGCGGCAAAGAGACAGTATAAGGACCAGAAAGCATACCTGTCCTGCACTGACTCACTACCTCTTTTAACTGTCTTTAGGGACTTATGAGAGCCTGACAGATCTCTTCCATTTCAAGCCATGCCAGGTGTGCTTTTGTGGCGAGTCTGTCAACGAAGATGTTACTAAGAGGTAGGTTTGTAGTGCCTGGAAATAACCGGCAAGGAATGGAGTAAATGCCACTGCTAAAAAACTGCTGCGTGGGGCTGCCTGCTAATTTCCAAAAGACTTTGGTCACATCTGGACAAGCAAGTCAGATTTTGTGACTTTAACTGGGAAGCAGGTGGTTCCCCCTCCAGTCTCCCCAGTTCCTTGGTGATGGTGGGGCTTCTTGTTTTGAGAGTAATTGTGAAGTGGGAGAAAAAAATGTGCATTAATTTAATTAGAGTGAAAAGGAAGGACCTCTGGCCTTGCCTGGGAGCTGTAGTCTTTCAGCAGTTTGATGGATACAGTGGTGATTTTCTTAAACTTCAGGGCTAAATTTTTGGCTGCGTTTCAAGTTTTAGAAAAATAGTAATTTTGATTTGGAAATCGCTTGACAGATTTGTCCCAACTCTTTGAGTGGCTCTCCCTTGTCCCCAGCAGCCCTTTTTCCCCTAGGATAATCTCACCAATTACATTTTAATTTAAACTTGAGGCCTGATCTTCCACTGGTAAAGTCAAGGGAAGCTTAGCACTGACATGCAGACCGAAGCCCTGTGTGTTGCAGCAGTAGGTCTTACAAATACTTGCACGTATTAAATTGTTATTTATGTATGTATAACTAATATGCGATGTACCTTTATTAATTATAGTTTCAGGAGACCAAATCTGTTTCCAAGATTTGTGTTGCACTTTTAATCCATCTCTGTAAAGCAGGTGCCTGAGTTTAAGTCCAGAGAGGTCCCAGAAGACATGTTCTTTGATCTTACATCATCACAAGGTATACAGATCTCAATTTTCAGATTATTTACTGTGTTTTCTTTATTGAATACTGTTCCTCATATTGCTCACTCTGTCAAGTCTTTGGCTGAGTTTACGATTTCTTTTAAGACACGTTTATGTTTTATTTATGTGATTTTCTTTCAATTTTGTTTTAGCAATTTTGGTAATGACATTATGAAAGACATAGAAATAGTCCCAGCAAGTCCTGTCAGCCCTGTACAGATTGTTTTATGCTCCTCAATCCAGACCTACCAAACACATATGTGGGTAATCTCAGTCCGGAACAGAAACCAACACACCTATAGCATATGACAAAATTCTTGTCACTGATGGGAGTTACTTTCTGCTCCTATTTACTGTTGTTGTATCAAAATATTTTTACAGTATTTCGTAGGAATATTTTCTGAGTGAGATGAGCAGATGCAATTATATTTATTCAAAGCTATAAAAACCCCTGTCCTTCATGAAACAAAAACTATATTTTTAAAAAAAGGGCAAAAAAAGGTAGTTTTATAGGTTTTGAGTTTTTTTCCAAACTACTTTGTTCATGAGACTTGGAGAATCACTTTCTATGCAAGATTTTCATCTTAAAAATAACTCTTTGACTTCATTCTGACAGCAACATCCTCTAACGTGAACCAGGCTTCTTCAGGAAGGAAAGGAGTGTTTTGGGAAAAAAATGCTTCCTGGAAAAAGCTAATCAGTATAAAAGGGAAATGGTCAACAGCATCTGTGTAAATTTTGAGGAAAAACTGAAGTAATCCAAGCGTATGAGGTATTTTTCAGCAACAGGAAAGCACGTTATTTTCCTCAGCCATGTACACTGTACTTCTTGCCTCTCCCCTGGGGAAGCTGTTTTACCTTTTTTTTTTTTTTTTTTTTACCTTGAAAGATTTGAGAAGGGAAAAAAATAGGAGAGAGTAAGTTGTAAATTGAAAATACATGTATATGACGACCTTCTTTGTCTTTGCTCTTCAGTTAACTTTACTGATCTTAATCAGCAAAGTAAATATGTCTGTGTTACGGATCCCCGTATTCCCTTAGCGTACGTGTAATCTTATAGCTTTGTTTTGCCTTTTC
The DNA here is from genome assembly GCF_000699105.1 of Pygoscelis adeliae. Lineage (NCBI taxonomy): Eukaryota > Metazoa > Chordata > Aves > Sphenisciformes > Spheniscidae > Pygoscelis > Pygoscelis adeliae. Next base: position 2,440,091 of record NW_008824935.1, on the reverse strand, counting down.
CTCGGGATCTGTAAGATGGTTAGCCGCAGCGGATACGGCAACTGCAGGTTTACTGTGCACACAGGCATCTCTGCCATCGCGACAAGGTCTCGTGCTTGAGTTGCAACCATAGGAGGTCTCTCTTCGATCCCTGCCTCTGGGGAGGAGAGGCCGGCGGGGACGGATGGCAGCGGCGAAGCGCAGATGGTGCTGTGGAGGTGTTAGGTGTTCACCAAGGGGTGGGAGCACCTTCACTGCACTGGGACCTCCTTCACCTCATGTGAAATGTCTGCTGTAGAGAATAGGGAGAAGCCAAGGGGATGGGAAAGGTGAAAGAAAAAGGAGACTGAGAGTCTCAACAGCACCGACGTCATTTTGGCCATGACCTCTGGAAAACCCAGAGGTTAAAAAAAAAGCACTCTGGTGAAGTGACTCTCCTCCAGCTCCCACCTGGTGTGCAGTCTTGAGGAAGTCACCAGATTTCGGCTGCTTCTCCCCACCGCTCTCCTCTTCTGCTGCATCTGCTCTGATTGCAGACACTGTAGGAGCGGGACGGTCACTCCCCGCAGACGTAAAACACATTGCAAAGGTGGTTCTGTTCTGCTGGTGTACGGTTGCCCCCAAACCTGGAAACAAATCTGTGCTTAAAAAAAGTGCTTCAAAACATGTATTTTAGAAATCTGAAGGGCGTAGCCAGTGGTCTCTCTGAGTGCTCCTGGGTTTGTGTCCAAAAGGGCCCAGTATTTAACTCTGCTGCTCTGGTTGTGGTTTATTTTTTATCGTCTAATCCTACTCTTTTATACAGGAACTGAAAATTACCCAAAGACCTATTTTTGAAGAAACACCATAATCATGCAATTCTGGTTTCTGTCATACCCTTGAAGGGCCATTTTCTGATCCCATTCCTACCCTGGCAGGCAGGAAGGGTTTATTCTGGCTTTGTAAGCTGAGGCAGGCAGACCAGGAGAGAGATGGAGACTGCAACTGTTTGTTATACAGAATGTAGTTATTTTGGTGTCTTGCCAGTAACGCTAGAGTACCAACAGATGTTGCACAGGTGATTAGAGCCTATGCAGGTAAACAGAAGGAAACTATGTGGGTTATGACATGGCTGGAGTTTCTAGCCTTTGGTTAAATTGCTAGAACCCTAGATAAAATCCACCCGCCTGAAAATACCTTGCATTTGCTGTTTTCTTCGGTTGAAAATAGTTTCCTGAGGGAGGTGCTTGTAACGTTGGTAGAGGGAGCCAGATTATTTATTTTTTTTAAATAACTAAAAGAAAATATTATCATTTTTCAGGAAGAGGAACAGTTACTGCTAGAAACATGCTATTGCTGGCTTCCAGATTTGGAAAGCCAGACATATTGTACACCATTTCTGATGTGCAGTGTGTTATCTTTGACTATAAAAAGGCAGGGCTAAGCCTAGGTAGGGGCAATGGCTGGCTTTGGAGGGCAGAGGTGAGCCTGAGGAGACGGGGCAGCCTAAGCTGTAAGGCTGGACTGCTTCCCCAGGCTTGTGTTTCCCCGATAAGCTTACTGCCTGGTGCTCTGCTGTGGGCCAGACGTGCTACATACCACGGTTGATCAGGCCACTTAACCAAGGTGAACGTGTTCACATTTTCTTTTATGTCTTTATTTATGTTTATTAAGAAATAATAAGTGGCAAACCCTGCTCCCAGATCAGAAAGTGCTGTAGCTTCAGAGCGGGCATGAGGCAGGGGTCTTCACCGGTGGGAGCACTGGGTATGACAAGACTTCCCACTCGTCCTGCTCCCTCTGCAGCTGCGCATCCGCCCCAAAGCGTGAGCCTTGAATTCAGGAGATTTTCATGGCTACCGTTAATTCCAGTGGGAAATGGCACAAATGTTATGTAGAAAATTGCATGGTAGGGAACTGCTGAGTTTTACACATTGACTTCAATGGGGTCTTTCATACTGCTGGAAGACCAGAATCTGATCCTGTGCTTTACTTTCTCTTAGATGTAACCTAAGAGGAAAAGTGGGAGACTGAACATTACTTTTTAGGAATCTGGCCCTTTGCCTTTGATTTTATTCCAGAGCGGAAGTAGCAATGTTTGCAGCTCCCACGTTACCGGTGTGTATATCATTCTAGACAACAACTTCTTTGTTTAAAGATGCTTTTAAATGTAGGATTGGGTGTATTGAGTGCATTGATGTTTAGCCTTGTTTTTTTACCCGTATACCTGCAGGTCTTTCATGGCTGTAGTCTTCTGTTGATGCATATGTTTCTGGTCTACAGGCAGTCTTTCACAGCATCATTAACTGCAGAATGCTCTTTAACAGAGAGCCATGGGAAACACCTGCCTTCTACAGTTGCCAAGGTTTTTTTATATGTAGTCTTTGTTGCATTGTGCTTATCTTTTATACATACATACATATTTAGATATACATAAATAAATACATGCATATATATACACACACAAATATTTCTATATAAAGATATTCTGGCAGCTGTCATGAAATAATAATAGTGCATCAGCTAATACCTTTAATGTCCCTACTCTCAGCAATTTCATACTGTGAATTTATATAAATTCATTGTTTTCAATGATACATTTTTAAAAAATCATCATGCATTTTAATGAACAGCAAGAGATCAATGAAAAAGTGCCTACACTCCTCTGTAGAGTATGTGCATTCAGTTCTATTTTTAGGTATAATTTTAAAGAATTTTAAATTACTCTTTCTTTTTTTTAATTAAGGGGCCAGAGCTTTTGCTTCCATGATGCAGAATCTGGCTATATATTTATAGGGGTAGGAGAAAAGGTTAGAAAATGGCAAATGAATATGTATTTCTGAATAAGGTCATTATTTTTGTCTTGGAACATACAGGACTACTGTGTTAATGTGTAAATAGTCTAGTTTGTATTTGACAGGACAAAATTGGAGACAAGGATGGGAAAACACAAAACTGGGCATGTAAAAGCCTGGGCAGGGGTAAGCAGTGGCGAACATCTCATAGACCATGGGTTTGTGAATTGATCTTTAAAGGGAAATACTCTGTCTGAAGATGGAGAATAGGTTATCTTGGAATGGGTACTTTTGCCCTTTGCACACAAACGACCACTTTTCTAGTCCTAGTGTAAGAAATAGAAAAGGTCTACTCGTTAGGGGAGAGCTGTAAAAGCACCAGCTCTCTGATCCATCAAAGCAGTTGATGCCCAACAGCACCTCCGGTGGGTAACTGGGGTGATACTAAAAGGTGCTGCTGTGGGAGACCATGCGCAAAGTGTGTCAAAAGGCCGAAAGTCACACTGCAACTGCCATCTTGGGAAGGAAGAGAAATATAATACTTAGTTTTTTAAAATGTTACTTCTCTGAGCTGGAATAGAGAAGTCATCCCGAAGACAGGGGGCAGTGTGGAAGAACGCACGAACACAAAGGTGGGGAGTATTGCGTGCCACAGAAAATTGCCAGAGTTTGTAGCAACAATAACGAAAAAGGGCTTCCTGTGTTTTATTATGTATTATGGCTTTCCAGCCAACATCGACGTTCTCCTGCTAGGACAGTCTGGCATCCCCTGGAGAGCAGCTCCTCCACGTGACTGTTTGCGTTCGCCTGTAACACATTTCCTATCCAACTGTTCCGAGATGCTTTCCAGTTTAAATACAGCCCCAATCAGCCATTTACAAGGAGCTGTTGCTGAACAAATACGCTTTGAGAACAAGCACAAACCTGTAAAGTTCCTCTCCATCTTGTGAAAGCATTTCAAATGCCTCAAAAACAAGAAGAAATAGCATAATCTGAGGCCTCAGAGGTGGGGTTATTTAGGTTTCCAAACACGTCTCTTGCTGCTAAGCCCTAGACACATCAAGAAATGGCATGGAAATAGTGTCTCTGAGTTAAAGCTGAGCATCATCACGGAAAAGCTAGTGTTGAGGATAAAATATTAATAAAACAGGAGTTTGTCAACCAGCATGTTGTGAGCTGTGATTACGAGACTGTTAAAAGCCAGCCTTGAAGGTCCTGTAGAAGTACCCCCTTGGGTAAGGAGACACAGCTCGGTGAAGAAGCTACGAGCTGTCAACAAGAATAGTTAATGGAAGGGCTTGTGAGGGTGCAGCTTCCCCTGCAGATCAGGTGGTGACATTTCAGAGCCATTTCATCAGGGGAGGGGAGTGAGATGTACAAGGCAATGATCTTAGAGCATTGTGATAGCATTCCCTAAAGGGAGAAGGAAAAATAAATTAGATCAGTGATCTCCCTGAGCAGAGCTGCCAGTTGTTAGCATCTCTGAAGGGAGTGCACAAGCCAAGATGACACTGCTGAAGTAGAAGGAGGAACTCATTTGTCTAGATGTACAAATGTATTATTTTTGTTGTACCAGCGCTGTGGGCCCCTGTTGCAGGAGGTCAGAGCTTGACAAATGCCGGTTAAACAGCCCCTTTCTGAAGATAAGCTGTTGCAGGACAGAGCAGATAGGCAGGACTGGAAGTGTTGTTTTCCTCGAGGTGGTATATGTGGAAGTGTCAGGGCCCTGTTGGCCACTGCTGCTGCTGCCCCAGAAGAGGGACTGGCAAGAAGAGTCCTCGAAGTTTTCAAAGGTATTGCTAGGCCTTAAAATACAGTTGTAGTCTTGGCTAGCACTGGTGTCCCTCGTTACCCTGCAGATGCAATGTCTTACAAATGTAATCTGAACTCATGCTTTTTAATGGAGTGTATGCTACTAATCACTTAAAAATCAGGGTTATTTTTTTTCCCCTTAATAATGAGACTGAGCTTTTTATTTGTACGTGGATGGAGTTTTGCCAGAAAGGCTTATGTCAAGTGGTTTTATTCAGCAACGTGAAAACTCATGTGCTTGTCTCTGCAGGTACAGAGAAGTGGAAATCAGGCAGTTGCAAGAATGTAAGTAATGACTCCATTTCTGTATGTGATTTTTTCCAGGGAGCAAACTGGTGTATAAGTCTTTGAAAATGTGACTCAAAATGAGACAAAATTTTCCTAGCCCAAATGTTTAAGTCTGTGTTAAAATGTAAGTACCACTTTGTGGGACCACCATGCATTGCTGTATAAAATTTTATGTGCAATAATTAATTGGGAAATTGGTGCTAGTAATTTCAGTAAACTGTTCATGAATTTAAGCTGTCTTGATTAGAAAATCAGAAAACAGTTTGCACTTAACTTGCAACCTTAGTACCCCTTGACTTCAGCGGGCTGTAGACCAGGCCCAGAGTGACTTGACATTCATGTTGTGCTGCGGTCGGGGTCTCGCCTATCGAGCAATGTCACCTATGTTTCCTTGCAGCCACCGCCTGCAAGTGTGGCTTTGCCTTGTCAGGTGACTGTTTAGGCTCTGACCTGAGAAGATGATGCCGAGTTGAGCCTTTACAAAGGAGGCTTGTCTTGGCACAGACATGGGTTGGTTCTCTGTGGTCCTGTGTCTTCTACTGGCCAAAGCAAGTGTGAGTGCTACTGTCCACCGCTATTCATGACAAAGTTCAGAGCCACAGGAAAAATTTCTTGGGGCATCCCATCTACCTATGATGACAAGGAAATAATGGTAAGGACTGATACCTCCCACATGGTTTTAGTATCTGGTTTTAGTGCTGCAGCTTGCAGTGGAGATGATCTTAAGTGTGTAGCTCGGGGTCATTGCTAAAGGGGAAGGGTGGCATAGTTTTGGAAACGTTCGTCAGACCTGGCCCCAAGGTGGGGATACAGTTGCCTCTCCAGACTTGGGTCATCTCAGCAGCCAAATCTGCATTTTCCCTCGGCAAGTTAATGTTTTGGTCCAGGAAGACAGCAAGGTATAGCAGAGTTTTTCTTCACTGCAACGCTTTCAGTGCTGTGCTGAGTTTTATCATGCCTAATAATTGAGCTGATT
>NW_008824935.1:2433108-2434227 GCF_000699105.1 Pygoscelis adeliae | reverse complement strand
GATGGTCTGAAACAAGGAATTAGTTTAGTATCTTATGACAGAACTAATGTTAACACTTTTCTTTTCCCACTGGCAACGTGGAGCCTTCACTTGGCCTTGCCATTGCCAACAGCTTTTCCAGCTCATGGGTGACAGCCTCCCTTCTCTATGCTCAAAAAATGTAGAATCTCTCTGTTCCTTAAAAAGGCAAATGAAAGAATTAATTCTTAGCAATACTATGAAGCCGGCAAAAATCAGCAACCATGAGAGATGAAGACTGCAGCATTTTAGTAAAATGTTTCCTTGAAGAGATGTTTCCAAAGGCGATTGATGACAACAAGGGAGCTGAAAGAGAAAGACTATCCCTTAAAGAAGATCTAGCATGACCCCAAGTAGAAGACAATTTTTTTGAAACTAACTGCTTTTCAGTTTTGATTAATTACTTGGCACCAGAAATTGTACATTTAACAGCACTGGCTCCACCATGGAAATGAACTCACTGATGCAAAGCTAAGGGTTTAGAGTAATGACCAGACAAGCCAACTATTTTAGCTTTTTGTATTTTCTATGTGTGTGTGCAAGAAGTCAGCGCTGTTGTTTATCTGACAGCCTTTGGGTCAGAGGCTTTTGTGCTCAGAATGGTACAGCTGCATAAGGGGGAGGATGCATGGAGGGAAGGGATGCCATCCAGAGGGACCTAGACAGGCTTGAGAGGTGGGCCCGTGCGAACCTCATGAAGTTCAACAAGGCCAAGTGCAAGGTCCTGCACATGGGTCAGGGCAATCCCAAGCACAAATACAGACTGGGTGGAGAATGGGTTGAGAGCAGCCCTGAGGAGAAGGACTTGGGGATGTCGGTTGATGAGAAGCTCAACACGACCTGGCAATGTGCGCTTGCAGCCCAGAAAGCCAACTATCCTGGGCTGCATCAAAAGAAGCGTGGCCAGCAGGTCGAGGGAGGTGATTCTGCCCCTCTACTCCACTCTCGTGAGACCCCACCTGAACTGCGTTCAGCTCTGGGGCCCCCAACATAAGAAGGACATGGACCTGTTGGAGCGAGTCCAGAGGAGGACCACGAAGATGATCAGGGGGATGGAACACCTCTCCTCTGAAGACAGGCTGAGAGAGTTGGGGTTGTTCA
>NW_008824935.1:2420397-2433021 GCF_000699105.1 Pygoscelis adeliae | reverse complement strand
TGATAGGACAAGGGGTAATGGCTTTAAACTGAAAGAAGGTAGATTTAGATTAGATGGTTTAGTGGGCATGGTGTTGTTGGGTTGATGTTTTTACTCGGGCATGTTGTGGTTGTATTCCAACCTTAATGATTCTATGATTCTATGATTCTATGATTCTAGATATAAGGAAGAAATTCTTCACTATGAGGGTGGTGAGGCACTGGAACAGGTTACCCAGAGAAGCTGTGGATGCCCCATCCCTGGAAGTGTTCAAGGCCAGGTTGGATGGGGCTTTGAGCAACCTGGTCTAGTAGAAGGTGTCCCTGCCCATGGCAGGGAGATTGGAACTAGATGATCTTTAAGGTCCCTTCCAACCCAAACCATTCTATGCTAAGTTCCAGTATAAGATCAAATCTAGACATAAGCAGAAATGTATCGTTTCCATTTGTGATCACATATTTCAATGGGAAGCATATTCTGCACTCAGTAGGAGATGTTGACATCGAGTGAAAGCAAATGTGATTAACAGTATTTCTTCCATTTTATAAGCAAACTACCCAGCAGGTTATGAGCTCAGTTTGGTGCAGAAGTTCACTTATTTCATCTTATTCTTTGCAAAGAGACTAGCTCTTTGCTAATTTTCCTGAAGAATGGATAGTCAGAAACCTTAGATCTGAATGCCAAAGAGGAAAGAAACAGCTTAGGAAATGTTATAAACCTATAAACCTACACACAGCTAAGCATGTCTAAAAAGACATTTCCTGCTTGAATGACATGGAGAGGAGTATGGCTTTAGTGAGTGCTGGGTGCTGCACTTTCTCTCTCCCGGCTGGGTCAGGCAGGGAATCCACCGTCGGAGTGCGTTAACTGTTTGCAGCCATTTTACTCTTTCCACACGTTTTGCTCTAATCTGCTCACAAGTGTTCACATACCTTGGCACCTGCATAAAAAATGTGTGTTAAAATCATGTAATGGCTGTCCAGGCCTTGTTGCGATGAGAGCGGCTGTGAGCTGTTCTCCAGAGAGTCGGGCTCTGGTGAAAAAGCTCCTCCGGGCAGATTGGAAATAGCTCAGGAGCTCGCTTCCCTCTTCTCATTGAGCTTTGGATGAAAAGGCGAGTCTGAAAGCTGCTAATACTTATATTTTTGTATTCAGCTGCGGTCTCTGAGGGCGATATCGGTTATCAGCACTGAGAGACAAACACACACACACAAAAAAGAGAGAGAAAATTTGTGCTCACAGTAAAACATGGATACTTTTGAGCTCATTCCTTAAGTGTGGGAGGGAAGGAGTTCAGGATTAGATGTGTGGGGGTGTGTTAATGGAAGTATTTCTCCACCGACTTCAGCCAAGATCTCTCAAGGCTCATAAATTTGACTAGCAGGGCCTTTGTTTCTGTTGTTGCTGAATGATATGGATCAGTAGGTAGCTTTTTCCCTTTTTTCTTTTTTTTTCCCTTTTGTTTTATTATTTGCAAACTCTCTCATCTCGGATAAAAAGAAACTGCCAGAATAAAGCAACCAAACAGCCAGGCTTATTTAATTTAATTTCATTTCATTTCATTTCATTTCATTTCATATGTCTTAGCAAAATCCATGTTATTCTTCATGGGTGGTTCTCCTCCTGAACTAGCGAGATTTCTCCTTCATTATGAAAAAGGTCCTGACAGTGTTTTTCTGGAGTATATTATTTCTGCCAAGTCATTTTATAAACTACAGTAAGATTTCAAGGCCCAAGACAAGGACGGTCCTCGCCAATTCTATAGATCCCACAGCCCACGTTCCTCATAACTGAATGGGCTGTCGCCCCTCCTGGCTGAGTCTGCTGATGAATTGAAACATCCAGTAACTACTGAATGTGAACTGATGAAGTTAAACAGTAGCGAAGAAAAGAATCTGCAGCTTCCTTTTCTTTCAGTAGAGAAATCTGTATTTCCCTCAAGAGCCTTTTTAAAGACCTTCAAAATAAAGCTCAGGAGACTGAAGTGCCATCAATTAATCACAACCTGAGCTCCTAGCGCGAGGCATGCCGCAGCTTTCAGGACTGGTATTTGAAATCCCGGGCCGCTTTTGCAGAAGCACCTGTCTGCTGTGTCTTGGGGTTTAATTTTGTCATCTTTTTTTTCCTTTTCCTTGTGTTCTCCGAAGATGATTCACCCATCATTTGAGTAATTATTCTGGCATTATTATTCACTGAAGGGAGTATTTGAAAGGGAGATGAGGTTTACCGAGAAGAAAGAGCTGATCTGTTTTTCACAGTTTTAAGCACACATATTCAAAACAGAATCTCCTTTTAAGTTAAGGCTGTGGCAGACTTAGCTATCTGTTTTTGGGAAATGACTTTTATGTAAAAGCTTTTTATTTGAAGAAAACTATTTGAGTTTAGTAAACAGAAGCACCTATTCAGTTCACAAATCTTCTGTTTCAAGAAGATTTGGGCATTTGGGGTGTGTTTTTTTCTGGCTTTTTCTTTGATGGTCTCCTAGCAGGCTTGTTCTTATTTAAAGCATATTTCAGACAAGTTTTTTTATACCTGCATTTCTGTGTGCTTCGTGCTTTTGGTAGGTCTCTTTTTCTTTAACAGATAAATGATGTAATCCCTCTTGTCTGCACCAATAACTGTTTTCTCCAGGTCAATTTCTCACTGTTTTGTGAATGTGCAAAAACTCTCAGATAAAAAAAAAAACTTTGTCAACATTGTATGTTTGGACTAGAATTAAAAAGCGAGATGGAATATAACGTAGTTTTAACCTCTTAATTAACATGTGAAATGCAAGAAGTGCACTGTGAACTATTTCTTTATATGATCAGACAAATGACACTAGGACAGGAAGGTCAGCTTCAGACAGAGAGACACAGGACAGCAGGAGATTTCCACAGCTCATTTAAAATAAGTTCATAGTTTTCTGGCATCTCTAGACTTTTGGGTCTTGTTGCTAAGGAAAAAAAGAAACTTAAGGACAAGGGAGGTTTAAAATGTGTTGTAGCTTTCTGAGCTTTTTGACTAATTCCAGCTTTCCTGTCTGAGCTTCAGTTTTATGAACAGTTTACCTATCAAATTATTCTCTGTCCACTCCATTGAAGAATTAATGTTCATGTAGATGTGCAGCTTTATTCAGTGCCGATTTTCTGGAAGATTTTAGGCATTACTTAAATGTTAGTAACGCCTTCCTGTTCGACCTGTACATTCAAAGTACAGCGACAGCAGCTGCTGCACAGTGTCTTCACTGGGAGAAGAGGGAGAGTGTTACTAATAATAAATACAAGCGTGGACTTGTGCTAAGCACAGTTAGTTGCAATGACCATTTAAGATACCAGAAAATGCCTGCCTACCTGCAGGCCCTGTGTTGTCCCTCTTTTCCTCAGTGGTGAGGCTGTGACAGGAATTTTGGGAGAGAATTTAGGAATACCAACTGTGGCAGCCAAATCACTCAAAGGAGGCAGAGGTCCTCTTTCATTTGAGGACCCTCTTGATTATGAACCGCATCCGTATGTGTGCCACAGAATCAGCAATGGTCCAGTGTTTAAAAAGCAGCAAAGCTAGTTGGCATGGAGGTACCTGCTGGGGTGTGGGAGGAGAGGAGGGTGAGAGCAATGTCATGAAAATACTGCTCCTGGAGGTTTCCATATCACATGCATTGGAGCTGCCTTATGTAACAGCAAAGAAAAAATGCCATCGGAAAGAAACACTGCTTTGTGGGCATCTTGCATGCAAATACATCTGTGCGCACATCTGTGCTGGAATACAGACATAGATACAGATCATTAACATCTATTTTCTGAAGGTGATCCAAAGTATCAATCACCTGAATTACTGCAGTAAAACCTGTCTTTTAATGAAACAAAAGTGAGACGTGAAAATAAAAGGTAACCTACTTTTAAATGTTTATAGAAGATAAAGGTTTAACCGCAAGTCTTTCATCAAATGGAAGACAGTAGGAAAAAAAAGTTTAGAAAATGCCCTTTGGCTGCTCTTTACTGTGTGGTGAAACCTCACAGTATCTCACCTCATATACTATATGGGCCCTAAAGGCAGCTGGAAATGTTTAGAAATACGTCTATTTTGGTACATGGCTGCCTCTCTATCTGTTATATCCAGCAGTGTTCAAGGAAGGGAGATATTTGCTTAAATGAAAAGCCCAGACCAAAGTGTGAGATGGTAAATGGCGCTCGAGGGTATACAGCAGTCTAAACGGTGCCCTCTGTTAAAAGAATCAGCCACCTGACTGCTCATTAGTTAGCAGTAAATAATGAGGAATAGCTTGAGGCAGGAGCTCAGAAGTGCAGATGTCCCAGAATATTCACCCAGTTTGTGGTGTCATGAGATCTGTAGTGTCGTAAGGTAAAATACACTTAATCCCTCTTCTGAGTGAAGTAAAGCATTTTACAGTCTTTGTGGAGTCTAGTAATTTTGTATAATCTTTTCAGTGAGGATATCAAAAGAGGAAAAGCAAGGTCCGTGATATAGGGCAATAACTGCATACTTTTCCCCCTCCCCGTCGCATTGCACACCCAAAAGGCATTTAGCAATAAGTGGACACCCCTGGAAATTCCTCCATCGGGATGCCTCCTCCCTCTCTAAAGGTAGTAGGTGGTGCATTTTGAATTAGACTAATTAAAAAATCTGAATTTCTCGGATGGCTTCTGTTGTTTTAACAGGAAGACCAGCATCCCAAACCAGAATTACCCTGAAAGGGGGGGAGTCTGGGAAGGAGGGTGGGCAGTAGCTTTCATATTCTCTGTTTCTTCCTCTGTCAAGCATTTACACGTATAGAAATTTAAAAAGAAAGTGCAAGTGGAAAGAGAAGTGGGAAATCCAACCTCAGTAAACTCTCCATAAAACCCACAAATTAAAGGCAAGGGGTAAAAAAAGTAGCACTTTTTTTACTGGAAAAGTCCAGTCATATTCAACAGCGATGGTGCCATTGCAAAGAACTGCAGAAATATAATAGGTTTGAATAGATATTAATTTAAAAATCCATGGACAGTTTTAAAAAAGGTTGTATCTTTGTCTGTTAAGGCATTTTTAAACCTTAGAGAGTTCTACAGCAAGACTGGTTTTCTTTACTAAATTTTAGGTTGCTTTGTATTTTGGGTGTTATCTATGGCCAGAAGGTATTTGCTGTAGAGTTTTTATAAGCATTTCAGTCACAAGTAAGCTTCAGTCCCATTAAATTTTGATGAAACTTGGGCTCCTAGGTGCCTACGTTTTCCCTTTTCTGAGCGTTCCTCCTCCTCATCCCTTTTTTCTGTTTTTGCCCCAGTTTGGGTACAGCTCCCCAGTTGTCTGAGACCACATGAAGTGACAATCTCAGAAGGAAGATCAGCATAAAGACAAAAGTGAAGGTCTGTTCTCCATATCTAGCCTGATACAACACCCCTTGCTCTGGTGAGCAGGAGACACCTCGTGTCCGGGTCTGTTCTGGCTTCTCCCCGTCTCCTTGACTCTTCAGCATTTCATCAGGGCTCAGCCTCGGGTTCCGGTAGGTCTCGCCCCCTCTCGTATCAGGTGTCATCTTATGTCACCCTCTCCCTACAGCTCACAGCAGTACCTGCCTTGATGTTTCTTCGCTATGTCCAGCTTAGTCTCGTACCAGACAGCCTCTGCGAAGGTGTCTGCGCAGGAGGGTACACCAGGCAGACTCTGATGCCACGGCAGTTACACGCTTTTCAGTCATTGACTGCTGTAATCACTGCCTGTGGGTGTACTGGTTGAGGTCCCTGCTTTTTTGTCTATGCCCCATTCACAGTAGGTTTCTTACCTCCTCCTTGCAGCAATCTGCCTCTACTTGTGGCCTATTTACTATGCTTTGCATGTTCGTTATCTTAGCTAAGATGCCGACCTGAACCCCCCTCTCCCCCTGCCTTCTTACCTTTCAGCACTGTGTCAAATCCTGTTTGCTGAGAACATTAAACATTTTTTCTCTGGTCTGAAAAATCAAACACTGCTTGAGGGCTACCTAAACCCCGTAACCAAGGGGGTTAAATTAGGAAGTGCTTAGTGTAGGAAGAGCTTAAATATGTGGGCCTAGGCTGCAAGTCCAGGTTCTGTCTTTTGTTCCTGAATGCCTCTCATTGATCTCAGTGTATATCCCAAAGGCAGAGGGGATGTTTGCAAACAGATGGGGAGCTGGGCAGTAGTGAGAAAGCATGGGGAAAGGAGGAGGGATGCCACCGATGAGGGTGCTCTGACAGAAAGGGGAAAATCCAGCAGTGTCCCCCCCGTCTGTGCCGGGCTGGGGCCACCCTCACTTTTGGCCTCTTCCCCCTGCTGACACTGGGATGCGATTCCCATCTTGGGTCCTGCATATGCTCGAAAGATTTTGTCTGCCTGGGGGTCCAAACTCAAAGTTAAAGGGGATCTCCACCAAATGATCACTGAACGGCAACAGCCCAGGAAAGGCTGCCGTGTGACTGCTCTGGGGATTTTAATCTGTGAGACAACTGATCTAGCACTTTTTATGACTATTAAGCTTTCATATTCTCTGTTTCTTTCTCTGTCAAGCATTTACACGTATAGAAATTTAAAAAGAAAGTGCAAGTAGAAAGAGAAGTGGGAAATCCAACCTCAGTAAACTCTCCATAAAATCCACAAATTAAGGGCAAGTATGTCATGAAAGCATATTAGTCAGAGAGCTATAAATTCCAGCAAATTGATTGTCATATGTAATCAAAAACATACTATAATATATAAGAAGTTGAAATAAATACCGCAAACCAACCTCAGGCTGTAAATGTTTAAGATTAGTCCTTCATACCACATATACCTGAGGTATAAATAAAGCAAGCAGGAAGGCTTAAAAAAAAAAAAAAAAAAAAAAAAAGGAAAAAAGGTGTGTCCTAAAAATGGGAATTGAAATGAAACTATGGTCCTTGGAGTTACACTCAGAAATTGACTGCAAGTCACTGGATGGCTTGAAAGGTTTTCGCAGCATAGACATGTTCTCACGCACTGCTTAACAGTGACCAGTCTCCCCTTCTTGAGATGAACCCATATAGAAGCCTGCAGTGATAGTCCTCAAAAACTGTGTGCAGAGGTGACAAATGCAGAGGATGGCTGTGACACAAGGTTTGCCCTGAGCAGCTGGCATGGCAATGCCTTGACTTGATTGGGAACGGTTGGAGACCATCAGCTGAGACTGCAGGAGCCCCGTTGGCTGCAGTATGGCTCTGGCCATGTCCCAGACCTGGCCGTGCTCCCTGGGTGCCCCTTTCCACCCACAGCAAACTGCACACTGCCTGGGGCACCTCGGTTAAGGACGACCCCATTCACAGTGATAGGACACCCCCAGAAGCTACCTCATGGTTTGCTATGCTCACCAGGACCTGCTAAACACTGATGGGCTGATGGGTTTCAGATCACGTGTCAAATTACTGTGTACACTCTTTTGAAGCAAAATACTTATTTTAACCTTCAAAGTTAACATATGGACCTAGTAGCCCAAAGCTAGCAAAAGCCTGTATTTAATCTAACAGTGTGCAATTGTTTCTATGTGTAATCTGAAATGATCTGACGAGGATTCCCAGTGCCTAGGCTAGAAGCCAGTTTCTTCTTTATTTAGTATATATTCGGTACCAGTTGCCTAAGGTGCCTTCCTGTCTGCATTATTAATGTGATATAGGCCTATGGTTTCCAGTATCGTATACGTGGAATTTCTTTTCTCAGATGCTGAGCAATCTGCATCTAATCCTCCAGTGGGAAAGCTGTTTAAAAGTCATGGCACTGGGCCTTCTGTTTGAAATCATTTAGCTTAAAACAGGGAATACACGATGTCATAACCTACAGCGCTGCCTCCCAGCCAGAGGAGCCTCTGCGTTATTAAGGACACTTCTGGCTTAGCCAGCAATTAATTATGTCAAATGGGAAAGGCAGCGGGTGAAATCATACTGAGAAACGAGTGGGGATGGTTGGCAGTGGGGTAGGGCAACCCGCAGGATGGCCGGGCCGAAGATGCCAGCCCCGGACCTGCACAGTGGTCTCCCAGCCCGTCTGCCTGAATCCACACCGGGGCAAAGGCCGCCCGGGAAGCAGAAATCTGCTGTCAGCCGGGGCTGCGTTCTGGCTGGCGCAGTGCAAATGAAATCACTGGAGGTGGAGGCTGGCAAAAGGGAGCACCACCTCACCTGAGCCGGCTGCAGACACCGACTGCACAATGTTCCCAAACACTTACCTGAAAACGTTAGGCAGTTTTCATTCACATGGAGTTCGCATGGAGCCTGTATCGCACCGTGTTTCCTCCTGTCAGTAACTTTTGCCAAAGCCCTTCAGGTGAAGATAGACTTGAGAAGCGTCCTGAAGCTGCCCGAAACCTGATACTTCCTTCCCAGCGGGATTAGAGTCCCGCTGTCAATAGCATGTCAGTGCAAAATGGAAGCAGCGATGTTTACAAAATTAACAAATGGACTTCAAGTTAAACACTGGGCAATTTGTGAGACAGCATTTTTTTTCCAAACGTTGACCAGTCTCCTGAGATTACTTGCAGGTGAATGTTCTGTTATTCTTTCTGGACTGACTTATTCTAACATCATGTCATTTTTAATTGCTTTTCTTGAGAAAATATGCTTGCAACTCCACCCTGTTAGCCTCCTTAGAGTGCTCTCGATGTTAACCTTTTCCCAAGGCCACATTCACCATTCCTAAATCACACATATAGTTTTACTGACTTCAAATCAGTTACTGCAGTTGGGAATGTGAAGTCGTATTCTGTATGTGGTATGTGCCCTATAGTATTAAGCTGTGGGCTTGCATATAGGGCAAGGCTAAATGGCACAGGCTTGTTTGTATTGGGCCCTGATCCTGCAAAGATGTATGTGCTGGACGTATTTCGAGCAGTCTTGCTGACTTCCCTGGGATTGCAGACAGGAAGAAAAAGTTCAGCACGTGCCTAAAGCCTTACAGAATTGGGACTTACAATGTTAAATCCCATAGCGAGGAGAAGCTGTTATCGCCAGACATCCCTGGGGAGGTGCAAAGCAGAAGGCGGCTTCCTATCTGCCAGCATGGTGACTGCCTGCCCCGCTTTGCTAGACCCAAATCCTCCCTCCAGCCACCGCAAAACTGGACGGTCCCAGTGCTCACACCCAGGTACTCACGTCTCAGGGGGTCCCTGAGTGGGTACAAAGCCTTGGCAGGAGTGGGTCCCCTCTGCTTATCATCACTGCTAATCTTGGAATGAAGTACATAAACAATGTGATATTTTTAGCAAACCCAGCTATAGCTGGTGGACTGAAAGTACATCACTTGTTTCGACAAGTAGCAAATATGAAACTGGATGAGAGGGCAGGAAAGTATCCAGAACTGAAATGAATATTATTACTTTTCACCAAGCTAACAGGACTCCTTGCAACAGGATCAAAATAGCTGTTTGTCAGTTATTTTGAAAAAAAGAGGGGGGGAAAAAAAAGGATTTAAGGATTTGCTGCCAAGGTTTATGAGGAAGACACTATACTAATGCTTTATTTTGGTTATACAATGTTTATCACTTTTTTCCTTTTAGTCTGCACCATTAAATGTAAAAAGCCAATCTATCAGCATCTAATGTTTCTTCAAAACACCATGTAGTGTCTAGAAAACTGAACTGTCAGACATGCTTGTCATGTACACATATTTTGTTATTAAATGTGTTCGAGCACGAGTTTTGGCAGGATTTGTTCACAACTATCCTGAACTTTTCTTGACACCTTTTATGGCACGTAATACATCTGCAACTCAGGGCTTGGTAAGCCCTTAACTCTTTAATTATGAGCCTAGAAACTCCCTTCCTAATTATTGTCCTATAAGCAACATGATCTAATGCTCATGCCAAAGCCCAGAAATTCATGCTGCAGGTGCTTCGCTTTGTTTGGCTGCCTTTTGCTAATTTTTTTGCTTTTTACAGTGTCAGGAGAGTACTGTGCGCTCTGCATTCTTGTGTCAGTGTAATCCTGGAGCGGTTTGCAGTCGCTTGCTAGCTGACCTGACTGATATGTAGTATTTGTCACTTTTTCTTGCGTCTTTTCCTCCAACTAAGGACAGTGCTCAGCTCTCGCACAGTGCATGCCGTTTGGACCAGGTTTAACCAAAGGACCGATTTCCTCCTGTAAAGGGTTAGGGTTTAGCATTGGCTTTTGTGTAGCACCAAGTAATGCCAGAAACCTTCTCTTTTAAAGTGAGCGGGACTCATATAAGTGCTGTAGGAAATAAAAGAACAAGACTTACATAGCTGATGTGTCTAATGTTGTATAAATCCCATTTCTACAGGGAAACTGAACTGGAAACTGGCTCGGTGTCTTGCCAAAGGCCACAGAGGATATTGGTGCCGGAGAACGAACAGACCCCGCGAATCCCGACTCTGTAGCCTCCGTGTGATCACTTTGAAAACTTCATTTCCTTCTGTTGGACTGATTTTAAAGAGAATAATGAAACAGGGAATTCTGCTCTCTTCCTTATGGCCTGAGGGAGGAAGTCAGGAAAAAGTTTGTCTGATGATTTAATTAATTTAATAAAAGAGGAATTACCTACAAAGTTGTTTTTGTGACATTTCTATAGAGAACATAAATCATGCATATATTTCATTAAATATTAAGTTAGCAAGCAAAGATACAGCAATCTACAAAAATCTAGAAGACACTTCCATGTTTCCAAAGTATTAGAAAGTCTTATCTACTCATGCCATACTTAGATGAATTTATACGCACACAATTTTATGTCAACCTAAACTTATTTAAGCAAGAATATTTTGCTTTCTTAGGCTCTAAACTAAAGTTATGTAATTCACTGCTAAGTATTTTTCTGTTCCTTTGCATATTCATTCAGCGCCGTATATAAAGTTGATCACCTTACTAAAAAAAGGTTTCTATTCTTCCTTAAACCTGGAGTTGCTAGCACAGCCCCGTCAGCCAACAGTGTCCTTCTGTAGCCTTTCAGAACACATACAAATGGCGCAAGGTGTTAAGAGATGCAGGCCACGAGGCCAAGAAGTTTAATGATGGATTTATTATTGAAAAGTGTATGCACTTTTCTGAAACACTAGTCGAACTTCAGGCTCCTCTTAAAATTGCTGTTTAAAGAACAGAGTTCAATACTGAAATAGTCCCTGCAATCTCCAGAGAGGAACCCAAAGGACCCTTCCTGGATGACAAATTATGGAAAACTTCCAAATCAAGTTGTAAACTTTCTCTCCAGGTAAATAACAGTCATCAAAACTGTGTAGCTGTTCCCCAGGTTTATACACTGAAAGAGAGAGAGCTTAAACTTCATCAAAATTCCAGACCCAAACAAATTCAAACTTTTGGATTAGTTCATACTTGGATTTGAATTTAATAATTTGGGCTGATTTCTATAGCCATACTGGTTTTGCAATAGAAGCGTGCTTATGGCTGTATTTTTCCAGGCTGATAATTTTTGATAAAGCTTTCTGAGGTTCAAGATCAGCACCACCTGGAATCTTGTTTAAAAAAAGCAAAGTATTTTCCTACCTCTTCCCGTGCAGCTGAGTAATTACTTTAAGTTTGATGTCTTTGTGTTAAATGGCATTGCTTCAAACTCTGTGCATGTCAAACAGCAGAAAGCTAGGAGCGTTTGAAAGGTTATCGCTGTTTCTCTTCGAATTCCTGTGTACTGAAACCCTTTGGAGATGGCTGCCTACTGCAAATCATTGTTTGACAGCTTCACTCAACTTCAAGACTTGTCAACTCAGGGGGCAATCTGACAGCTCTCAGGCAATAAAGTAAACAAGGGATTTGGAGCGTCAGAGAAGGAATGCTTAAAATCATTCCTAATATTTCTCCTATTCATAACATGTCACCAAGCCGGTGAAGTTATGAAGGCAGCAAGTCTCAGCTTCTTACGCATCCCAGGTGGCATTCGCAGGGTGAGGGAAAGCTTGGGGGAACCCTGGCAACCGGCTTCCACCAAGTATCATCCAGATTTGTTCCGCTGGTGGTATTCCTGATAATAATGAAAACTCAAGGCATTCTTCTTCAAATGGACGGGTTTTCAGATACTTTATGTACTAGTCTGACTTAAAAGGTGATTCAGTATTGGTGCAAACAGAACCTCATTTAATAGTTGTTCTCTAAAACCAAATATGACCAAGTTATAGGTTTTCTCTGTAATAATGTAGTTAAGGGATACTTCTTTCACAGTGGCCTGGAAACCTGCAGACACTTTGGTTGTACAAATGCTCAGATGCAGAATCTCTAATGGTGCTGGAACCTGCTGAGGGTTGATCACTACATGGATCTGACCAGTTACGTACTTGTTTATGGATTTACAACATATTTGCACATGAAGTAACAGGTATGTTTTCTGCAGCAGTCACTTTTATGGGGTCCTGCCTTTGCGGGCATTATCTGAGACAGCTTAAAAAGCCTTTTTTTCAGATTCTGATAATCTGGCTATGTTAATGCAGAGCCAATCGAATGCTCAAAGTGATTAGTAGCTTTTAAGAGTGTAACCTGTTTTTTGGAATGTTTTCCTGTGTATGTTTCTGTATTCCTATCAGGGAATAATTTGATAGTATGTCTACCATACAATTTTGTAGGTGTATATAACAGACAGGTTTTACAGTTCTAGTGAAGAATGCAAAACAAAGTATAGAAAATCTGACCTAATTTTTAGACTAGTGTGACTGTTCCTTGCACATCTATTTTGAGAATTCCTGCT
>NW_008824935.1:2327709-2420371 GCF_000699105.1 Pygoscelis adeliae | reverse complement strand
GTGGCATGTGCATGACAATAAATTACCTGTTGTCATTACTGAAAATGACTAATGGCCTGTTACCCTTTTAGGACGTTATTTAAAAGTCATTTTTCTAAAAGAACTATATTCCCTCTTGAGGTAATGCTTTTTTTTTTTCTTTTTAAATAACTCCATTAACTGTTGCTGCTCTGTGCTATTATAGGAGGTTTTAAACTGAGGTTTTCTAATTACAGTAGTTGTCATGCAGCTAAATTGTCTTTTGATTCTTTTTCTAATAAGGACACCTAACTGGACACCCAGCTCGCGTAAATCTCTGTAGCTGTGATTTCAAAGGATCTAATCTAATATAGACTAGCTGTAACATTTAGGGGTAATGTTAAAGATCTTCATTTACTGCAGTATTACAACTCCATTAATTCACATTTTAAATTGATGCCTGACCAAATGCACTTCAGCAGCCACTTGGGCTTGCTAAAAGATTAAAGGCTCTGAGCCATGTGAAGAAAGGAAATCTTTATAGATTGCTAGCTAATGGCTGTTTTCTTTGCTGTTGGAGTCAGTGAACTGAATTGTAATGGACTGGATTGACTCCACATATGGAAATTACAAAGAACAGGATCATTTTTTCACAGATGAAAATTTCAGTCATTCTGGAAGTAAGCGATACACTTCAAAATGCTGGACTGCAAGAAAACATCTGAAACTCTGATGAGTCTTTTTAGCATAATATTGCTTGCTTATGTATCTGTTCTGTACTTTGCATCAGCAGCTTAATAGTTTCTATAAATGTAGTTGATTTGACACCACGCAGGGAGGTGTATGTAGCACCGTGTAAAAGCAACTTACATTGCGCCATGACAGTATGGAGTACTTGGGGTCTCCAGCTTGCAATACACATGAATACTTGGTCAAGGGCTCACGTTAATTTCATTGCTACCAATGTGCAAGTAAAAATTGATTAGAGGAGTAAAACTGCAGGCATGTGTTATTTTGCAGTGTTCCTACGGCATATCTAGCCTAAGTTGTATTCCCAGATTTACATCTCTTGCTGATACTGTCACGACAAACTCAGACACATCATAGCTGCTCAGACTAAGTGGCAGACGGGCAAAGAAAGTTTCCGTGGCTAAAACTGCTATTACTGCGCAAAGCAAGACAGTGAATGATGGGAGTTAATCACTGAAACACGAACAGACAGGACTAGCTTGTCATAATAAGAAGCTATCAAATCACAGCTCTGTTAAACTCTTCAATGTTTTATCATGAGCAGCTGTCAAACTCTTATAATTTCATGATTAATACATTACAGAGTGATTTCCTCCCTTATTCTGTTGCCTGTAGCATTTTTTTTAACTGGAAGTGGTATTGGTCATATTTATTTAAAGTGAGCTACAACTCTGCGTGTGCATGTGCATAAATGTGTAAAAAAGCAGAGAAAGGAGGAAATAATTCTCAGGCCTGGCTCCATGCATGGGAGGGGACTGCCCCATCCATCCTGCCTTTCATCGTGCCCCTTGGCTGGCAAAGAAAGAGGGCTGCGAACAGTATTGAAAACCTGTGTTAAGGTAGATAAACACAATTTTCGGTGCCTGCGCTGTATCTCCCCACAGTAACATCTGTGAATAGTGCCACTAGAAATAGCTTCAGTGTCATCTGTTCCCATGGAAAAACAGAATGAAAAAAAGTTATGGCTGATTTGTACATAGCCAAATTTGGGGATCAAAGAGATAATTTAATTATTGCTGAGCCTCTCTCTTAGCATTTTCACATGAAAGCAAAAGTGTGGGTCATCCACTTTTCTGAGGAATGCCTGGGGCTGCCGACGCAGGGTTCCAAAAGTCGTGGAGCCTTTGAACCAAACTAGGTGAAACAAGGTGGCCACTAAATTACTTAAAACTTCGGCCACCAAGAAACTTCTGGGCTGTCCCCGAGAGGCCCCCGCTGTCCCTCCCTGGGGACAGCCTGTGACTCAAGGCGTTTGGAAAGTCTCTGGCTTTCACGTCCGAGCATTTCACTTGAACTGAAATTAATGCCCTTGAAAATTACTGCTAAACAACAGGTATTACAGGCTGTAATAACCACCGAGCTGTTCTTTGCCATAGTGGACTCCTGCCAGGACAGGGTTTCCATCTTTTGGGAGACATTTCAAATCAGCCTGCGGTCTGGGACTTTTTGGACTTGTAGCTCTATAGATTTGCTTGTTTAAGACTGTTGGTGTTTGCTTTAAGCTTTTAAGAAATAAAATAATAATAATAATAATAATTTTTAAAACCTTTGAAGAAAAGAAATCTACTGCCGGAGTCTATTTCTTTTGGAGTTTCTAAAAAGGTTTCTGAGGAGGACTCCTTCGTGACAACATAATTAAGCAATGAGACATGACAGCCCGTCATTTCAGGGTTATTATTGTATGCCTAAGGTGGCATTGCAGGCATGAGGCTGAAGGGCAAGTGGCTTTAATCACCCATTAAGTGCAATAATCCCTTTGATATGCACTGTCTGGAGAGACTTACAAAAAAGGAATTTAGGAACAATATTAAGAGGAACAGACAAACTGGTGAATGCACTAGGCGTGAATATTAACGTTGTTGTAACATCACTGACAGACACTTAAAAAGCTCTACTTGTGTCAGGTTTTCATCGTTAAAGACACCCCAAAGGAATGATTTTTAATAAGAAGCAAAATATTGTAAGGACTTCTTTGGTATTTTTGCTTTTTTCCTCCTTAAATATTTGTCTTATATACTTTAAGCATAGATCATATGGACTTTAAAATGGATCAGCTCATCTGTGCAGTACAGCTGGATAAAAATGCTAATGGCAGACAACGATACAGTGCCTGTCCATAACAGGACAGTTCTACCATAAACCCCACTGTTTGGTGATCCACAATCCTAGCTCACTTCAGTACCTTTGCCTGGCACTCTGCTCTCAAGGGAAGGCAGTTCTTCTGAAGGAGGGAGTTCCTTCATACAGCGTGTGAAGATCGGTGGTGTGGTTTCCACATCTGTTTCAGCTAGCAGAGCTGGGAATTGAACTATAGTCCTCAACGGCAATATGGAGATAGACGCCAAATTGCTGAGCTACTTCATTGACCTAGTAAAATATTTTGATTGGTTTTAAAGGAAGGGCTTAAAACACGGTTATTTTCATATGAAATGGTTTATGGAAAGATATAATTTTTCAAAAAACATAATTATATGAATTTTTTAAATGCAAAGTTTTGTGCTAATATGCCACTAAGTGGAGAATTCCAGTGCCAACATAAATGTTGGTAACATGTTCGTCATATTTACAGGTCTGAAAATGTTAGCTTTTCCCTGGCCTCCTTTATGTATATTAATACATTAAAATAATGATCAAAATGTAAATATGAGAGATGAAAATATTTGCTATGACTCAAAATATAATTGCTCTACGCTGTGTAGAAAAGAGCATTTTGCTGAATCGGCCCTTGTTTGAACTTAGGTTTGCGTATTTTGTGCTGTATACAGAAAGCTTTGCCCTTTATTTGAAGCCTGCTTTGACTGTGTAATTACCATGCTCCAATTTCCATTCGGACAATCAAGGTTGTCCTGTCAGTCCATTTGAGTACACACGGGCTGAACAATGAAAATCTTCCTGTTGTGGGTGCATGGGAGGTTGTGGGGATTTTGTTTCATTAAAGAGGAGGGATAAAAAATGTAAACCTGGAAATGAAAATTGATGAGAATTGGACCTTGTGTTTTGTTTTGCCTTTCAAGAAAATTTATGGAAATGCAGTGTAGCAGGGCTGTTGTCACTGGTTCTCTTCAAAGTTAAAAATTCTTAGTACTAAACAGAAGATGTGTTCTTTAAATAATATTTGAAAAATTAGACTTTAAAAAAAAAAATATCAAGAAAATTCCCTCCGAAGAAAGGGTTAAAAAGAAATCCGCTAAAGTTTCCCTAGGGACAGGATAGTCCGGTTTTGAAAAAAGTCATTGTTATGCTAGTAATAGGATATGCCTTAAGCTTGTTCTTAAGTCTTATTTTCTTTACTGCAGGTTGAGAAAGTTTCTCTCCATCACGTTCCATGCAGTTGTTCTGGAAAGGAATGGCAAAGCTGTGCAAGGCTTCGCAATGAAAAAAACCTCTTCCTGTGAAGGCAAGACCCTGCCAAAATAAATAGGGACTGCAGCAAATGGTACCGGTGGACATTTCTTTTAAGAGTGCGTGTATGTATTATATATGACATGAATATACATATATAGTATACGTGTGTGTGTATTTACATGAATTTGCATACCTATCAACATTTTCAAAAATATACATTCTGGAGCCTATATAATCAATGCAAGCTTTCCTGGAAACTGGGCTCTTAGCAGAGCCCGGCCCAGCCCGCCCACACGTTCGTCTTGTAGAATCCTGAGATGAAGATTAACGTGCTGGGATACAAAAGCTAATTTCTTAATAACGATAAAGTTACCGAAAGCAATGCAAGCTATCGATGCCTGAAACAGCCAGATGAAAATGGCATGGTCTAGTGATTAGAAGGTTTTAGTAGGAAATAATACTTTTCTTGTCACTGGGCTGCGTTGGCAGAATGAGCGCAGCAGCTGGAACGCATATGCAGAGTGTTTACTGGAGCGACTCTTACACTTTCAGACAGAAGGAAATCCTGTGCAGGATTGGAAAGTGCAGAGAGCTGTCACCAGGGAATAGGCTGTCTGTGTGTCTCCATGAAATAAAAGCTGTGCGGGCCACAGACCCTGCAGTGGGCACTTCCTGCCCCCTTTGCTGCAGCAGTCCAAGATTGCTTTTTCTTTCTGCCCTTTTTTTTTTTTTTCTGGAAGATATCAAATCCACTGGTATTATCAACAGAAGTGCTGACGAAGCTCAGGATTTACTTTGTATCAAACTTCAAAAATCTGATTAAAGGTGGGGGTTTTTGTTGGGTTTTTTTTTTTTGTTGTTTGGCAAAAGGAGAACTTGGAAATTTTGCCATCTCTCAGGTCGCGTAGATTGATCTTTCTAGGCTAACAAGATATGTGATATTACTTGAGGTGGTTCCTTCGGGGTTTTTTTTTTTCTTTTTCCCCCAAAGCTGTGTAGGTTTCCAACTACTGTGAATGCATTTAAAGCAGTAGCAAATCCCAGCAACTGAAAGCTGCTAACACAGGGAGCATTTTATTGTTTGCTGATGTTATAGCGATGACCAGTATCTGCTAATGAATAAGAAAACACTTTCGTTATCCAAATAAGTTTAAAAATCTTAAATTAACGATGTGTTTATGTGACAGATTTGTGGGAGGGATTTCAAATATAATCACCATCAATCTGGCTACAGCCAAAATAAATTTTATGAAAAGTAAAACAAACTGTTGCACAGACAAAGTAGACCTTCGGGGGCTCATGCAATAATCTGTGTTTTCTTATTTAGCTGTGTATAATATTTCTGTTCATTTCTTGTCCAGATAGAATCTCAGTATATATAACACTGCTGTTAAATCTAAGAAGAGTCAACATATGCCACTACCCAAAGGGGAGGGAAGAAAGAAATGCATACTTAAAATTTTTGTTTCAAATAAACAAGCCATGCCCAGGTAACCGTGTCAGGCATGGTGCAATTGTAAAGGTGAGCATTAAACATAAAAGCTTTAATTCCAGGATGGTGACTTTTCGCAGAAATATGTGACTATATTGGGGTGTATGTTCTGGAAGCCCCAGATGCTGCTGTCACTACTAATAAAATTGTTACAAGGTTCAAACTTTTGGTGAAGTTCCTGCCTATGTTCTTTCTTTTACTGAACGGAAATGTCAAATTTAATCAGATGAAAAAAGAGAGGTGGGGCCCCAGTTTCAGAAGCATGTAAGCAGCACTTAACGCAGGAGCAAAGTGGTCTGTAGCCCCAGTCAGCGCCATCTGCCCTGGCCCGGGCTTGGTGGCGTGCGATGGATGGGGGAAGCCATGCTGATCTTTAGGTGATGGTGAACCAGGTTGGAAATTCTTTGTTGGGCTGAGGCGCCGAAAGCTACTGACCGCAGCAACTGACTCCCAACGGACCTGCTCCATTAATCGGTATCATTGAGGAGGAAAGGCTTAATTTCCTACTTGCACATTCCAGTAAAAATGCATCGGTAATTTTTGATTGTTTTCTTGACGCTGTTCTGCAAATATGTGTTAAGGAGATTTTTGCCTGAGAAAGGACTTTTGGGTTGAGCTGAAGGCTTGTCACAATCTTTCATTCACAAGTTCAAACGCATTACATACAGCTGCCAAAAAAATCTGGGTTTGCATCGTTGTCCGGCTTCCCTGTGCTCAGTATTGGTTTCCAGTTAGTGCAATGGGAGTATGTGGCTGTCATTCAAACAGATGAAAATCTTTGGCATTGAAAATATATCAAGGGGTGCCTGTTTTTTAAAGGAAATATACCCCTTCCTACTATTGCATGGTTTCTTGATCAGATAAACCCCATCTTGTGCTAACGTTTAAATTAAATGCACTGCATTCTGACCCAACAATAACAAAATCAAACCCACTCATTGCCAAGTATCATAAGCTCTTAAAATACATTCAGACAGTGCGATGATATTAATAGGGAAGCAGATATCAGGTTTCGGCCGACAAAGCAAACCACACGGTGGAACGTGAGAAGTACTGTGCTTACTGACTTCAGAATAAAATGGAAGACATAAGCCCTATCAAAAATTATGCTAATAATCTAATACTGTACATTTATATGGACACTTGGCCTGGAATATCTCAAAGATGCTTCACAGAGAGAGACCTTTTTATCTTATCTCTACATCTAGGTGGCTGAGGTAAAGAGGTTAAGCAATTTGGACTCAGATTTCAGAAAAAGCATTTTCCAAGGTGTGTCTCAGCAAAGGCTTTTTAAGAAACTGGGTTTTATTGCAGCAAAAAGATACATTAGACCAGGAAATCACCAAACTCCACCAGAATTTGGTAAGACACAAGGCGAAGCTTCACTGTGTGCTTGTCCTGTTCTTAAACTCTCCTGTTAAGCATCCCTACTAGCTACATTTAAGGGTATGAGGGGGTACTGGGATGGACTTCTGCTCTTATTGACTGTGGCTGCCGGTGGCAGAGTTGGGAATAAAACTTGGCTGCATTTTTTTGACGTCTGTAGTTATCATAGATAAACATGCATCCATAATACATAATCTGTTGACATACTGATAATTAAATTTTTAAAAAGCTGGTGAGAAATGGTGTTCAGACATTATAATATGATTGACAGGAAGGCTGAATTTCCTGGCTTACGTGTTGTTGTCCTTATATATCTAGATCATACTTGCTCTGAGAGGGAAGATTATTGAGTTCTATAATGTTTTAACCAAAAGAGTGGACTATGAAAACAAACTTATTCCAGCTCTGGTAGCTGCCTGGTGATTTCTGACAACACAGTTGCAGCTGCATCAGCAGTTTCCCTGGCCATACCTTGTCATCTTGGAGGGTGTTCTGCACCGGAGGGAGTGCACGGTTCTTTCTGGGTCTCAGTAAGAAAGGCACGGCTACAAATAACATAATGAAATTGCTTTAATAATAGGATAGAAATAGGAAGAGAAATACAGATAGCGAGTAAATCTTACGTCCCTTCAGATGCCAGGAACCCTGCTTCTATGCTGCATCGGACGGACCCTGGGTAGACAGCCACAGCACACTCTGCACTATTCCCCTGCGTGGAGAGGCTCCATCTCCCTCCTATACCGTGGTGCCTTTTATTTAGCATAACAAACAAAAAAACGTATTGCCTGTCTTAACAGGTAGGAGTGTTATCTCTTTCTCTCTGTCCACCAGAGCATATCCAGCTGCATGTATCCAAGAATGATACCCAGGAACACTACATGTTCAGGTCGGTCCAGCATGTCCTCTGGCATTGCCACATACATTGTCACAGCGGTCACTCCTGCCAGTGTGAGGGTTACTAGGTCTAATATGTCTGGCATGGCTTGCCCGAGATCACCAGCTCCCCAAAGGCAGTATCTCCTGCAAGGCTCCCAATACAGAAGGAAGCTTCCTGACTATAGAACTGTAAATAAGTTTTCTCACTGATACAGCGGGCTTTGCTTTTCTTTGCCTGATGATGATCATAGTCATTTGCATAGTCATCTTCATTTGCATGGGGAATACACAGGGGCTGATTAAGTGAAGATCCCTTGGGTCAGGATGCAGCAAATGAAGCACAGTTTTCCATATGAGTTGTCTGTGAGATAAAGATTATCATCTTTGTGTAGTCACGTCATTTTTTTATCCTGGGCAGAATTTGTTCTTCTTTTCTTTTTAACTAACCTGTTGTAATACCAGACCTCAGCAGGTGGCCAGAGAGCCTTCTAATGGAAGGCAAACCAGTCTTGACTTCTGTGTTAAGTTTGCAAGGTTATGCAATAGTATGTATTATGGACATCCAGAATTGTCTGCTTCCTGAAGTCTTTGATAATAATTATTTTATAATCTAACTTATAAAAGCTCGAGTATTGGTACATTCACTGTAATAGCATGCTCATGATAGGTCTTGGACCAAGCTCATGGAAATAACGGAAGAATCACAGACAGCTTAAATACTAAGGAATGTTTGGTCCAGCTTTGGTAGTGTGAAGGACAATGGTAAAGGGAGTAAGCTAATTTGTATACTAGTTAAAGCCACCCAGCAGAGGAGGTTCATTCATTACTGAAGAGTTAAGGAATTCTTTGTGCAGAAGCCAAAATCTTTCTCAAAGAATTTAAGCTGATTTAGCTGATGTCTTCCATGGGTTATCAAAATGTTGCCTTCAACTGTTTTGATGAACAACTACAAAAAAGATGTTCCTGGGATTGTCTAGGATCCAGTCAAGACTATAAAACCTGGATGCCCAAATATTTATCATGGAAACAGACTCTAGAATAAATTTCATTCTTGGTATCACTGTGCACCTGTGACCCCATAAAGGAAATAAAAAACTTTGTAGGAAATTTGTCCTTGTGTCTTGTTTGAGTTCTTTCTGTTAATGAGTTTAAATGCTGCTGCTATTACGTAAACAGGAATTAAACCACAGGTTGTATAAATATGTTGCGTTTGAAAAATTGAGTGAATTTGGTTCACTGTCAGTGGTTAAATGGCCTCACTGCTTGATATCCACCAACTGTGCACAGAACCAGCCAAGGGTTTGCTTCTGAACTACAACAAGTTGAAGTGTGTAATATTATTCTGATAGTGCAGAAATGCAATATTTGTGTATATTCTTTTTGCAACAGGGTAGAATACAGTGGGTACTGCTGATGGGATGTCACATCATCTCTGCCTCTAGCCAGAGCTATCTCCACAACGAGGTACTGTACCACAGAGGCAAAGCGGTAAGTCTGACATGGTGGGCTGATGTTCTAGACAAGAGAGTTTTGTGCACACAGATTATGTGGCTTCATGTGATTGACAGATTTGCACACCCTAGCAAGTAATTTGTGACACTCCTGAGCTTTGCCCTCAGGATTGTCAATCTTTGGCTAATGTAAAGCAGCGTCCTTGCCATTTGCTACCTGTCACTGGTTGAAGTTTCCTAAGTGTTAACATGCTTGCATTTCAATATGTCTGCCTAGGGAGATGCAAACAGAAGTGCCAACTTCTGTCAAATCCCTTATTCTTCTGTGCATCCTTTGTCGGTGAAAGGTTGTTCTCAAGAATAGAAGAGAACTGTTTCCAACATGTTTACTTTTGCAAGCAATGCTTCTTCAGCATTCTCTTTTTTTGATTTAACCATGGGGGTATTCCTCTGCCTATCGGTGCTCCCTTTGGCTCAATTAACTTTGGAAGAACCTGTGTCAGTACCAGCAATGCTTTGGGGATATTGGGTTGTGCCAAGATATCCAGGTTCTGCCATAGTACTGATGCTGTCTCCACCAAGAGGCCTGGGTACCCTCGGTTTTTTCAGCATGTTTCAGTCCACCTCATTGCCTGAGGAGTTTATTGAGACACTGTCTTAGACTTGCACAAGATGAGGCGTTTTTAATTTACCTCCTCCATCTTGTCTATTCTGGTTAATCCTTAGTTTATGAATAGGTTTTTGCTGAATTTATCTTTTTTTTTTTTTTTCCTGATACGCGAAGTTGTGGGGTTTACTAGCTTTTTCTCATAAGCTGACCAAAGCTTTGATGCTGGTTGAGTGGTCTTTAAGGCAGGTCATGTGGATGCTCTAAAGGCTTGTGAGAAGGGAATGGGACTTCATTATTTGTAGGTTATTACGGCTGGCTATAGCCCAGGTTAATAAAATTCAAGACAGGTCAACCTGAGGTCTTTAGAAAAATAGTTTGCAAGTAGATTGACAACTGAGGTACCTGTCTGAACCTGAACATAAGAACGGTAAGAGAATGAAGTAGGTGTTTGAAGTTCAAGCTCCAGGAAAACAGAACAAAAATAACCCACTCCCCAAATCCTTTCTGATGGGAGAGAAGATACTGGTGACTCATTGAGAACAGAAATTTGCATTTTTTAAAATTACACAAGTGGTATTTTCACAAAAACAAAACCAAGTAATATCATGATTAACACTGTATCTGAAAAATCTCTAGGGTATACAAATTCATTGCTTAACTATGTGGTGACCATAACAGTTGGTCCATTCACCTTCAAAGCACTGTATAAACTTCAGCTAATACCCCTCATTCCTATGCCTTTTTCACAGCTATCCTGTGAGTTAAAGGAAAGCATATACCTTCTCAAAGGGGTTTTTGTGTTGATACATACTTTTATTGAGAAGAAGCCACCTTTGGAAGATCCATCACAGTGGAAGACTCTGCCTAAAGGAAATCCAGTGTCTTTTCTGGATTGTAATCAGTGGTCTTCTTCCTCAAGCAGCCACAAGGTTGGTAAAAGAAAACAGGAATAGGAATACACAGCACTAATTAACTGGTGAGGCAGGCACTTGTTCAAGATTTGGTTTTGCTGAGCTGAGATACAGAATTCAGTTCACTAAGAATTAGTGAACTTCTACACGCTTACTTTGGAATAATCATATATTTTTAATCATGCCTAATAAATAAGGAGAAAAAATTGAAAGGGAAGCTGTAAATCAGGATCTAAATAGAAAATAATTTTATGCAGTGAATGATACACTAATCAATATGAAGTTACAATTTTGCTACTAGAATTAATGAGCCCTACCTTTTCTTCTTGGTAAATGTTTAAGGCCTGCCAAAGAGTTAAATGGCAAGAGTAATTTATTTTTTATCAGCCCAGTTACTTCTTTTTTAGCCATTTACAAGATCCAGCTTATTTTTGTGGAAATATTAGTAGCCTTTTCATTAATTTTGTAAGAAAAAAAATTGCAGAACATTTGTTCATAGGCATGATTTTTGATGTATGGTTCCAGATGTGAGTAAGGAAGCTGTATTGTATGTTCTGAGGTTTTCCTATTGAGCATTTCTGAAATTTCAGAAATGAACACTGAGTAGGTCTAAAAGATACAGTATGGGGTGCATGAGAGATGTTTTTGACACAATAGGGTCAGAGAAGTTAAAGACACGTTCTTTGTTGGCAATTTTGGCAGAAATACTAAAACACAGTGTGGGAACTGCAAACCTTATGACATTCGGTAAAATGTGAAAGGTTTCATGTCTGTAATATATGACTTGATGTCATGTATATGAGTTGGTAGCTTTTGCACGCTATATAATGAATCTCACTTTTTTGTCTGAAGTTTGAAAAGATTTTCACAGTGTAAATAACTCATGCTTGAAGTGCAGTGTGAATTTAAACCCCCCTATTGTCCAAGTGTAAAAAAGTTCATTTCATGATGTTGCAAATAATTCATTCTGTATTCTTAGCTTAATGGCTCCTTATAAAAATGTAAACCATTTTGAGAAACCTTTGGTATCGAAATGAAGGATGTATAAAGAGAGGTATGTATAAAAGCAGGGAACCAATTACCCAGCTGCGTCACTGGAAGTTCAGTTATAGTTCCCCATTACTTTGCTGGGTCTTTTATTTGCTGCTCTTGTGTGGGCTGCAATAAATATAACACAACTAGACCTTTCTGCTTTTGTTAGCTGAGCTCCCCTGGCTTCCACTGTTGGAACGTAGCATTGTGTCTTGGGAGGCAGCACCGACATTTCAGAACCATTTCAGAAAAAGGTCTGCAAACCTCTTCTTTGTAATTGTGTTCGTATTGTATTCAACTGTATTTGCCCTTAGGGGAGTGGGAAGCTCAGATACACTGAGTCCATTGTACTTGAGATGCCCACTTGACTGGGAGAGGAACTGTCTGCATGGCAGTAGGGAAGGAACCTAAACAGGTGGGACCATGAAGGCACCTAAAACCAGCTGTACTGGATCTGGACAAAGCCTTATGTTCTGAATATACAAATCCAGAGATAATTCACCTCTGATATATACTGTAGCACTATTGTAGGAATGATACAACAAAGCTTAATCTGAAACCTTGTCAGAGGAGAGGTGATTAGTGCCACAAAGATGCTTGGGGCACCTGATACACGAGAAGAAGCTGAGGGAGCTGGGACTGTTCAGCCTGGAGAAGGCTCAGGGGGTCTTATCAATGTGTGTGTGGGTAAGTAAAGAAGGTGGAGCCAGACTCTTCTCGGTAGTGCTCAGTGAGGACACGGAGCAATGGGCACAAGTTGAAACACAAGAAATTCCATTTAAACATAAGAAAACACTCTTTTACTGTGATGGTGATCAAACACTGGAACAGGTCACACAGAGAAGTTGTGGAGTCTTCATCCTTGGAGACATTCAAAACCCAACTGGCCATAGCCCCAAGCAACCTGCTCTAGCTGACCCTGTTTTGAGCAGGGGGCTGGACTAGATGATTTCCCAAGGTGCCTTCCTACCTCAACAGTCCTGCGATTGTGCAAGTCTATTTTAAAACAAAACTGACTACACTCACTCACAATCCCAATCTCACACTCACAGTCAGAAGCACCACTTTGCATGTGTCCAAATACTCTTGCCAGCATGCAGACACCAAGACCTGTGTCTGGCCAGGGTTCCTTGAGGTGAAAGAGGACAAGGAAATCTGGATATTGAGTTCTTATTACATCTCCTGTTATCCTTAGGCTAGCAACTATGTGCTGGCTTTGGATGTCCTGTTGTACCCTTCAGGAGCTGACCATGATTGTGATCTTCTCTCTCTCCATCCTCTCTCACCTTTCTGAGTATTTATCCACTGTCTGACTTACCTGGTGTCTTAAAGCTCCAGCCCTTTATCTCCCTGCCATTATCTCTCAGTGATGTGAACCTTTGTCTAGTCTGGGTGGAGACTGTCCCTTGTTCTCAAATCTTCCGTATTTCTCATTCTGGGTGTCCTGGAAAGCTGCATGTAGATGTGCTGGGAACTTGAGCATCTGCAAATCTGGGTGCCACCAATGCCTACAATTCTCATGTGCCTTTATCTGCTTTTCTTTCTGGTGCTTCCACACCCAGATATACCTCTTCATTTTCCATTTATCCAGTCTTAGCATTTCTATTACAGATTTCTACACCCCAGCAGCCTTTAGTGTACTCCCCAGGACTTCCTGAGCTAAAGTCTGTATCCATAGGTTTAATAACCCTTGGTGAACTTTTATTTTCCTTTATTAATTTGTCAAATTGTTTTTTGAACATATTTATAGTTGGGGACTTTTTCCTTCCACAACATTGGATGGCAATTAATTTACCATAAATCCTATGGGGAAAAAATGCTTCCTTTTATTTGCTTTACAGCTGCTGCCTGAGAGTTTGCTTTGGCATCCCCTAGGTCTTGTGTCAGGAGAAATAACAAATAATTGGCCCATATTAACCTTTCTATTCCAGTCATGATTTGAAGACTCCAGCATATCTTCCATCAGTCATTTCCAAGCTGAAGAATCACACTCCATTTCCTCTCTTCTTTTCCAAAGTCGTTCCATACTGCTGATCATCCTTCTTGCTTTTCTCTGTCCTTTTCCTGTTCTGCCACATGATTTTTGAGATGTAGGAACTAAAAGTGTGCACAACACAGGTGGGCTGAGGCACTGAACCATGGCATAATGTTGTGTCACTGCTTTATTCTCTATTCCTTTCCTAATAATTCCTAAAATTCCATTTTCTTCATTTGCCTTTACTGAGAACCACCATCTGATGGACCTAGCCACAAAAGTTCCAGAATCTCTTTCCTGTGTTGTGGTGAGTACTTAACAGTCCATAAATGTAGATGTTTTTCCCTCTGCATGGATTTATTTGCACTTATTAATATTGAACGTTAGTTGTAATTTTATTTCCCAGTTCTTTTGTACTTCTTTGCAATCTTGCAATCAGGTGGTTTTTACTGCCTGAATATTTTGGTACCATCATCAAACTTTATAACTTCATTATTTACTTCCTTTTCCAAATCATTGTTATAGGTAAGTCAGATACCACAGGTTCCAGCTCATTTATTCTTTCAAAGAATCTGAACAGATCTGTGCTGCATTGCTCCCCTCTGCTTAAGGGACCTAGACTGACATCCCAGTTAAACTGTATATAAATGCAACTGGTTGCCAGCATCCCAAATTGTTTCCTACCAAGTTGCCCAATAAACAAGTCAGACTTCCTGATCCGTACTTTCCCAAGCTGCTCATCTGCCTACTCTGAAAAGCGGTGTCATGTTTACCGTCTTCCCTCACTATGGTACTGACAGATATTCAGGCAGTAAGTTGTACCAGCTAGCAGTTTTAGAATTTCATAGCTGAGTTTCTTTAGGACTCCTGAGTGAATGTCACCTCCTCTGGCCAATTTGTTACTGTTTAGTGATTTATTCTAAGACCTTTTCTCCTGACTTTTCAATTTGAGAGAGTTCTTCCAACTCATTCCCCTGAAAAGAAAGGATCCTTTATAGGTTTCTCAGTAATGAATTGGAGTGAAGTAGCTCTTTTGCTATAACTGCATCTTCTGCAAGTGCTCCTATTAGGCTGTGATCATCTATCAGCCCTAAAGGCTCTCTGGCAGGCTTTTTGCTTGTGATGTTTTTGAAAAAGATTTTATTGTTAGTTTTTACTCCTTTAGAAAGTTCTTTCTCAAAGTCACTTTTGTCCTTTCTTACTCTGGTTTTACTTTTGATGTGCTTTAATTTAACTGTTTTCTGGTTTTCTCCATTCTATATGATCTCCACATTTTGAAGCATGCCTTCTTGTTTCTAATATTCCTCTTTACTCTGGTGCTTAGCCCTACCATTTTTTATCTCACTTCCTTCAAAATCTCCAGCCAGCCATACAATGGCTGTAAATGTTGTCTGTAAACAACTCTGTACCACTTGTGAGTAACTTTTGTTGATTCTTTTTACTTCTTTTTGTCTAACCTACCAATTAATTATTCCTGGGTGGGGTTTTGGTTTTGGCTTTTTAAGTCCTCCAAGGAGGTAGATTATGGGTACACTGTGGTCCGAATTTTCAAAAGCAACATTTTGAATCAGAACCTCTGCTGGGTTCAGAAATTAACCAATCAACAGTTTCTTTTTTTGGAAGTTCTCTGACCAGTTGCTTAAAGAACATAGTTACTGCAGGAAATGGCAATTGTCCATCTATCTGAGACCATCAAATTGCCTCACTTCTGTGTGTTTTCTGTCCCTCCAGTGGCTCTGATCTCAGTCAGCATGTCACCACTGACAGGCTGATGTTTGTCATACTGTCTTTTACCAAGTACCAAGAGACCCTAAAACCTTTTCTGTCAATGTTTAAATCCAGACATTCTAGGTCAGTCTTTGCACACGGTTAGACTTCTAGCATTTGTATGGAAATAAGTATTTACTTGTGGTCTTGTCTATTTTGGTGTGCACTACATAAATGGGACTTTATTATTGAGACTGCTATTGAGATGTCATTGTTTCCTATCAGAATTTTATTGATTACTGACCTAACTGGTGTTTTTCCAAAGGATAGAGAGTTTTTATGACTTTCCCAGGAGAGGATGAGTCATTCCAATCTTTGTGCTCTTTCCACAGCATTTCGTTTTAAAACTCCCCTGACACCTTTCTAACATTAAGTGCCTACAGTGTGATTTTTTTTTGATGTAGACAGCGATTGTCTTTCCTCAGTAGGCCTATTTCAAAAGTGTCCTTGGTTACTAATTAATCCTCTTTCCTAATTAGTCCCTCTTCCCTGAGCTCAGAGAGAGAGAGAGAGAGCAGTTAACCAAAGTGCTAATTTATAGGGCATTTGAATGATTATGTACTGGTTGCCTGGGTTAATGCACATCTTCTGTTAAACAAACATCTGTTGCAGCTAGCGGGGTGGAATCTGGTCTCTCCTGGAGTGGAAAGGGTTGCACCACAGCTCAAGTTAGGGCTATCAGCCTGAATTAGTCATGTTGCTTGCAGCACAACTGGCTTGCTCAGAGATATCTCTATCTCCACAGGACCATGCACTGGTTTATGTAATGACACCATGAATTCCTTACAGAGTACATGAGTAAAGGCAGATATCCAAAATGGGTTTCACAGCCACCAGTGGTTCTATGAGTACTCTTCAAGCAGGAAGTAATTTAATCCAAACAATAGGAAATACTGAGAAGATAATGAGGTTGGGAAATATGTTTCTCAGTAAGACATACATATTTAACTCAAAACTGGTAGATGGTGCCTCTGTGGGACCAGGATTCACAATTCAGAATATTCCTCTGGGGTTTGTTACCCAAGACCATCTTCTGGATGTCTTAGATGTAGCAAAATTACTTGACATGAGACCAAGGATGTAGAAATGGAATGGTCATTTTCATTATATATACACTTGCAGGATACCCCAAAGGCTTGCATAATAAATTATTATTACACAGCGTAACAAGAACTTTGTACATGCTCTGACTTTTTTTTAATATTGAATAGCATCCTGTGTGATAAGAAATTTGACTGACATCACAGGTGAATCTGGAAGTGGGAATTTTTGGAGAAAGCATCCTGGGCCCATGAATGAAGACAGGAATATAGACATCTTTTTTTTTCTTTGTGTAAGTATCAATTCATATTACAGTCAGCATAGATGTGAAGATTTGGCCCATTCTTTCAAACTCTGAAGTATTTTGCGTTAATAGAAAAGATTCAAAATTGTATATTAAACCTGTCTGCAAAATTTCAAACCTTTTGAAACTGTTGATGATGACAAAAGACACTTTTCTGGCTGAAAATGAAACTGTGTGTCTTCATAGGTACTCTTCCTGGAGGTAGATACAATTCCTTAAACTTACTATCTCACTGACTCTTCCAATAAGTAATGAAGGCTGAACAAGATGAAGAGATTTGTGAATATATGTCATTTTTCTAGGGCCCGTATGTTCAGTAAACAGCCAAAACCATCTGCAAAATATTTTTAGAGGGAATGAGCAACATGTCACTGAACGTTGCAGTGAAGGAGAAAATGAGAATTCATTTCCAGGCTCAACCTGGCTTGCTGCTTCCTTGTAATAAGAGACCATTTCAACACAGGCAGCTTATAAATAAAGTCTTCTCATTGAATGTGGAAAATATTACACACGTTGTGTAATGTATATGTTAAATAAAAAAGTCTCCCTTGTTGGATTGGCAGCTTGAGGCTGCACCATTAGCTCAACAGCAGAGTTGTGGGCCCCTTGGCCCCATCCCACCAACGCTAGCTTGGCTTGGGAAGTTAATTTTGAATTTGGCATGGGCACAAATTTATTTAAGGCAATGTTTGTTAGGTTCTAGCTGGTGGATGGAAAATATCGTATTTGATGCCCAAATTGTGACCTCCCGTGTGGAACTCCAGCAATGACTTAAAACTAAGAATAAGAGAAAATATAAAGTGTAGGCATAGATGTACTTCAGCGGTTTCAGCTACTATGGCTTCAGCCAGCTAAAACACTGAGCAGCAGAGCCCACAAGATAAAATCCTAGTCCTACAGGATCCTGTGTGACTGGGCCCTAAAATTCCTTATTAGCAAAAGCACTTTGAACTGCATTTACTAAACAAAAGGGGTTAACGGAACGAGATTTTGCTGGATCTAAGTTGCTCCAAATTAATCTCTATTTCCCCTTCAGTCAGAGTTGGCTGTCAGGTACTTTCAAGAACTTTCCTTTGAGCATGTGCAATTTTCTTTTCCCTTTTATTAAAAAGAAATTGACTGTGTTTCTGCACTACTAGCTCTATCTACCCTTCAGCAATTTTGCCCTCTTGCCTAGCTCTTTATTTTGTAGATGTCTAATATTGTCTCTCCTCATCTTTCTCACCCTCTTCCTGCTTCCAGCTCTCATAAACACTGTCATTGCCTCTGTTTCTGTTGCCCACATAGGCTTTGACCAGACTAACAGTGTTACAGAACCA
The DNA here is from genome assembly GCF_000699105.1 of Pygoscelis adeliae. Lineage (NCBI taxonomy): Eukaryota > Metazoa > Chordata > Aves > Sphenisciformes > Spheniscidae > Pygoscelis > Pygoscelis adeliae. The sequence continues at coordinate 2,402,154 of NW_008824935.1, read as the reverse complement.
CGATACCATTGCTGGGGAAGCGAAGGAACCTTAATAACAAGCTCCTTTTATGAGAGAAGGTAATCTTTCTGGGAAAGAACAAATAAACATGCTCTTTGTTTTGAAATTTCTTCTGTTTATTTTCAGCTAAAGCCCAGATTTTTCCCATGTTGTTAATGTTTTCAGGTGCCTTTCTTATTTTTTATGGTTGTTATGACCTTAACATTCATCAAAGCTGAATAGCTAAAATTGATTTGGTTTAGACATAGCAATAGAATGAGTCATGTCAGTAAACTTTTCAACCATTTACTGAAGTCTGGAGCCTCATATGCATTTGCAATACATACATGCTTGAGAGCAGCCTTGTTTAATGGTTGTCCTAACAAAGACATTCCTTTGGGTCCCTCTCCATTTGTGACTTATTCCTGCTACTGCCGTGCACTTGTGACTTTCCTCTGGTTTTTGGCATCCGCAATGACTTGGTGAAAGAGCCTAAAGGTAAAGCTCGGTTTTGGGAGGAGGAGATATGAGCAACACCCAAGTTATCCTTTGTCCCCTTGAAGCAGGGATCAATTTGGAGAAAAATATGGGTAGCATTCTAGCTAGCAGGTCAGACAAATTAATATATTGATATTTCCTTGAAAGAAATACAAGTCATACGGGCTTTATTTGTTCCCCATGAGAAGCCACATTTGTTTGTTATAAAGTCAGAGATATAGATGCCAAACTTGCATTGTGTCATGCATTATTCCAGCATGTGAGCCCTATTTTTTTGAAGATTAAGAAAAAGACATGCTTAGAAATCATCTTATATTTATTTAGTTAAAATCACTAGTAACTTGCTTCTATGTGAAATCAGCTATAGCTCTTTGCCTTCAAACAAACAGAAGATAACCTGAACGCATTTGAATGTTACATGGCTGAAGCTTTTAAAGGTTGATAATGCCTATGTTATGGTTGTTACAAATGGCTGTTGCTCAGAAATACTGTCAAAAGATTTAAGAACATAAAAATATTTTTTGAGTACTGCAGAGGCACAGATGGGATAGTTATACTTGTTCTGGAAAGCATATATCTGAATTTCATTAATCTTGTTCGTTCAGCCATACTTTTCTAGGAAAAAGATACACTGTCACTGCAAGTGCCCGTTTTTTTTTGAGCTCAGTTTTCATAACTACATGCACAAAGAGTTGCAAACAGACTACAAGTCAGCTTTAACAATATTTTATAATAGCCTTTAACTTGGTGGTCAGTAAATTATAGGAAATGCTCTTCTGCTAATCTTGCCAATACATTTCACCAAACTTTCTCCCAGTAACCACATTACTTTTGCTGCCCAAATCACTGTAGTTTCGTGGACTTTGTTTCCAAGTGACTGACTGATGTCTGTTGAAGAATCTCTTGAAATGTAGAGTAACTGAACTGATGAATGAGTGTCAACAATGTGACTAATCCTTGGTGGCAGAAAGTCCATGTGAAGTGCTTGAACTTAAAAACATATGCACAAAAAGGCAATGGTAAACACCATTATGTTGGCTTTTTCTAGTGAGACTGCTATAATAAAAGCATACAGAAGGTATGGCTTGCATCTTTCTGTTGAATGATAATAATAGTTATTGTTGTTGCTTTTCGATGAAGGTGTACCTGTAAACTTGTATTCGCTGGTGCTTCCATGGAACGTGGGTTTTGGATGGTTTGAAGAACATCTGAGATGTAATTTACAAGCATGCTGATATCACGAAAAATGAGAAGCCTTATGAATATTACACATGGATCTAGTAAGTAACCTTGAACTCCTGTAGCCCTCTGAGCTCAACTGGAATGCAACAATATACGTTATCTGAGGCAAATTATTTTCTTGTAATGTGTTGGTCACAAAGACAGCATAGCTGAGCTTCTGAATACAAATAATAAATATTAATAGCCCGACCTCAGGGGAATTCTGCTGATTTGTTTAGGCTACCATCTCGGGATCTGAAGTTTGAAGGAGCTGCCAACACAATCTGATGCAAAGTGAAACAGCTGAGTTTTGCACACCACTTCTCAAGTAGCTGTGGGGATCCAATGAAGCAATGATAGCTGTAGCGAAACACTTTTAAAAGCAGCCTTGAGCTAGTCAAGCTACTTTTCAGTGTGTGGCGTGTGTAAAAAATAATCTTTGGACGGGTTCAGTAGTATTCTTTGGCACACTGACATTTTTATAAATTATGTCTTTTGCATTTAATATTTATGTGGAAGCTGTTTGTATGTTAGTGTTTGTGATGGGCCGGCTTCAAAAGGTTTGGAATTCCAGCTTCAGCTAAGCATTTAAAAGTTCAGAGGCTTGTCCAAGGCTTATCTAACCTCTCAAGTATGAAAACCAGAGTGGAAACAGTCTGATGGGAATAACATATTGCCCTCAAATGGAGCCAGTCTTGTAACCCCTTTTGTTTCTTTTTTTTCTCGCTTCCACCTCCTCCTTTCTGTGCTGTTCCTGAGGTAGGATCATCCCTTAGACCAGGCCTTAATGCCCTCTTCAGTCATACATTTTCTAAAGACCGATTACTTCTACAAATCCCACAGATGTTAAATCAGGTCTGCTGTACTCAAGTTTCTGTCCTTCTCCCCAGGACTATTTTATATCTGCTGCATTACGTGATTTTTGTGCTGTTTTATTATTTTTTACATAAACGTGTGATTGAAGGAATACATCTCACTCCTGGAGTGGAAAGCCAATAAGGCTGGTGGCTCCTGCATCCAGCAGAGCTTTTTTGTAGTTCTGTAGAGGCTGCAAAGGAAATTGTGTCTCCTGTCCAAGTAAGTTTGCCCTTACCATAGGCAACACTATCATTCCTCTGGGAACACACTGGGAAACTGCTCTCCACTCTCCAGTGTTATTTTGGTGTGGAAGCGAGAAAGAGCGAGAGAACAAATTGAATTAAAAAGAAAAACTCTTTCTTCTTTCAGGCTTTCTAATTATTTTTTTCTGGTATTTTCTTCTTATAGCTAAGGTGGAAATAATGCCAAGAGAATTTCCTTGGTGACATTTTGGTGCTCTCACGTGGAGCCATTTGTAATAGAGGAAAAAATTAATACAACTCTTTAAAGGCTCAGCTAGGGTCAGTTCAGGATTTATACAAGTTTTGGATGAATTTGAAATCCAGATCTGAATACGCTCAGTCTTTGGTGAATTTGAAGTCTCTCTTTGAAAACCAAGTTACTCGCAATCATTTGTCCTCATAAAACAAAGGCTGACACAAAGTACCTCAGAACAGGAAGACGTTTAAAACCTGATTCGGCCGTTTACCAGCTGAAATTGTGTCCATGGAGGTCCAAGGCTGTGGTGGCGTAACATGGGATGGCACCTCCTGCTCTGCTTCTCTGCCTGATTGGGGCAAAACACCCTGTTATCTGCTCTTCTCTTGCTAGCTCTGCTTCGTTTCTCCTTAATGATCCTGGGAGGGCTATGAAGATGATGGGTAGATTTTTAATGCCAATTATTTTCTAGTTGCTTTTTGTTCTAGTTGTTCTTTTTGTCACCCCAAAACTCATGCGAATCCAGATTGCTGAAGGCTGGGCTGCTTTGCCTGCCGTGCAGAGTCAGCAAAGAAAGCAAAGATGGCCACTTTGTCTGTGAAACCATGGGCACCGTGAGAAAACAGCACCCAAGTGGAAACAACCACAATGTCTATTTTCTTTACCGAAATGCTTTATTCTATGAGAGCATATAAAAAAATATAGAGCCACAAGTTTCATGAATAAGTTCACACAGAAAGAGTAAACAAGTAGGAAAATTGTTCCTCCACTTATATTTGTTTTTCTCTTTCTGTCTGAGTGGTAGCCTTAAGCCTATGTGAATTACCGTGACGGGGAAGGCCTGCCAAGCTCTCTTTCTGAATAGTACTAAAATGTCTCTGGAATCCGGTCTGTGTGAGGAAAGCACAGACAGTACCTTTCCTCCAACTCTCACAAACTAGTTTTGTAAATAAAATATGTGACCTCAAAAGGGAAAGAAAAAAACAAAAGGAAAAAGGGATACAGCCATCAGGCAGACTAATTTAAGGAATGGACACACACCAACGAGTCCATGGTCATCCACAAATGATATCGTATTTTAAAAAGGCTACTTCACTAAAATATTTGTGACAGAAATGTGGGCGCCCGTAATGAGTGTGGTATGCTGCCAAAAGAATGCATATTCTAAAAAAATATACCAAGTAATAGGGAATTTGTGGCCATTTATCTTATAAACCTGTTTCCTGTTTTAAACTCAGTGGGTCAGAAATTCACTGCTGTAAACTTCACAGATCCATTGACTTCTAATTTATAACAACTGAAAACAGGGTCTAGAAGGAGTCTAAGCAGGGTTTGAAAACCTTACTTCTGTCTGTAATGTTTTTCATCTTTCTATACAGGACAAATAACAAAACTGTATCTGAAATAGGGAATTACCTATGCTAGAGGGCATGGGGTTGACCTAAGCTAATTTTCCCCCTCTTACACATGTAGGCTCTGGAAAGGCTGTTTTGAAGGGATTTTTTTTTCTTTGAGGCAGAGGTGAGAAATCGTTTTGGAGATTATACGACTGTGTTTCCAGATACAACAGTCCCAGCTTTAGCCTCAGGTGGGGGAGTTTTCCATTTCCCTCTCAGCTTATATTAAATTACATTGCTTTCTTGTCATAGGCATAATCCTTTGATGAGAAAACCTTGATGATATTTCAGAAGAGGAAGAAAATCCGTCTCTGCAGAGTCACCAGAGACTTTGGCTATTACTAATTGATTCTACATGGAGAGCACGTGGTGGTGACAGCCATCAGTCTGAAACGGTGAGACAAAGAGTTTCTGACCTTCTTTGAAGTGCTGTGTGCAGGAGCTCTTGGAAATGTAAAAAGTTTCTCTTTGCCTGCTGAGGTCTTTCTTCTGTGCCACAGGCCACGTCAGGGCGATTTGTTCTGTGCGTGTTAGGAGGGATAAGGATGGGGACCTTGGGAATGCCCTTCAGGTGAAGCACTAAACTGACTGCGTAAGCGGAGGGGAGGTGGCGAGGCCACCCGACCCCAAGATTTTTCGCAGTTTTAGAGAGATCCTTGCAATGACTTGCACTGGCCCTTCCTAAGGCCTTGATTTCACTTAGAAATTTGTCTAGCAGAACAATCGGCTACAAGTGCAAAATCGTCATTTGTCTTGCCTGGTGCTGATAGGCGAGATCCCCAGTGCAGCATAGATACTGAGGCAGAGGAGACGAGCACGCCAACAAGGCTGTTGGGGCAGATGCTCCCCAGTGCAAGCAGCCTCAGCTGCAGCAGCTGGCCCAGGCAGCCCAGTCCACTGCAGAGGTTGCCCCAGGTCTCAGTAGATGTAACTGAGACTTTGCAGCCTGCTCTTCCCAAACCAAGCCCAACTGTCTCTGCTGGCACTTGCAAGTGGGTCCTCAGCTGTCCTTTTCTGCAGCTGTGAGAGGAAAGGCTTCCCCAAACCGATACGGAGTTTGCAGGGTCCCCTTGGTCTGCTCCTGTCCTTTTTGTAGCGTAAAGTGGAGGGAGGAAGATTTCAATTTTTGTTACAAGGCAATGAAGTCATCCTTCTCTGGGAAAAATATTGCTAACCTACCTGCTGTCTGCTGTAGGCTGGTACAGTGCAGTAGCAAATTACTTGCCCTTATCTTTGAAATCCCTGCAGGATGGGCACCGTCCCTGGCAGCAGTGGTTTGCCAGAGAGGAGAGATGAAGCCTACACGTGCCATGGAAAGTTGTACCACATCTTGCCTACCCTTCTCTAGGTGAGCCAGACGTGCACCCCTAGCTACGCCTTCATGAGGGTGCGGGAGGCTGGCAGGGGAGCCAAGCAGTCTTGCAGCTCCAGTGGGCCCGTTTGCTGCTGTAATCCTATGTGCTGTGACAGCCCTTTGCTGGGCTAGCAAGGAAAATAAATACTTTTAAGAACTTCTGCTGATCCAAGAGATGAAACTGAGAAGCTGGTAATAGTTGTGAAGGCATATGATGGTAATGCAGTACCTTGGCAGGCTCCTCTCAAAAGAAAACAGGACATTCCTGGCACACCAGGTAACACTTCGCTTTAGAGTTACTGCCACAAAAGGCTGATTAACTTCTAAAACACAAACAAATCCCCCATGCCCCATCGTGAGGACCAGATAGCAAAAAAGTTCAGGTGCCCTGTACATTTTAACAGGGGCTCCTGTAAGTATGACGAGTGATATGTTTAATGGGGTCTGACCTTTAGTTTTGGGGTTTGCATTTGTTCATTGTACCTGAATTATTCCGTATAGTTAATCTTGAATGAAGCTATAAATTCTGTGCTTGTGTTCATATAACCTAAACATATAATTTGAGAAAAATATCATTGAATGTTGGGAGGCTTATAAAATGGACTCATGCTTGAAAATGGAGTTTGTGAGGAAGTAATAACTGATCGGACTTAACAGTCTTGCATGATTTCAAAATCTAGATTTGAGCCTGTATATAAAAAACATTTGTCTTGGACTCATTTCAAGTAGATTTTTATTTCTTACGAATGGCATGATTTAAGAAGTTCTTTCCCAATCAGTAGACTTGAAATTAACCACAGCGGTCACATCTCAGGAATTTCAGAGTTCAACTGAAAGGTGTTTTCAACAGTAGTATTTTTAATTATCCATGTTTTGTGATCAGCTCTTCTGAGCTCTGCTGACATTATTAAAAATAGCACAGGCAGTGGAAGTTGTGTCATGGATAGAGCAGGTCAATACCCAAGGTTTTCAAAGAACAGGAAATTTTGATGTTTTGTGGTCTGAGCTTCTGAAAATAAGTGCAATAAATAAATAAGTAAATAAATAAATAAGTAAACTTAGCAAGACTGAAAATTAATTAATATTTTTATTCTTACTAATATTTTCATTTGACTTCTCTACCAAAAAATCCAATCATTTACACAGCTCTAATTCTGATGATGTGAGATTTCTTTTGCAAAATTATTTGCTTTTTATGGTATTTTATTTATTTATGTTAGTCAAAATTTAAAATACCTTGCCTGAAAGGGAAAATATTTGGATTGGAATTGAAGTCCTCTGCTACTCTGTAGGCATGAGAGTTGCCTCTGTGGGTAGGCTCTCCAGCCAGATGGCATTCAATGTGCTCTTTAGCCAGAGCTTTTTCAAAGAACTCCTCTGCAAAAGGGGAAACTATTGTACATGTCACGTGAAGCTCCCCATGTATTAAGGAAGTGTATTTTCACAGTGTGTTGGACTTTGCTTGAATATTGAAATCAGTTCTGAAATATTTAGGATTTTTTCTAAAATAACTGTTTTGGAAAGATAACATTTTTTTCTAACAAGCTGTAATGGAAAACTTCCAACACTTTGTTTGAATTATTTGCAGTTAAGTAGGAAAAGACAACGTGACGTTCCTAATAAACCCATAAAATACATTGCTAGTAGAGATAGGTATCTTAGGAGCAAAACATAATAACTGGCATGAGTAAAAATCTGTCTCAGCTAATCAAGTGTGGTTTGAAATGACACATTTTGCTTCCTTAATTTTTCCACTATGGAAAGCAACTACCTTTTAATGTAAATGAGGATACACTTTACATTGCAAGCCTCCACCTATTCAAGCATGTTTGACTGTTATGTTTCTGAAAACAACACCGCTTCAAAAACTCAGTAGTAACTTCTGAGAGCAGGCTAAAGCTCCACGGTCCTTGCAGAGCACTTGCAACCAGGTCAGTACAAACTATGTTTACCTTTTGAGATGCATCTATTATAGCATTTATACTTGATGACATCATTACGTCTCATTTCTCTATAGTGTCAATAAAAAAAGTCTGGCTGACTCTGGAGAGGCTTTGCCTTTTAGAGCTTGCAGACTTCCAGGGCTTGATTACCCTTTCTTAGTGGATGGCAGGGCTGGTGGACCTCACCATGCTTTAGGGAGGTCATGTTCAGCCTTCAGTCTCAAGGCGAGCTTCCTGGTCCAGGCCGTGCCATGCAAATATGGGAGGTGGGAACTTGCCACGTCCTCTGACATATGCGTTTTGACGCGTGCTTCAGGCAGGCTGGGGGACAACAGGGAACCCACCACCTCAGCCTGACAAGGCGGGAGCTGTCACCGAGTGCAGGGCTAGGCTGGGCAATACATTGGAGATGTGTCTCTTTCTCCCCAGCTCATCTATTTATCTCTGTGCTTTTTTTGTGATCTCTCAGGAAAACAGGCAGAGGGAAGAAGGCCGATAAAGCATCCCTTTCAAAAGTCTCTGCATTTCATGCTGGTTTTATTACATTCATGCTACTGGGGACTTTGACATGAGGGACGTGTCATTCTCTGTCTTTTTCTGCCCAGCGGGAGAGTACGAACAAACCATTGAAAAAAAACTTTTGTAAAAAAATATTATTGTTGGCCTAATTCTATGAAGGTTTGTGCTCTGTGGTATGCTTCCTTGTGCTCTCTCTGGAAAACAAGAAAGAAATTAGTATTTTTGAGTGGTTTAGCTGGAAATGGAGCATAAGGTACTGCCTGTGACATGAAAATTGCCCCTGTTGGGACTCAGGATACCACTGTCTTTATCTAAATTGACTAAGCATGGCAAACCCTGGAGAACCCTTGCTCTAGTTCCTGTTTTGGGAGACAGTCATGGCTGGTAGTTGTTCTGCAGAATGGGCAAACTGCTGCTTTCACTGCTAAAAGCTGAGCCCCTGAGTAGATCCAAGAGCAGCAGCCTACAAAGGGATTGCAGATAGGATGATATTGGAGCTGCGGTTCTAGGCTCCATTCCTTTGAACTAATAATATGTAGTTGCTTCCTGAAGGCCAGCCTGGGCCTGGCTCCATCTTCTGTTTCTGATTCACTGATTTAATTCACATAGCCTTTTGGCTCCTCAGCAAATGCCTGCTGATGTTAATGAAAATCTTCCCCTTGGCTTAAAAGGACTTTGTGCCAGCCTCCTGAGGCACATGGACTAAAATGATTCCTGATGCCCTCAGGAGAAAGTGTGTTGGAGGGAAAGATCTTCCCGCCCCACCTGCCTAGCCTCAGCAACCTGTTTTTTCTGTGGTGCTGGAAAAAAAAGCCTTTGGAGATGTCTTGTTGTCACTATTAGAAGTATTTCTGCCATCTTGGAGACATCAGCTTCATTATATCCCATGTGGATCCAAAAGAGAACTTCTGTCAATGCATATATTATAAATTGAGTTTGATTATGAGCTGCAGTTTGTTGAAAAATTAAGCCAACCCTGATAATGCAGAAATTTTCACTGAGCAATCATGAAAAACCAAAGTTGTAGATAATTTCACAGTAAGTAAGCTTCCCTCAACAATTTATAATCAAGATAATAACATAGTATTATTTAAATAATACTGGCTGAGCTCTGACATATGTTTCCCGTCATAAAATCTTAATCACCAATACTCCACAGAAAAAAAAATTGCATATTTTTGTGCTTTATCAAATAATTTGAAGTGACTTTCTTAACACTGTCTGTTGTTAATGGTTTATAAATGATCAGTAGCTGCCTCCACATTCTCTGCAGAAAATTTTGAAACCATTAAAAAAAAAACCCCCGAAGGTGTGCACCCAAAGCCTCATTTGTCCATGTGATGGATGGTGAAATAACCCAGAATGGCAAGTTTCACTCTAGATTTTTTGGTAAAGCAAGAAAAGTACAAAGACCAGGCTAATTTGCAGATCTGAGCGCTTAAACCACCTTAATGCTATATAAGTCTTACTTTACCCAAATCTCAACTGACACGCTTTTGATTTCTACCTGTAGGCTACCAACAGTTTCTTAGGGTAAGAACTAGCAAGTCAGTTCTGCTCTAGTCACTTCCAGAAAGCCAGAGGCATTTGTACCTGTGAATGGAGGGGAAAGACTGAACCAGAGTTAAAAATCTGGGAATGGAGGCAACTACACTGACAATGCATTTGTAAGTTCTGTTATGAGCTTCAGTCCAGTAATTACACTGGCTCATTGCTCCCTTGCAAAAATCTCAAAGAGCAAAGCTCCTGATCTCTGTCGCTCTCACTCCCACATCTCTTCTGCGTAAAGCGATAATCCTTTTACGGCACTAATGTTAGGAGACTGGCCTTGGTCCTCCTCTGCTTGCTACCTGACTTATGCACATGGGATCTCCATCTGCAATAAACAGTGGGAAATTGCTTCTGTCAGGTCTTAGCCGCCCTCTTGGTTTGGGAAATGGGTTTCTGTCCACCCCGGTCTCACCCCAACCGTTGTTTCATTCAGGGATCACCGAAAGCCTTGGTGGCGTCTGAGAGGGGTTCACCTCCATTGCCTCTGAGCCCTGACTGCTGGGTGATGGGGACGGTGGGACTCCGCATGGCACAGCTGGTGCCCCCTCCAAGAGCCCCTCTAAGCAGCCACCCATGGCCACTGGCTTTGCACCTGGACTGCCCCTTTCTGGAGAGGATCTCCAGGTGGGGTCAGGAGGGAAGTGGGGGAACACTAGGAACACATCATCTCCTTTGGCTTGGGGTTATATTGTATGGTCTCAGATCTCCAGCTGCTCCTCAGCTTCCTTTCAGATTCAGGCCTCTGCCCCTTGTGTGCTGGCCTATACGGGGATACGCTTTGGTGGCCCATACCACCCATACGCTTTGGTGACAGCAGCCACCATGAACCAGCACAGCTCCTGAGCCGCGACCCAGCTACACGCCTCCTCTGCCTGACAGGCTGGTATTGCTTCCACTGTTTTAAACTACAGCAAGTTTTTGTTCTATTTTAGCAGCAACAAAAAATGCAGAAAACATCCCTCAAATTACCCATCCCTCGCCTATTAGCATGCCTGTGTCCTTGCAAAGCGCAAAGCCAAACCAAGGCTGCTGAAACTACTCGTTAGAGCTGTCTGTGCCTCATTGCACGGCAGCTGCAGTATTTGCGGTGAAATGACTAAATGGCTTTTGGAGCTTGGCAATGGCATGCAGATACTTTGACCTATAGGTTATTTATTCAAGTAGTCTTGGTCAATGGTAACCAGAAGTTAGTGATTTACAGATGTAGTTGTCCACTTAAAACAAATAGGCAGTCACAGCTCCGTTCCTGATAGTTCAGCTGTCTCATCTAAAAAGCACAATTGCTCAGGCAAGTGGTACCCTTGTTGCCTCTCTCAGTAGAGCCTTAAGATACACTGGGGGCCCTTTATTTATTCTATTTATTTATTTATTTATGTTTTATTTCTGTTGTGGTATGGAGCAGGATTCTTCAGAAATGTATATGAACCTAAAAAAGACTGCAGGGAACGGAGTGGTGTTTTTTCAAATGAATGTAACAAATCACATCCCAAATTCCCACTGCTCGGCTTTAGGGCCCATTTATTATTAGAGTTTTCACCAAGGAGTGTCCTCAAGCAGTCTGAGGCAGGTATAGCTGCTAAATGGGGGAGCCTTTGGCACTAACGGATGGAATGCTTATCTGCCCCTCCAGGTTTGGCCCACAAAAAAGTTTCAGGTAATGAAGCAGGGACGAGTCCTAAATCAGGAAAAGGGATTTTGTGGGTGTTGTGGTTTAACCCCAGTTGGCAACTGAGCACCACGCAGCCGCTTGCTCACTCCCCCCGCAGTGGGATGGGGGAGAGAATCGGAAGGGTAAAAGTGAGAAAACTCATGGGTCGAGATAAAAACAGTTTAGTAGGTAGAGCAAAAGCTGCACACGCAAGCAAAGCAAAACAAGGAATTCATTCACTACTTCCCATGGGCAGGCAGGTGTTCAGCCATCTCCAGGAAAGCAGGGCTCCATCACGTGTAACCGTTACTTGGGAAGACAAACGCCACCACTCCAAACGTCCCCCCCTTCCTTCCTTCTTCTTCCCCCAGCTTTATATACTGAGCATGACGTCACATGGTATGGAATATGCCTTTGGTCAGTTGGGGTCAGCTGTCCTGGCTGTGCCCCCTCCCAGCTTCTTGTGCCCTTCCAGCCTTCTCAGTCGGTAGAGCATGGGAAGTTGGAAAGTCCTTGACTAGTATAAACACTACTTAGCAACAACTAAAAACATTGATGTGTTATCAACATTGTTCTCACCCTAAATCCAAAACACAGCACTGTACCAGCTGCTAGGAAGGAAATTAACTCTATCCCTGCCAAAACCAGGACAGTGGGACTGGTGCTGATGCATTTCCAGTGTGTCAATGTCCCACACTGCAGGGGGAGGAGAGGATACGGAAGCAGGGGTGGGCTTGGCCTCAGCACAGGGACCATGCCAGGCTCTTAGGCTTACGCAGGCTTAATGCTGGGAGTCAGTCTAAGAGGCTTGCTGTAGAAGCGGGTGGTGGGTATGTGATTAAGCGTGACCTTAAGGTCAGCCCTTATTCTAAATGTGCCCCATGTTTTTGAGTACCTAAATATTTTTGAAAATCTGAGCATTATTCATTTCCTCACTGAGTTTACAATGCAAAGGATTGGTAGATGCTTGAGGGTTATCAAAAATTACCAGTGTTGAGGGGTCTATGGCTAGGCTGACTTCACTTAAATACAAGTCTTTCAGCCACAGATACGGTCTTTCATGTTCATGGCTGATCTAGACTGACAGAGCAATGCTGAGCTTTACCCTTCTGCGGATAAACAGAGACTGGCAGGCTTAAACCTGTCAGTGCAGCTCTTTTAATCAATACAAAATTTATTCAGAAGTTTTAGAATGGGAAAAATAATCAAAGGAAGATAAACATTAACAATTTGATCCTAGGTGGTTAAGATATCATTCTCTTTTAATCAGTTACATCTGGGATATTGTGTTCAATTGTAAGACCCACTTCACCTGAAATATATTGAAATGCTAGCCAGAGCTCAGAAAACAGTGTTAAAATTAATCATCGGGAGGAGAGGTAAGACATGTATGGACAGATAACTGTCTACAAATAATAAAAAAGGTCACACTTCATGGACAGAGGAAAAGGATTTAATCTGTGAGAGGCAAAATTTTAAAAAAGGATTTTAGGCTGAGCAGCAGAATATCAAAGCAAGGACTTTCAAGAACAAAAATGTTGTAAAGAACAAACTTGAACTGAAAAAAACCTGCAAATTTTAATAGCTCTTTCTTCTTTCTATTCTCTCTGATTTATGTCAACCATCCAACAGAGTAATAACGATATCTGCTCGCCCTGAAAGTCAAAGGTGAAATACGGATGGATTTTCAAACTGCAAAATATGAAGCCTGTTAAAAAGAGTAGTTGAATGTGCCTTTATACAACCTGAATAGAATTTCACAGGCCCCTAATAAACTGACAGGAGCGTAGGTACAAATTTGGGACTTGGTAAATCTTGCACTGAAAAACCACACACCAGTGTGTTTCAAAGGCTGATGAATAAAAAAACGTGTAAGAATCTGGAATCCAGGTGTTCGGGGCGAGCACATAGAGATGAGTGATTGGCTTCGTTGTGTTTAGTCATTTGGGGATCTCAGTCTATATTCACCAGAGATGGTCCTAAGGCTGAGATCACCAATCTAATTTCACTTGTCTAGGCATCAGTCTGGAAGGAAGTATGGTCCCTAACGTAAAGACCACTGCTTTATTTAGTAAGCCATGTAATCCTCTTGTGTAACATGAGCAATAATATCACATTACATACACTGTAACTAACAAATTACCAAGATTGATCTTGTAAATCCATAGAGAGAATGACAATTTACGACCCCCCTGTAAAGCATTTGTCTAATCCACACTACAATTCCTAGCAGAGAAGTAGAAAAAAACATCATTAGGCAATTATTGCAAACATCGTTTTCATTTCTGCAGAAGTTGGTCTTTTTTAACCTAGTTTTTCAGTCGCGATTTAGCCAAAGACCACTAATAAATGCAGACAGCCTCTTAGAAAAACTGAAGTGTTAACTGGCTATACGGCTGCTAGGAAGAAAAAAACTTTGTGATTTCCAATACATGATTTAATATTTTTTTCATTCTTAACATCCATGTATTTTAAATGGACAATAATGCCTCACAGCCTAGGAAGAAGAGTGTTGAACAAAGCCAGCTATATTCTCCATTCTGTATTTAAAAAGGATGTGTTTCTGACTCATGTGGTGGAAAGATGATTCAGGTTTTATATTTTTCCTTTTTATAGGGTAGAAACCGATGTTAGTACAACAGTGTTTGGGAAGATATGCTCTAATAGTATGTTTGAATTCTCAGCTGGGCCCAAAATCAAGATCAAAACAGAACACGCTGTGGGTAAGAGAAGAAACATTAGCAACAAAAATAAATCTTTTAGACAGAGGTGTGTGGAAGTGTGTGTGCAGTTTCACAGCCTTTGGATTGCCCCAACCCAACCCTTAACTGTGTCACCTACCAGCGGTGCATGCAGCAAGGAAATGTGGGTTATTGAGTAAGAAACAACCCAACATGCCATGCCGTTTCCTCAGACTCTTCTATTCCCTCTTTCTTCTCCCTCACATGGGCATCAAAGCGGGTCTCTACATATTTGGAGCCAAAACATCCCATCTGCAGAAGCAGATTCGTGTATTTGGACACTGAAAGATATTCACAGGTTGTTAGAACGACAGGACATCCTAGCTGGATTGCCTACCTGTGTGGGACAGACCTATGCTGAGATGTTATTGCACATGCCCCCGTCCTTGTCCAGCGGCTTTGTGGCTTGTCAGCCAGGGCAGGTGATAGGAACAACCATGTTCCCTACATTTCTGCGGGAGACAATAAGGGCAGGACTGCCTTTTACTGTTGTTTCCCTCCCAGGAAGCAACAGGAATGGCCAAGATGTTAAGATATCACATCACTTTACACTCCTTGCTAATATACTTTTATCAGCAGTCTCTAGTGTGCATTTGCCCTAATTCTCTTGTTTGAACTGACCTAATGCTGCTTACAGGGCAGAACGGGTCTTTGGGATAAAAAAGTACAAATTTAGGCTAGTCTTTTCTTATGGAAAACAGTGACTCTGATCTCGATTATTTCCCAGCCACGCTCTTGCAGGTACACAGGTAAGGATAAGCTCAGATGCTATTCAAATGAATATAAAAATTACTAATATATATTTTTATTTTTGATAGTAGACTAAAACAACTCCAGAGCAGTAATTTTATTCATGGTTAATTTTTAACTTTTTCCCTTATCTCTGGCTAAGGGACAGCTCCTCTGCACAGTTCAGTTATAGCCCTCGAATGGGCCTGTATGGGACAGTGAAGAGTGAATGCTGGAGAGGAGAAATCGGGGATTTGTTTCTGACTCTGCCGCTGAACTCAGGCCAATTAATTTACCTCTCTGTGCCTCGGTTCTTTCCCCGTCTTTTTTCTTTTAATACTTACATTCTTTAGGATATGGGATTCTATCTCACTATGCATTAATATGGCCCCTGGTGCAATAGTTTCTCACATCTAATAGTAATATGCAGGTAGGAGTAAATCCTGATGCAATTGCAGCCAAATTCCCAGTGGCACGAAGAGGCCACTTTCTTTGCACCCCCAGATTTTTAGCTGCTATAAACACCTCTCCTGTACCTACATCTCAGCATGGAGGCGGCAAGTGGTTCCCGTTTTTCCTGCAAGACACAATATATTTTCTAATCCTGTACTTGCTCTTCTGGAATTACCGAAATGGGTAAAAGTTTACAAACCTCAAGTGGAACATGTTTAGTGTGAAAAAAAAAAAAAAAAGAAGAAATTGCTCTTGAGAGAATCGTGCAAAAGTTCAGACAGAGAGTGCTGATTTGACAAGTCAGACCCCTGTGTGAATTTGCTGTCTAACACCATCCTAGCAACACTGTCACTCCTGTCACTGATAATATAGCCAAGGACGAGATCTGGAGAGGTAAAGCGCACATTTACTAGGTCTTTAGGCTTAGATAGTTTGTTGGTGGCTGTGCGATCCTGTTAAACTCTGAGATGCAAAATACAGTTGTTTTCAAAATTCGTTGCCAGTGGCGGTGACAGATGCTTTTTGGAATGACACCCAGTGAGCTGTGAAGCTCATGTAGTCAAGTACTTGTCCACTTGTCCCTACTTCATGTGTTATGGGAATATGTTTACACTCACTCTGTCGTGATTTTTTTTTGCAGCTGGATGAAGTGTTTTACAGATGCAGCATTGCACACGTTGCAGAAGGTGGTGTGTTGAAGTTTGTGCCCACAAAATGGGCAGCGCTTCCTTGTTTTGTCTGAGGGACTCTTCTCCAAGGTTAACTCTTTGTGGGGCACAGTGGGTTTAGGTATTAAGTTTATTTTGTCAGACTGGTCAGAGTGACCATTTTAACCACACACGAGCTGAAGCTGAGGGTGTAGTTCCTTCACTGCAGTTGGGTGCATCTTTCACATCCCCTGTTGACAGGGCATCCACTTCTTCTGGCTGAGGTCTGTGCCCTCAGATGGCCTGCTGTGGCAAGGCTCACATTTTTTATCCAGGCTAAGCAGCTCGTTGTAACTACACCTAGGTTTTGTGTGAAGGCACGGGCGACTGCGGGTGGTGTCTGCAATGGATCAGCATCCCAATACTCCGTCTTCCTGAGAGCTTTTTCCCTGAATGCTGCCAGAGAAGGTGTTTTTCCTACCATGGCAATTCTTCCCATTTTTCTACTCTGCTTTAATAATTATTATGATTATTGTGTGTGTTTGTCTTTTTCCTTATTGCATTAAAAGACAACAGATTATTTTTCCTCTGACTGAAGAAACAGATCCTAAGGTGTCCTGTAGCTGTAGACACATGCACGTTACATATTTGCTTGTGCTCAGTATCGTTCTATTATACCGTGTTTCCTTTAAAGGACTGAAAAAATCTTTGCAACTTTTCTTCTCTGGATTTTCTCATTCTATATTGCTTCTCACATTGCATTTAAAAAAACATTAAAGAACATTGCAGGGCAGAGGCAAGTGGAGTTGTAGAACAGAGTATGTCAGTACATGAAAAGGCGTGCTCTACTTCAGTGTACTTTGAGTTACTGCAATGACTCTCAATAAGGGGCTTAGTTTTCTGTCATGTGTCTTGAATAAGGATTGAACTCACGAACTATAGTACCACAAGGAGTATCCAAATTTAGGATAACAGAGGCTGCTCCTCTTGTAAATCTGGGATAACTCCTATTCCAAATCCCTTTTGAGCTGACAGAGATAAAAGGTAGTCGAGGGAGCCTAGTGCAGCCTCGGACTTTTATATAGACTTCCAGATCTGGCCAAATCATAGAATCTCATTTTACCTGCTTTCTCTCTTCATCTGTAAAATGGGAATGAGATTTCACTACCTCAGAGGTGCACCATAAGTTTGTGTTAAAGTTTGTGAGAAGTCCAGATACTAGAAATAGAAAATTTGCAAATCCCTAAAATGGGCAGATGTTTGTGCCTAGGAATATTAGGAAAGGAATATATGTAGATTTTAAAAAGGAAAACTTCTGTACCTTTTCAGTATAGAGGTGACTAACAAAAGGTTTGTCTAGACAGGGGTTTATTTGGAATGGTTCAGAAAAAAATAAAATTGAGACATCCACAAAGTCGGGGAATGGACTAAATTGCCCCATTTCAGGGAAATTATTTTGTGTTAATGATACACAGTCCAGGTATTCTCTAGCTGTCTTTTATCTCACACTTCCAGGCGACCATTTTGTTAGTTTGAAAACCTAAAATAGTCCACAAAGATGAAAACTCTGCAGGCGATGGTTCTCCTCAAAAGAGGCATTTGTTTCGATCTTTTGTTTGCATTTTGCAGCTGTCTTTTGCAGCATCCTGTGCTACAGTCTCCTTTTCAGCAGCCTTTCAAGTCAATATTTAAACAGCTCTCGGGAACTTTTTATATCGAAGTACACAAAAAAAGCCCAAGGCAACTGTTGCTGCAGGATGTACTTGGGAACTACCAAATGGGAGAGCTGAGCCCACCAGCCTCTCCCTGGGGGTGGACAGGAGGGAAGGAGGAGGGCGGTGCTGGCGGGCGGTTTTATGACATGAGATGCGATGCTCCAGAAGGGCTCCAACACGCGGTGCGTTCCCTAACCTCCAGGGAAGATCCCTGCGATAACCCAGCAGTAGCTTTCCCTCAAGCCTCATCCACCGCATATATTTTGACAGAATTTGTTTCCCCCGTTAGCTCCCTTGCAACTAGATTTCAACTCAGAAACTAAACACAGGGATGGGTTAGTTCCCGCTTTTTTGTGTTTTTTTTTTCTTCCACCCTGATATATGCATTTATGATAACAGGACAGAAATGCAAGTCTAAGATTTCCTAGGTTTTGAGACTATTTTGTGTGCCAATTCTCTTAGTGAACTGGAGAGAGAAAACGTATCTGATTAACAAATGTAAAATCCAGGGACAAAGAATACCCTAATTCAGGCATGAAACGTCCCTCTTGGAGTGTGCTGCTCTCTTATCTGCTTGGTACTTTGTGCCCAGTGTGTGTGTGAATGGGTGTAGTGTCTGCTTCGTTACAGAGCTTTCCTAAACGCAAAATAGACTCAGATGTAGAGGTGATACATTACCTCCGCTTGGAGCGTCAGTGACTCCAGCGCCTTCCCTCTGCCAGGCTATGGGGCAGGGCAGGATGGAAAAGTGTTGGAGGAGCCCTCCCTGGTGAGGGTGACCGGTGCCTCTCCGGGCAGGGTTGATGGTGTTCTTGCCGTGCCATTTTCTCAGGGATGATCCGTGGTGCCGCAGTGCAGGGTGCAGGTGAGGAGGTTCGTGTGTCCCTCTCATTGCTGAGGAATGTGTCCCACTGGTTGGCACTTCTGCTGGCGGAGAGAAGGGATGCATGGATAAAGCTAAATAAAGACTTTAAAAGTCAACAGAAAAATCTAGGGTATTCCTCTTTATGGTAAACCCAGAAAAAGTGAAAACAGGTGTTTTCAGGGAAATGATCTAAAACAAAGGTGTGCGCTTAATTGCTAATTCTGTTAATGAAAGGCAATGCTACTGAACATGGCATGATAATATTGGCTAGCATAGGAAGAGATTATGTGACGTATTATGGCTGTGTGAAATACCTTTATATCCATTAATAGCATCTGTTTCCATGCTTGACTAAGGCAGGGCCTGATCAAACTCACGTGTAAGGCACTGGCTGCCCGGGATGTGGGGAGGACCCCACTGCCCCCTCCCACCCCTGCACACACATACACACACATACACACACGCATTGGTGGCTTGGGCACAGGACAGTGGCGTGGAGGAAGCATTACGTTAGACAGAGGCACTCTCCTCGTAGCAAACGTCGTGTCGCCAGCAAGCTTTCTCTCTGTGGTGCGGTTTTCCCTGTAACGGCAGCGGTCTCTCCGACTACCATCCATCCCAGGGTGCTGCGGAACACGCACGTCTCCCTGCTCCGGGCTCTTCAGCCGGGTGGACTAAATGAGTGTATGTCTGCAAGAAATTGTGGGTAGATACCTCAGACAGGGAAAAAAAAGCACTTTAAATTGACAAATCAGTCCAAACCACTAAGGTTATAACTCCTTTTTTTCTTCTTCAGGCAGAACAGTAAAACAGACCTGTTATTGGCAGCTCATTAGTAGTGAGACAGAGGCAATATGTACCATGACATCAGAGTGCTGCTTGACCCACATCTATCATTTTGTTAGAGATCCTTATTCTTGGGCCTTTCCAAATGCCTATAAGACATGCAGAGTGTAGAACTCTGTGGCATAAATAAGATACAGATTTTCTACTTTTTGATGTGTTTAGCACATTTTTGTTACTTCCTTTAATACCGCAGACCTTACATTCTTCAAGCATTAGGAGAACAAAAGGCTAACATGAGCAAAAAAACCCCACTATTCAATAAAAAGTATAATTCTGTTCACCTACTTAGCATTTAAAGTTTAACCTCTTTCTTAAAGGAAGACAGAATGAATACCACAGCTGAGTAACTTCAGATATAAAAAGTTCCTTCATTAAATCAGTTGTTCTTTAATTCATAATAGAACTTAAATAAAGAATGACTTATAGGCAGCTGTTTCTAATATTGAGTCCCCACCACACATGAAAGGAACATTATTCTTACAGCAGCCTCTCTACCCTTGGGTGTTATCAGCCGAACATGTTTTGAACCCACCTAATGCATTTGAGGTAGCTTGGGTTTATTTTTCTTTCAATAAAATAAATGGTTTTGTAATTAAATTTCTGCACTGACTGTGCTTAATGGCTACATTGACAAGTGCTAATGTATGGGAAGAGAATGAGTTTGAAATGAAACATGCTGTTTTCCAATCTGCAAGCAATTTTGCACTGGGGCAATCAAAATCTTGTGCCAGTGAAACATTTTCATTAATCTGCTAACTTAGCGCACACTGCCCACTCAGCAGCACAAGGACACTTTTTTTAAAAAACAAAAATATCATGAAGTGAGCCGTTGTTTGAAACCATTTTGTGGTCTCTGGCAGCAGGGCCTGTGGAAATTCGCTGACTTTACACCATGAAATGTTGCAGCTGTCTCAAAAGGGACTGGCTGCTTCAATGTTTGAGTTCTTGGCAATAATTCAGCTTTCAAATCTGTCTCTTTTTTCCCCTTAGCTAAATTTATTTTTGAATAAATCTTCTCATAGAAAATTGAGAGCAGCTATTACATATTTGGACTTCATTTATGGAAACCACTTCAAGTCATCAAGAAGTGCATCAATCCAGCTCGAATGTTTACAATACTTTCATGACCGGGAAACTAAACAATACTGTATTTCCCCCATTATCTTAATTTAGGTAGCACTGCATTTAAACACGAATGTGACTTTTTTTTTTTTTTTATTGCCAGACAAACAAAAAAAACCAGCTGCAGAGATTTGCTTTTGTGTAACTTGCTGGAAGCTCCGTGCAGGATCTGGCCACTAGAGGGTTGACTTCCCAACAGCTGCGCTTCGCAGCCAGGAGAGCAGCGCTCTTTTGTCAGGGAAAAGGCTTAGCAAAAAGCAAGACGAAGCTGTAACGCCTTAGGTAGGCATATAGGATTCCAGCTTAAAAAAAAAAAATACCCAAAAGCCCAAACTACCCACGGAATCTTTTTTTTTTGAGGGTGTTATAATGTGACACAGGCATAGCTATTTTCTCTCCCTGAGGAAAATGTCCTAGTAGTAACTCAGAACAAATTAACTACCGGATGGTCTTTAAAAGCATGTACTTTAAGTCAGTAGGTATCTGGGATCACAGTGTTAAAGAGGATCACGCTATTTCCTTCACCGTGCTCTACTTCATTTGGGACAAATCACTGCTCGGTATTTTAGTCCTTTCGCTATGTGCAGCGCTTGGAGTAAGAGAGCTAAAACTAACTAAAATGTGCCTCTTTTGAACAGAATAATGGAGAATGAAATATTGTCCCGGCGCAGACTTCTCCCATCCAGCAGGAAATTGTACCTCGGGGGATGGATCGCTAGGAGATGGGACATCGCCAACAAAATGTCATGCCGTGAGAGGTGTGTGATGAAATGACAAGGATCAACCAATATCAGTGATGTTATAGCTTGTAATAATTATTCTCATGAGGCTGCTCCATCCATGCTAAATAAACAGAAGTTTTTCAGCTGAGAGTTGCAGTTTGTGTCAGAATCCATTAGCCAAGCCCTAAAGCCAGGAGAACGTACAATATGGGAACTTAGTGCATCTTTTCTATTTAAAGGGTGGTTATATTTAAATAGGTTCAGATTAGTTGGCTACTTTTTCATTCCTGTGTGTCCAGCATGGCATCTGTACTGTGTGATTGGGAAGCGGCATGGAGAACAGGTTATTATCTTACATTTTATGGCAGCTGGGTTCTTTGGACAAGGCACTAGGCAAAATCACAGTCAGAAACCTCTTTCACTCTGAAGTTTTTAGCAGAGGTGAAAAGGACAGTCCACTGGACTGTGCAACTTAAATACAGGGCTACACAAAATAGGCACTGAAGTAAACTAAGACGCCACCTTTTACTGCTACAACTCAGCTACCTGACGAAGTCTAAGGTAATTCAGAATTAATATCTGGCTACTGAAGGATGGATTGATACACAGGTACAGGAAGAATGAAATGCTGGTTAAATGTACCAATATGCTAAGGTGGAATAAACTGTAGGAGAGGACATTTAGAGGGTTGTGGAAGAAGTTTAGCAATCGGACTGCAGACTCCAGCGGGGATGTGGGACAGTTAGCCAACAGCAAGAGAATGCTCTCAGTGATCACAGTGGGTGTGCTGTGCCTGGCGCAAGCACTAAGGATATTATGGACTGAGCAGGAACCCTGGAGGAACACCTCTCTGAAGTGTTTGCTGAGACCAAAGGGGATGGACATCCCCGCCTGGAGCTGGCAGAAGAAATCAGCATGCAGTAATGCAACAGATACATTTATCCAACAGTTACATTTATCCAACAGTAAATTGCACAGGCTAAGATACGTGAGCTGTGAAGGACAAGGACACCAGCAGGGCTGAATGGTTGCTCCAGGGGAGAGGAGGGGCAGTGAAGGCCAGAAGAGATACCTCTACATGGGCAGGGGAATGTGAAGGGAATTAGGGATTCTCCACAGAGGAAACTGTTTCCAGACAGAATGGTTCCTGTGCCTGTGATGAAGGAAGACTTGGTCTCTCTTTTCCTACAACTCAAGAAGAGGAGTTGGGCATACCCATCTTGGTGGTAGAAATGTAGCAACTTTTAAGCGTCAGGTTTACTTTAACCCCAAATGACACAGAACATATGTGTTGGTTAGGATATAAAACAAAAGAATACAACACACCCAGACACCATTAGGAAGGAGTATATTCTCGGCAACACAGAGCACATCTCAACAGACACTTTGAATTTCTTTGTATACGCGGTTTAGAGTTTTCATACAACCAATTGTTTCAACATAATCTCCCTATGAATTATCAATTAGGAGGAAAGCACAAGAGGTCTGCAGCAGTATTTTAAGGTGCTGCACTCTGAGATTTGTTGACAATGATATTGCCATTAAAAGACAATAAATTTTGAAATACCATACATCTGCAGTGGCTTAGACAGAAGCAAAGGATTTCTTTTTAATGACAAAGCTCTGATTTTATTGTTCTCAATACTAATACGATTGCTCTTTCAGACTTCACTTCATACATCTGAGCACTGCATCTAAGCCACAGTGTGAAGCATCTACAGTTACAAAGGGGATTGTGCAAAGGAAGTGCTAATTTCTAACAGTCCAGCTCTTGAACTGGTTGAAAACAAGACTTGGAAACAGTTGTCCAAGAAAACTAAAGTTATCATGTAATAATGCCTGCAGGGGTTCCACAACTGTTGCATAGTTTAGAACAAATTTGGCACTTCTTGAGGTAAGTCCCAGTAAAGAATATAAAGCGATCACATCTGCCTATCTGCATGCCTGAGCGAGTGCTGTGGTGTGCTCTGGATTGGGTTTATGCCTCCCTTTAAGATCACAAGCCCCCCAAAAGAAAATATTGTCCAACTAGTATAGCCCTTGGCAAAATTTAATTTCATATCAGGCATATCCATGTACCACAGCAGACGTCTTAAGTAATCTTTATACTGGGTTGGTGTCTCTCCCCTGGGTATTATAATGTACTACAATTATCAATGAATCTTGGACTGACTTTCCAGATTTATGACATCATCTTCTATCACAAAATAGAAGTCCATAACGTGAAAAATGTGTTTGCATTGATTGTGAGGAGTTTAACACTCTGGAGATTTTTACACAGGATCTGAAGGACCTGTGGTTATGAACAGTCATGTTTCGCATACTTTTTCTCTGCATATAATAGTGTTATATTTTCATAATTAGGCTCTTGAAAATCCACACGTGTACAACTAATGTGTCCTCCACCTTTGTATTTGTATAATAACTGTTTGAAGATAACTATTCCTTTTAGACATTCATTCTTTGGTAACTCTTGATCCCTTCTGATTGAAGGAAATAGTTGCAGAGAGAGATTGCATTTTTTTTACTTTCCTCCATTCACACAACCTGGTGAGTCAGCCTGATGCACTGATGTTAATCCAACAACAAAGTTAATTAAAGGGTTAAGCTCTAGGTTTTTGTCACATCCAGGAGAGCCCTGTGAGATGCAATGTTGTACAAGTCACCTGTACTTTCTCTGTACAAGTTACCAGAAGTAGACTAGATTTACACTTTTTTTAAAAAGTAGATACCAGCTAGTTTTTTCAGCCTACCAACATGTCATTATTTCATAATAATGCAGTATATGGACTGGCAGAATGATAACAGTAGTGTCCCAGATAATGACTTTATTGATTTGATTTCAGCTCTGTTACAGTACAATTACATACAGTATCATTTAAGTTAATTTCCTCCTTTATCACTTCCATAAATCATGATTTGGCGGGGGGGAGTTTATCTCATATGTTTTATTACCTGTACGAATCCTCTCATTCACAAAGGGAGGTAGCTTTGCAGAAGCACCTCTGCGGAAACTTATGGATGGACTCCTCCAAGTTGTAGGAACAGCTTGGGAAAAAGCAGAGATGCTTATTCAAAGTCTAAAGAACAGAAGATTGAAATTGGCGTTGTGGGCTGGAGGCAAGAATTGACCTCTAGATATTGAATGAAAGAGGTATGGGGGGAGATTGTAAACAGCCTTGAAAATGATTACAGCTGGAGAAACCCAGAGAGGAATGTGAAGACAGAAACAATATAGCTAGTGAGACCCTTAAAACAGCTTCATGAAGTAAGCCTGTCTTTGGCAAAACTATAGGAAAGGATTTTAAAATGTTCAAAATACAGAACCTGGGGGCATGGAGGAGGAGTATAGCTGTGTGGGTGCACCGTATAAGACTGTAGCCCAGAGAATGTCAGATCAATGCACATACTAAAATATGCAAATAATTACTTTGCTGCCATTTTTCTAGCATTTTCTCTCCTCATTTTGAGATCAGATTGTGCTGTTGTCAAGTTATTTTCTTTGAGAAATTTCCTGCTCTCTCATGTCACGTGCCGTAGTGGGCACATCACTTCCTAAGAGTCCTCAGAGCACTGCTCAGCGACCGGCTCGAAGTCAGGGAGTGAGAGAGGGCTCCGGGGTCCCACATGGACGGTAGCCACCGAGACCTGAATATGCAATAGCTACAATATCGAGCGTCTCGTTTCCAAACTGCTCTTAACTGAATATTGTGGCTCAATAGACCAAGCAGCTGTGCTTCCCTTCGGCAGCAGGAAGCTGGCAGCTGGACCTATTTCCTCCTCCATCTCCCACTCAGGCATGTTCTTAATGCAGAATCACTCCATTCGTTTTGGGGTATATCCCACAGAATTGTAATTTCAACCTCCTTAAAATTCAGTTTAGTTCTGGTGTATGGGAACCATGCAAATGCTATTTTGGGGAGTAGAAAGTGAATTATTTTGCAGGCCTGTCTAAGGATTCCTCCTGAATATAGTTTTCCGTGCAGTTAGATCTGCATTCAGCAGTAATCACTCATGTAGTCTATGCTATAACTATTTTCTCCACATGTTGAATTTGAATGATCACTTATTGTTATTATATACTCATGTATATTTCTCCAGTTCCCAGAGGCCCTAGTCAGGACAAAGTTTAGTAAATGCTGTTCTACTGCCTACAAAGGCAATCCCTTTCTCTGGGTCGCAGAAACGACAGAGCGGGGGGAAGTGAGAGACACCCAGCATCGGTAGTACCATTGCATACAGATGTTATGTACATTTTCATCTTTTCCCTGGCCATGATAGATACATGAAATTAGTGCCAACTCTTCTAATCAGTCCCTTAAGACATCATTACAAGCTCCTACAGTGGCACAGTAAAGCTTTAGCTAATAGATTCACTGTCTCTAAATTGGGAAAGTCTGTTCCTTTCTACTACGGGAAAGGTTTGGGTTGTAGAGAGAACAAATATCTTCTAGATATTACTATGATAAAATTCACTGCTATTCCTAGGAAAAAAAAGGGAAAACTTTTGGGCACTCGCTATTGCCTTCTGATACGCACACAGCATCACAGAGCCAACAGTGCTGTCTGTCTACAGAGCTCTGTCTACTCTCAGGTTTACTTCAGGTGTGGAAAAATGATACAGAGCCAAAACTTGCAGGGTGTGTTGGTTATTTAGAAATGTATAAAAGCCATAGAAACCATCAGCACCTAAGCAGTGGGCTTGTAATAGCTGAGTAGTTGATTTCTTTCCTACTGTAGCAAACATCTAGCTCACAGGCCAGGAAACCCAGAGTGAAACACTAAAGGAGAATTAAGTATGAGTGTCCTTCTTCCTTAACAATACAGTGCTATAATTAGTACAGAGCAATAGCACCATCAAGCTCCAGCTGAACAATTACATCCCAGGAAATTCAACCAACAAGTATCGTATTATAAACAGTCACATCTGTGTGGTAACACAGAAGTATGCACCAGTGCCATCTAGCCACTCCCCGGCGTATGTCACTTCTAGTGCTAGGCAAACCGTGAAACCATCATTTATCAAATAAGGTGTTTTACATGCTTGGAGAAATTTGTAGAACCAATTATTAAAGGAATTATATATTTATGACAAGCTTATTGTAATCAATAAACTGAGAAAAATTAGTAGTGAAATATATTAATTAAATGTTGTTACATTGGCCGTATAAACCGTAGAGAGCTAGCTGTTTACCCAATGGCCCTGTCATCGTCAAAGCTGTTCTTATGTGGTGTCCAGAGGAAGTTAGAGAATCCAGCTGTCTGTGGAATAACTTTCAGAGAGAGACAAAAAAACACAGAATTTCAAGGACTTTCCATTGAACTAAGCCAAATATTAAGTACTAAAAAGGCTATTATCTCTAACTAGGAGCACTATGCGTTCTGAGAAAGCTGCAGTCTCAAAGTTACAAATATGCAGACCTCCATCCAAGCTGGAGTAGTTTGCATGTCTCAGTTTGATGGTAAAGAGAGTTCAATAAAAGAAACAGGCTTCCTAGTTTAAAACTTGTATCACGTCTAATATAGTGGCCAGGGTAAAATGAACTGTAGTTAATGAGCCTTGGAGTATCCCAAAGCAAAACCTAGGATCCGAGCAACCACAATTTTAGGAAGGTTTGCATTTCCATCAGGGCTTTGTGCTTCAGCCTCACTTCTGCACAGAATGATCATACTATGGCCAGAAAGACAGGACGTAAGAATCACTGGAATTAGGAGAATTTTTTCTTCCTCCAGCGTTACTGGAAGTGTGTTGGGAGCACTAATGACATCCTCAGCCCATTGCAGATAACAGGAAGTCCCCTGTGGCTTCAAAGGCACTGGGATTTCATTCTTTGTAACTAATGAGAGATAAGGCCGGAGGAAAGGGGTAATATTTTAATTAGATCAACTGTCTGAAGTGCAGTTCTCATTGTCACTAGATGGTGCAGCAGAGTAGCTTTACCTTGGATCAGTTGAACTAGAACTTTGGAAAATATCATGCTAAGGTGGGTTTTTTGCAGGCAGAGCCCTCCATAAAATAGGTCTTTTTCTCAGGATTATTTCTGTTTGCAGTTTGAGCACTATGGTGTTCTCTAACACTATCTGAAGCTGAAAGAAGATGAGCGCTGCCTGTGAGGACTAGCCTAATAACACTTAGTTTTAACTAGCTGTGCCGTAGCCAGAAACATGGGACATCTTATTTGTTTAGAAAAGCCAAGTGGTACAGTTGCGGACAAGAGCCTGAAATGCTACATTCGTCACGGGAAAGGTTAAAGAAAATTTGTGCAGGTGATTTGTTGAGGTCACCAAATTTCACTCTTGAGCTGTATAGAGGGAAGAAAACCAAGGATGATTTTAAGTATTTTTCGTGATTCAGAATGAAAAGTTTACATGACACTCACAAGAGATGTTTTTTTCCTCCTGTTCTTTTGTTTCTTCCTTTCCTCTTCATCACCACAGGTGGAATAAAAAGTGAAAGGAGGGATGGTATCCAGTGCTGAGGTGGATCGGCTAGGAGTCTTACTCAAACTGTTCCTTATTCATAATATCAAATGATAAATTTCCTTTGAAGTTCTCCCAGCAGCAGTTCAGTCCCTATCAGCAGTCCATTATCTGTCCAAAATCCACGCCTGACAATTTCTAGCCTGTATTTCATGTACTTATTGGTATAGCCCCTTCCACACAATAACAGGATATTTCTTCTGCTGCTTTATACATAGCAGTTTTACAGCTTTAACAATAAAAATGTCTTTCTGCTTTCAGGAAAAGGCCAATTCTAATATTAAAACAACATTTGATGTGCTCTTGGTAAGAGAAGCTCATCAAAGCATCCAATATTGGACTTCAGGATTGAATCAAAATTATCAGATGATCCTTATTGCCTTGGACTATTGCTTGGGAACTAAATTGTCTAAGTTGGGAATACAGACAATTTTGGGATTTACGATATGTTCTATAGTTTGACCCTATCTCAACAGTAAAAAGAGACTATGCTTTGAAAGGTTAATGGCACATGTTCATCTCAGCTACGATTCTGAGAAGCACTTCATAAGATCATTTTATTTTCACCTTGCAAATAATGAGAAAATTGCAGTTTGGAAAACAGCATGAGAACTGTGTGGCTGTGTACTGAATTGTACTGGGCTAAGATTAAAAATGTGTACTTTAATTTTTCCTCTAGGAGGTTTCCTGCCAGCTCTAAGACAGGATATGATTTTGGAGAGAGAGAAGTCAGATTCTTCTGCAGTCCATGCAGACATTATTTAAAACCCTTGAGACAGAATAGTAAGAAACAGAAGTAACCAAAATAAGTCTAAGTGCTAGTTCTCAAATTGCTAAGTCTTCATATAGTAGAACTGATTATATACCACATTTTCATTACCTCGGTATATTCTATAATTTGTTCTGTGAGTCGAGCACGTCAAAAGAAGGATACGGAAATTCACAGATGATGAGATGACTGGCAGCAAGCAGGAAGCAAGACTCTCTCAGAGACTTGACGTATCAGTTGAAGGGGTGAAACTTGAACCGCGATGACTTCAGTCACAATTTGGGTCTTATTGATTATTGACTGAAAAACAAATTAGTGCCAGAAGACAATGACTCTGGAGCTCATAACTGGATCAAATATTCTTGTGAGCTGTATATGTGTGACTGTACAAGTGAACGTTGATGCACATTTGGGCGTGCAAGAGCACATTCTTCAAGCAAAATTATGTCTTGGTCAGCAAATGCAATGCAGTTAGGTATAAATGAAGATGTTAGGGGAGCAAGCAAGGTGACTACATTTTTCTGTTTATTTTCTAGAAGAAAATAATTACATTTTGAGCAACTCTCTTGAGTTCTGTAAAACTACAGCAAGCCAGTTTGTGCTAATAATAAAACAAGAGAAAGATACTCAAATGGCAATTCTAAATCCATGCCACTACATCCACACTTATGTAAGCAATTAGGTAATTTTCAAGATTTTTCTCTCTCTGTGTGTGTATATAAGTGTATATTTACTACACACACACACAAATATACATATATATGTATTAAAAAATGAATTCCACTTGGGGGGAAAAGAGAGGAGTACATGGGAGGGCAACTGTTCACTGTGACTGGACATACTGAGCTGAGAGCTGAGTGATGGTGTGTATTTAGTTTTTAGAGTGCAAGTGGGGGCGTGAATGCATTTGGGATAGGAAATACCCTCTTGGCAAACTGAAGAGAATCTGATTTATTTTTTAAGGATTTTGAAAACTTGTTTTATAGACTGTTTTGTCTTTATTTGGATCCAGTTCTACAATGGTGAAGTGAGAAGAGGCTGAACAGATCTGAGGGTGAGTGTACGTGGGTATTTTGGTCCTTGTCATTCTCATGTGTTGTCTTGAAATGTAAAGAGCTTTGGAAAGACAGCATGAGGAGGAAGGGAGATGCTAAGCTGTGCACCTGGGCTAGGAAGAAGAAATAAGAGTTGTTAACAAATGATGTAACTGGGTGAGGATGGATGACAGTGGATGAAGGTGGTGTCCTGGACATTTTGGCTGTGTTGCAAGAAGGCTTAACAGCATGAAAGACTGTGTGCTTGAAGTGACCAATTTAAGTTTGGGGCCGATTCAGATGTCACTGTGCTCCAGATAATATTATTAAAGGTCTCAGTCATCAGAGAGCAGAGAGAAGATGCATATCAAAATGAAAAATTAGTATAGGCATTCACATAATAAAATCCACTAATCCAATCATAACTACACAACTGCTACGTTCTGTTACCATCTGGAAAACAAGATGTGTATCCCATGAGGCAGTCACAGAGGGCAATATTTTAAAGTAAATTCCATCAC
Source organism: Pygoscelis adeliae (assembly GCF_000699105.1). Lineage (NCBI taxonomy): Eukaryota > Metazoa > Chordata > Aves > Sphenisciformes > Spheniscidae > Pygoscelis > Pygoscelis adeliae. The sequence goes on along the minus strand of NW_008824935.1, from coordinate 2,372,104 downwards.
TTTGTATGTTAGAATGCTTAATTATGAGCAACCTTATATTCTAAACGTCACATTTTAGCTCAGGAAATTAAAGGAGACACGTTTAAAAAAAGCAAAGGAAGGAAAAGTTTTTGAGCAATTAGTTCCATTTTACTTAAGATCTTTTAAAATGCAGAATCTCTGCTAATAAATATTATACGTGATCAGTTTTGAAGGGTTTCATTACCTTTGTTTATCATTTAAGACACATTCCTCTGCAGTTTAGCCCCAAAGAAATCTTGTTTAGCGTGGTGGAGGTTGCTAGAAATGGCACTAAACCAATACCACATCCACTGCAACATCTTGCCATGGCAGAATTGCTCTGGGTCACATGCTTTCAGATTTAAATTTCCAAAGTGAATATGTTGTGCACTATTTCTATCGTGAGGCTTTTCCGTAGCCTAATGAGTGATCTCAGCCACAAAAAGCTTTGCTCATATTCAGCCCATTCTTGGTGCTGTCTCACTGCTCCCAGATCCATCCAACATTAATGTCATCCTTCCCTTCTGCTTGGGCGGCTCTTCAGAAGGGTGTTTGGGTAGCCCTGGTCGCTGGCCCACTTCATCACTGACACCACCACCACCAAGGATGAAATCCTGTTAAAGCCACAAGTGTGTGACCTGCGTAAGGAGTCGGGGAGGGCTCCTGTGGGTTTCGTTGTGTCTTAAAGCTTCAGGCAGGTCACATGCAAGGCTCCATGAAGGGCTGCTTTCTCCTCTGGGTCACGCTCATGCTCTGCAAAAGATTCTTTCCTGCTTTCCCACGCCTGTCTGTTATGAACCGTGGTTGATCAGATGAAGGATAATATCCAATACCTGACACACCTGAGAGTAATTTTTTTGCTCCTTCTCCAGCGCTGCCCTGCACACCTCTAGCTTTCGTTCACTTTGGGAGGAGTCAATGGCAGTCACTGGCTTCTACCATTACCTGTAACATTTGGAATATTAACAATAATCAGTGTTGCAAGAGATAGTGAAGATGAAAAATGATACATGCTAGAGAGAACCATTAATAGGATTATTATTTTTTTTTTAGGTGTGACTCTTTGGGTTAGGATGTTTGATCCCAATATCAATAGTTTCTCTGTCCCCAGGGCAAAAACTTAATGCTTCTACTTTCTGAACTAGTCACTATAATATGCGTACCCTTTATCACAATCATTTATTTTTTTCAACATTTTATGAAGTGTGCTTATTAAATGAAATGGTGAGTCTGGCACTGGCAAGTCTCTTGTGCACTTTTTTTTCGCATTTCCTTTCTTTTGGCAGGTCCATGAAAAGGGAGTAAGTTTCTGTGGGCTGTGCATGCTTTTCCACCCTTTTTCAGGATTTGTCACATCTCCTGGAAGGCCTTATAACTCACAAAACATGAATTTATATCCCAGCAATTTGCCAAGTCTTGTCAAATCCTAACATTTTTGTTGGCAACTATTTGCATCTCTCGGCTGAAAGGGAGTAACTTAGATCATCCAGTCACAATGCTGTTCTTTGGATACCTTTTGATGGTCGATGTGTTAGTTTTGATACATGGTTTAATCTCTGCTTGCAAGGGGCCGCCCACTATATTTCATGTCCTCACTCAGTGAATCTTTTGCAAAGTGGACATTCTGCTTCATCAGCTGATTTTCCCATTTTACACGTCTGCACTTGCAGTCCCACTTCTCTCTGAAGAAAAATGATCTGAGAAAAAAAAACTTAAAAATTAAATAGAGGTAATGCTTCTTGCTTCTTTAAGATACAGTTCCTCTGTTAGGTACAGTTGCAGCGACCTTACCATACTATAAGGGAGACTATACAATGAGCTGATCATGGGTGGTTTGTTTTTTTTTGGAAGATGCTTTTTCATCCTGTTTATTTTTAACTCATGTCTGTCTCCTTAGAGCAGTGACCACAAAACTTTGACTCCTGGGGTGTGGAATAGGAGAGTCATTTAAAGCTTTGGGACAGGAATAACTTTAAAGACAAGTTATTGTTCATTATAGCTCATTCAAACAGTTCTGAGTGAGAGAATTTTTCATGGTTTTAAACGCCTAAAGATGAAATAATTCTCATCTTTTGCACTGAACAGAATTAGTGGTGAGAAAACCGAGAGTATATAAGATTTCCTCAGGTAGGATCTGTGAAGACAATATTTATTGGTTTTGGTTACTAGCTCCAATAGAAGTGAGAAATTTTAATAATAGGCAGCGCAACAGATGTTAGATCACTACGTCTAGTCCTGCCATATGCTCTTTGTTATGAGTCATTCTGGATGCCATCCATCCCCGTACCAGCGCTCGCTGGAAACATCAATCTGTAGCAGGAAGAGTGAACCGATAGGGGGGGGGATGCAAGAGCCGGGCTGCGTTTACATTCACCGCCATCTATGCATGACCTAGGCCACGCTGGGTCCCACTTAATTGGTACACAGCAAATGAGGAATCTACTTCTGACAGTTATTTTTAGTCGTTCCTTGTGACACCTCGGGATAGCAGTAGAGTCTGACCTCCCTCTGAAATGAAGCACTCTTTGCCCTTTAGCACAGCGTTGCTTAAATTCATTTCAAGCACGAATGTATTCACCGGCCCCTGTCTGTGTCAGATTTTCAAGGGAAAATTAGGATGGTACATAGTCACACTTAGTCATACAAGGAACCCGTGGTTAAATTTGTACCCCAGATGGACTCTGTCCTTTCTTCTTCCTGTTTGAAAGCAAACACCCTCCTTCTCATGCACTAGTGCAGTCTTGTATATCAGCGATGGGGGAACAGATGCCAGAGGAGCTGGGTGAATAGAAAGGACAGGCTGCTGCTACCTCTGACAAGAATTACCTCAGGAGATCATGGGTAAGGCATGGCAAAAACAACTTTTGATGGAAGACAACCATGAGTTTTTCTTTCAGTTTGAGGAAAACCTCACTAGCTGTTAAAAACCAAGCCATGCACTTTAAAATTGGGAGTTATTTCAGCAATGAATCCCTGCATGATGATAAGTGCAAACATTGAGCTGCCTCTCCTTCTCTCTCTGCCTCTCTCTTCTTTCCTTTAGCCTCCTCCACCCCAGGAAAAAAAAAAAGTCTATTTTCAGCTGTGGATACATGTGTCTCTAGCTGCTTGGTGACAGTCAGTAATTGAGATATTCATCTGGTCAGAGCGAGCAAATTGGCAAATCCCCACGCACCTTTGCCGTGCGAGCGCAGAGCCGGCCGGGCACGCAGCGGGAGGCGGGCAGCCCCAGTTGTCTCCGGGTCTCCGGGACTCCGGTATTCCCGGGCACAAGAAGAAGGACGTTGTTGTGCAACAGAGGGTAAATGGGAAGCGATTTATTTTAGAGGATTCATGCTTTTCTCCAGAACCCAGCTAAAATTCTGATGTGCTTTTCAGAGAAAATCTCAAGATATTGACATGGTAGCAATATTTTTGGTTGCTTAAACTAGCTCACTGAGGACCCAACCGGCTTTAGTTCCTTGACATATGTCTAAACTTCAGTGAAAATGAGTCATATCTAGTGGGGTGAGTTTTTTTGGTGGCAAATCTAACTTTTACTGCCTTGCACCCTGCTGTGCTGGTTGCACCACGTTGCAATCCGATCCCTCGAGGTGCTGAGTGGTTCTCTCAGCACCTACACGTCAGCATGGCCTCTGTGCTCCATCCTGCATGGTACTTGACTGGATAAGGCCTCTGGTGTTTAAGTACAAGAGTAACAACATCACGTCACAGGACTGTTTACATATTGACATACAGTCCTGGTTCTGAGCATCTTTCAGACTGATGCAGAGTACCTGTGCACCTTTAGAAGTCAGAAATGGCTTGGTCGAGAGCAACATTTCTAATGAATTGAATAGAATGCATATTATAAGCATGGTGATTATTTTTTTCTAACAGATTCGGTTGTACCAAATTTTATATTAGGTTAGGGAATGTTACACTTTAACAATTCTCTGTGTGTGTGTATTTGATTTGAATTGTTTATTTTGGTATATGATCCAGAGATTTCACCCTTTGCATCCCTCTCACACTGTGCTGAAGCCAAACAGTGAAGCTAGTTCTTTTAAAGTCACAATCTCCTTAGTGTTATTTGCAGCATAGATTTGTAATAGAGGGACATCAGTCTCCTAAACAGTCACCCTTTTTTTCACAGGCACCGAATGGGGTGTTTTTCAATAAGTACATTTGCAAAAGACCCTTTTGCCAGAAAATGCCTGTCTGTTAAAACAAGGTTTTTTTCTTATGAATAAGCAGCATTTGGAGGCAATGTTTACCAAGTCCAAGATGCATTTTTTTAGAGAAAGACTATATAATAGCAAATGCTTATGGCTGTATTACTGCAAATTAAACTGCCATTTGGGAGAGTTATTGCAAATATGCAATCCAAAGCTAAAAGCTCATCTGGATGATTATGTATGTATGTATTTACACACCACACTTTCGGTTCTCGTTTTGGCAACTGTAGGCTGGACGGTCAATCTGGATATTTCCCACCCTGGCACTGGGACGTGTTCCCCCCTTGTGGCAATAGCACATATGGAATTTTATGCATCTGCTCTGTCTCTTCACTAATGGGCTTCACCTTTTACCTCCAAGAGCTGCGGATCTTCATTTTAAATCCAGGGTTCAGACCTTGCAGGCAACCTAGCCAGAGGTGTTCTCATAGAGGCCCAAAACCAGTAGCAGAAAAACCAAGTAAAGAATCATGATTTTATCCCTCCACACTGTAATTCTTCTTCCATCTTTACTGGATATCAGTATGTCTTTCCAGTTTTTGTGATAATTGGTGAATCAAAATAATTCACAAAGAGAAATGTGCTATTTCCCAGAGACGGTGGTGTATTTAAGTGTATTTTTATGGTGGATGAGGTTTTGGTGTGTCATCTTTGAAAATATGGGCAAATGGATGATTTCTTTGATCCAACAAAAACAGCCACAGAAAGAAAAGGATGCAAAATTCAGGGTGTTGCAAGTTCACTTTCAGAGCTAAGCTGTGGTCTCTCTATTTTACTGTTGCCAAGAATGCATGCCAAGTCATTGAGGTTGACCACATTTTATTACCTCTGTTTTTGCTATTCTACCTTATTCCTGAGACAAGTGGGAAAATTGTGTCTGAAAACTGTCTTTAAACCCTGGACTTCCAGATTGTACATCTTTAATGAATACTGGACGTGTTCCACTACTGTGCGCTGCTGTCTGGGCCTCAGCTTATTAGATGCTGTTTTGAAATCCATAATTATAACCAGGTTTGTGATGGGTCACATGCCTCTGTATACAAAAATTTCTGTCATCCTGATAGAGCTACTATTTCAGAGGAAATCAACTAATTCAAATCTAGTATTTGAACGCTTTTAGTTTTACTTGTTTTGGCCTTCCCTATCCAAGGTGTGAAAAATGGCAATTTCTATATTTCCGGGAAATTAATTTTCAAGATTGACTTTGGGCCAGTAACCTGAAGCGCTAACATAGTCCATATGTCTGACTAGTAAAGGTTGACTGAAAAGTATGAAAGTTCTAGCGAAAGTCCATTTTTCCTGCTCCTTATGGTAAATCACAGGATTCCATTATACTGACGATAATCCACGGTTATTCACATCTGAGCACTGATCCCCAGTGAAGCTGGGATGAAGGTAAAATTTGTGTGGAATTTGTTCTCTATAGATGCTGCTTTTCATGCCGAGCAAAAGCTCAGTATTTATAATTTGCTATCCTGTAGTATTTGTCATCTTTCTGCCCCTCTCTTAAGATTATAATTTCCGCCTGATATTTTCTTTTTAAACTACCTCTCATGTTAACACAAGTTTTGTGTTTTCTTAAAATAAATGCCGTCACACAGCTCTTCTACCTCCTTTATTGAGAAAACAGTAATACTCATACGATGGTGGAAAAGAATTGAGAGGGAGGGAGAGACAGAGAAAGGAAACAGAAATCATAACCAAAAAGTTCACACTGATTATTGAAATAGTCAGTGTTCCCTCGGGCTGTGGGGAAGGGAAAGGCGCTCTTACAGTGACTTGGAAAATTTTTCTTCTGCACAATTCTGACTTTTCACCACATATTCATGCTACAGTGAGAGAGGGAAAGAAAAGAAAAAGGACTCGGAGGTTTTACAGTAAGTTCTTTCATTACCTTTCATAGTGACACTTGCTAGTAACAAGTCCCAGGGAATATTAATGGTAAGGTTTTTTAAACTATGATTCTTGATACTCCTGTGTAAAATTCTTTAACAAGCACATTATTTTAGTACTAATGGTTTCTCCTCCTCTGCAAAAATTTTGTAGCTTAAAACATGCGGTGTCACAGTGACACTTTTAATGTAGAGTCATTACAATATTTAGTATTGTGTTATTACTAGTGGGAAATATTTAAGTATTTGTAGAAGGTTTCAGTAAGTCTTGGGTCCAGTTTTCAGCGAGGTATTTAAAGGCAGAAAAGAGACAGATAAAGACAGTGAAAGACTTCAGTGAATAGATTCTCTACAATCAGGAGGGATTTCATGCAAGTATGGAGCATTTCCCTGGGCTAGAAACCCAAATCATAATCAGAGAACTGCAATTTTTTGAGAAATTCTGCCTATCAGAGACTGCTTTTTTCTTTCTGAGCTGACTCTGGTTCAAATTAAATTGAAATCGGTCTTAAGACTCATATTTATTTCACTGCACTTTGGATCTTCAGAAGACAAGTCACTGGCAAAAATTCTTTCAGATTTCAGAGCACATAAAGGGGTGATGCTGCAGCGGCGGCTGCGGAGGTGAGCTGTGGACAATCGGTGGGGCAGAATCAGGCCCGGAGGTGGAGAGGGGAAGGACAAAGCAGCTTTCTCCTCCGCAGCAAGGTATTGGGTACTGTTTGAAAAATCGACTCTATTTCTCTGACAGACTAAAAAATATGCCATAAAAATGTTGTTCAATATTAAGGTATAAGTAGCAGTAAATTACTGAGCTCCCTTTACCAAAAAAAATATAAAGGCTTTCCCCTACGACTGCCAGATGACTACCTGAATTTGCAATTGTAGCATATTTCTCCTCTAAAACTGCTACCAATCTTCCAAATACAAGCAATAACTACATATGGACATGTTTAGCAAATCAGAAAGAAAAGATTGATTGCTGGGAAATGTTTTGTTTCCAATTATTTTCTCCATAAAAGCTAGAATTCCAGATAAACAGAGAAACAAAATCCCACTGGTTTATCTGTAAGTATACACTGATTTAGAAATGCTATTAAAACCGCTTATTTGAAAATCACCTAGCAGAGAAAACTGAAAACAAAAATCTTTTCATATTGATCTGCTTTAGGGTTACATTTAAGCATTTTGTAGAGGAGTGCCATTGTGAGTAAAATATTTAGTGCTGCTTCCATCACAACTCTGCATTTTAGCTTGAATTCTTTTATTCTTTTTCTTATTAAATGAACCTGATTTTTCATGCTGGCAATACATTTCTCATGTCCAGTATATAAGGCACTTGCTAAATCAGCTCCTGACGCACCAGCTAATTTTAACAGGGGAGGTTAAGAGATACACCATTACTTATTATTTCTAATGTGTTTCTTAATATGAAACTTGTCATTTTCAGCCATGACGCTGACTCAGCAGTAGGTTTATTTCCAGAATTACTAAAACAACTTTCCTCTCAGAGTAGCAAGGGACCCATGATTCACTAGTAGAGAACAGTGAAACAGAAAGAGGCCTTTTTCCATCTTTTAATATTAAAAAATAAACTAGTAAGAGTTCATAAAACAGTCCTGGAGAACTTCTGGGACACAAAAAAGTGGCAGTAGATCTCGTATTTCAGAGACGGATTGAACGCAACCATATTTAATTTGGGTTGCATCTTAAATACATAGCTTGCATTATTTTACACATTTAAGCAATGCTGCAAAACAAGATTTAGAGAGATCACTTTTTATTTGCTTATACCTACTTCACGTATGTCAGAATCAATCACTTTTTCGGACAGATGTTTCCTTACTCATATGCCGCAGTAAAGTGACATTTTATACATGTAAACTTGCTTTTGGTTCACAGCATTTAATGACTGCTCTTTCCCATCCCCGAGTTTTTGGGACCATTCAGGTACTAAGTACAGGATTCAGACATTTAGAGGGGGCTGTTTTAAAAAATACTAGAACACCATTTAATTCAAAAGGGGACCTTTTTACTTAGGATACTTTTTCAGGGTTTTTTTCCTTCCTTTTCTGAAAATGAAATATCTTCTTTTCCATCATCATCAACAACATTTTAATAAAGAGCAGAGGAATGCATATTACTCCTCAGCTAATAAATCAGCACAAGAGTTTTGCTAAGATGGTTATATATTGATAAGCTTTTGTGCAGACTTGAACAGGTAAATGCACATATGCACGTAGATTGTATGTATAATAGCCCCAAATTTGTAAGCTGTCATAAGAAAGGACTTTGTGTTTTCTACTGTCATGATTCTCAGCTAAGAGTAACCACAACACCTTTTCTGGGCACCTCAAACCGTTTCTGAACCAAGGAGAAAGCTGTAAAGAGAACCGGTCTCTTAAAGGGAGTAAAATCCTGTGGAACAGCATCTCCACCAGCAACTTTTCATCGCCAGACACAAACTGCTATTCTGAGTCAGGGGAAGGTCATAAAGGACTGCCTTTGTTAATGTTTTTAGATATCGCCAGCATCTCTCGCAAGTGATTCCCAAATTGCACTGATGGATTAGCTCCTCTTTACTCTGTCCATTTTAATGTTATTGGAGCGCTCTGACATCTGTGGCATGGCACACCGAGGACACATGCTGTCCTTGAGCTAGGGTTGGAGTGAGGGGCTCACACTTCACTGCTTCAGCCACTCCTCTCAGATCACACGCAATTCGTGCCTGTGAAGTCCCAGCGAGGTGTCTGTTCTCAGGGCTGCCCCGTTCAGGATGGGCATGAAGGCCCTTTGTGACATGGAACACCAGCAAGGCATGTACGATCCTTGTTGTGCTCTCCTCCAGCTCTCTCGCTGCTTGGAGGATGCAACTGGAGACAGAAGAAGCTGATGCTAGGGGAGAGAAAACCCACTGATGAAAACCGAGCTTCACAACACCCTCTTATTTGCCATCCCTTCTCCCTGACTCCTCGCAGCTTGTTCCTCTGTTTGTGCTCCAAGTGTTCCTGAACATCCAAATAGGGCTCACACAAAATGTATTTAACATTTACAGTGAGCACCCTTCCTTCCTGGCAGATATGTACTTACTAACATGAGTCAAAACTTTGGATTTTTTTAAACTTTTCTCTTGGTAGATATGAACATGCTAGATTTTGGGAGAGAAAAAAAAAAACAGTTGTTCAGGTTCAAGCGTCCTTTTTATCTGTGCTATTGCCCCTTACTGCCTCTGTGCTCCCTGTTCCCTAGTGACCCCTGACAAATGCCATCCCAATTGAAGGTCTGGGGTCCCATACTGAAACTGTTTCAAACAATGTGCCCAAGCTACCCTCTGGCTTTTCTTAGCCCACTTTCACCAGGGCTTTGTCTTGACTTTCCATAGCACCACTCAGCTGGAATATTTCCAAATTTAGTAGCTCAGGCCCTCACAATCAGAAAAGACCTTTAGACTTCTATGGACCTCTTTACATCCAGAATGAAATGCAGTACCCAATTTGGACTCGGATATCCCACGGAGACAACGTGCTTCAGACTTTTCTCATCCTCGAAACTGCTTTACAGGATTAAGTCCAGCCCCTAACCGCTGTAGAAAAAAGAGCAAGTGTAACGTATCTTGAAAATTAAGGAGCTGTTGGAGCAAAGGGGGGTACATGTATCTTCACAGATGTTCTCTGTAGTGTGTTTTCTGCGTTCCCTGCCCAAAGCAGCAGACCATCACTGTTGCATCTTCACTAGGGAAGGATGTTTTCTTCACTCACATTAACAAACTACTGGAGCCAGGACAATCTGTAGCCCTCATGTTTATGCAGGACAAGTTAAAGATGATGGAGTAATCAAGCATATGGTTTGATCTATAATTTGAGCAAACATTTCAAACCACCTTCCTTAATTGGGACTTGGCCTCATGTTAATTGACTTAAGGTAAGTGAACAAATGGAGAAACACATGCTGTTAATGCACAAAAGACAATGGGATTGCAGGCAGGCAGGGTCTAGTAGCTTAAGAAATTATTAACCACTGACTGATCGCTTTTATTGGCCAGACACGTGGGGAAGATGGCTGTCACGCTGTACGCTGTCCTCTATGGCTACTTACGTCAGATATAAATTACTCCGTGCTAACGTACACTGCCCATGCCAAGGAAAGCAATAGCACAGGTATAATTTTGTTCATATGACTAATCTGAATTTGTAATCAGTGCTTTTTATTTTTTTTTAAAATGGATTATGTTAATGGCTCCTCCTCACCGTTGCAGAGTAAGGGTTCAATTTTGGTTTTGCCACAAGCATATTATGTGATGTAGGCAAAATATTTAATCCTGTCATAGTTCTGTTTGTACAAATATGCTTTCCTACTCTAATTTTATGTTTTATTTATTGAGCTTACAAGATTTTAGTGGCAGGACAGGGTTTTACTGTGCATATGCATAAAAGAAAGTGTTCAGAATTGCAACAGATACTACTATAATCTGAACAAAAATGCATCACTGTGCTCACTCCTTGCACGTTTATCAACTGCATGTTTTGCACACAGAGAGTTTTATATTATACATTCACACAGTGTTCTTCTCCGTCACCTTCTCATTTTGACAGTCCATTGTTTATACACTTAAACAATACATTAATAGAGGTTCAGAAAGAAAACAGTTAGATGTTCGCTGTTATCCCAGGATATTGTGTTCATTTTCTAATAAGTGTCTCTAGTGCACTGGGGTCCCTAATCAATGTAAATATTGTTTAAGATGAACGTTGCAGTGGGCATACCATGGAGCCAGACCACCAGCAGAGCATTAAACAAGGACAGATGTGAATGCCAGGATAAAAATGAAGACATTCCTGAAGTGTAAGTATGTTACTTATAATATATCTGTTTATAGGAAATGGTCATGAAAAGAGAAAAAAAAAAACACAAAAACTTCTGGAAAATAAGAAAGCCAAATAAAGTCATTATGTTGAGATACTGCAGTTGTACATTTACTAAAATAGCTAACTGAAAGCGCATGATATTCTGGTATCTTGAATAATTAAGATCTTATAAACTTAATCTTGTATGAATGTTGTTAATGACTTTACAAAGGTTTAATCACTTTGGTGGTTATCTGTACAGGAGCAAAATGCATGTTTTTATTTTATACGCATGGTTTTCTCTCAGAGGTAGTATCTTTTATAAGATTGGAGTATCTAATTAAGATAACAGACAAATAGACTTACGCTGTCTCACAAGTCATTCAAGGAGAAACAATGAGAGAGCTAAACCTCTTCTAGTTCTAATAATTTATAAAGATCATCTGATTCCTACTTCTTGCTTAGTGGATTCATGTTGATTAATTCACTAGATGCCAATTTCCATGAGCAACCATGCAGCATGTTTCCTACTGATATTTAAACACCAGTTTGTTCCTTGCTGGCTTTGTAGTCAGGCTGCTGTCTGCTTTGCCCTGATTTGGAGATTATTGGTGACATTTGCAAGGGATTTGGAGCCCCCATCACACTGACTATTAATGGTGCTTGTACACACACTGCCTGCCCCTGTGAGGGCAGGGGAGGTGGCAGTGCCTGCTGCTCTGGAGCTGGCAATGGCACAGGCTGACCTGCGTGGGGCAAGCAGGGGCAGGGGTCCCCTCTGCGGTGGGTAGGCAGGATGGGGGTCCCTTCTGGGGTAGGTAGGCAGCGTTGGGGATCCCCTCCGGAGGAGGGCAGGGCCAGGGAGGGAAGTCCTCCAGGGGAAGGGGGGAGCAGGGGCATGTCAACTGATGGAGTGGTTTGGAAATAGGACTGCCATTATCTCAGGGATGCCAGGGAGGACGCAGCCCTCTCCATTTGCTACGGAGAACACAATCTCAGAGGTTCTCGTATGACCGAGATGTATTTTCAGAGTGCTCAGTCCCTGACAACACCCAGAGCTGGAAGGTCTCAGCCCCTAACTGGCCACTGAGAGCTGAAACATCTACTAGGTGGGAGTCCTAAGGGCTCAGGTCTTACAAGTCCTTGGCTCAAAAGCTGTAACTTTGATCTATATAACTGTGAATGCGACAGATTAATTTAAAGCAAGCCACGACGTTTGATAGCTGGGTGGATCTCAGGCTGTCATAACTGCAGAGTTCTTGGTAGGAGTCTGATTTAGCTTCAATATTGATTTCTCAAATAGTAACGGCAGAGAATCTGTTGGAACCAGCATATTGGATTACTGTCTAAGCCAACAATGATTTAGAACTGAGTTGATTAAACAGTACGGTTCGGGATAGGTCAGCAGACTTTATTGTTCATTGTTGTCCGTTTTGTAGTAAAATCAACTACGATAGCAGTCTTCTAAAATGTGATTAGCACAAACACTATTGTTGTTTGACATGGTGTATCAGATATAATGATTTCCATCCCAGATCTACAGCTTTGCTTTTTTACATTCTTGATTGCATAATTGAAAGCAGCAGCTTTATCTTTCTTCTACCTTTGGTGGAAGTCATTCAATAAATAGTACCAATTACATTACAGCTTAGAAACAGTCTGATGTAAAAGGCACTGCATTTCACTAGCTCTTGCCCAATGCAAGAATACTCTGTACTGAACCAAGACATTACATTTACTTTTAAGAAAACAACTGGAAGTATGCAGAGCGTGTGTCAATATTGAAAACACCATGTAGGCTGCAGAAAAATCACTTAATGCCTGAGTTATCCTGTATTCTGTATCACCCTGCTGGGTGGTTATTCATGTCAAGTATAGGGTTTAATATTAAGAGCAGTCACTGCACTAAAAGGAAAAATATGTTTACTGCTCTCAGAATTTATTTTGCATTTGCCCAAAAGCCTACTCCTACTAACATGGGTTGTTTTGCCAAAATTTAGGGAAAGCAGGACTGAACCCTAAAAATGACTCGCTGTTAGAAAAATACACCCCTTTCCTGAAAAACACATACTTATGATTGACCATATGCATGTGAATATTTCCATGACTACAGGGATATTGATTGGTCCCTGTGGGACTACTCATGTGTATAAATGCTTGAAGGATCAAGTTCTAATTTTGCTCAATATCAGAGCTAATTGCTGTAGATACTATTGGCAAAAACTGGAGGTTGTCTCCTAGTTGTGGTAGCTGAGGATGTTCCATGAATTTTTTTCATGAGGTGATTTATTATACATTCACTTTTTTAAAACAGTCCAAATACAGTCGGTAACTATTTATACAATTAAATTTAACAACTATAAAATATGTGTTATGGTGCCAGTTTGAAACATATTCCTAATAGCCAGTTTTATATATGATGGACCACCAGGAAGCTGTCATCAGAATAATACTGTGCCTTTTTATATCTTCTCTACATTTCTTTTTACTTAATAGACTATTTAATAATACTGTCGTCAAAACTGAACAATAGAGATTAATGATTTGATGTAAGAATACTTCAAGGTAAAAATTAAATGTGTATAACATTCCAGCTGGTGATATACTATGGAAAGCTCTCGAGCATGTAAAGAAGAGTTTAAGAACTGTTTTAGAAAATCACCGCCTATAGAGAAAATGTGAAGGGTGTGTGTTGTGAAGTATATCACCAGGCAAGTTTTTTCTTTCCATGGGAAAGGTACTATAGAGACCAAACAAAAAATAAAACAAAAACAAACAAACAAACAAAAAAAACAACCAAAAAAAACCCCAAAACTGTTATTTCAAGGAAATCCTCAAAGCTAAAAGGGAGATCAAAAAGTGACCTAATCATAAAATAATAAATGGGGTGAGGGGAAGATACATTTTACTTTTTTTTTCTCAGTTATTCTTGCACGTGAAACCTTCTGTGTTGCAGACATTGCATGAAACAGCAATGTCATATTTTTCCTTAATGCTCTTGATTTACTGGGCTCATAAAACGTAAGACCAGAAGCTATTCTTAGTATGGATTCATTCTACCACTAACGCACGCAGGCTGTTTTTTGTCATAGCGTTAATGCAAGAGAACCTCACTCAGTCCATTTGTAAAACAGTATAAATGTCGCCTGCGAAAGGGAAAAATAACTGTATGAGAGTTTGCAGCATCGGTTCCTAGATTAACAGCTCTCAGCTTGCGTTTGTTGTTTCACCGTGATCCCTTGAAAACACATTCACAAGGAAGAAACGAGGGACCAGAGAAAGTCCATTTTAAAAGCGTCCCTGTGCAGGTCGGGGGACAGTTCCAGCTCCTGCAGAAGTGCCATTGCTGCTATTTTCAGCATCAGCCAAAGCTTAATTTCTCCTCTGTGGCCAACAGCTCCGACTCGGTGGGCATCAGGGGTATGGGTACGGCTCTGCTTCCCTGGTCTCTCCCAGCTGGGACACGCCAGCCCAGCAGCCACTGCCTGTCCCCTGCACCAGCCCTGGGCTTCCTCACCCGGCACTGTCCAAAGATGCTTCCCATCACCTGTGGGCACCCCAAAAAATAGCTAAGGAAAATCCCTTTCTATTGAATCAACAGCAAAAGGCCACTGAGCTCCACCGGGATGGAAACGGCCCTTTTGTGGGTTTTGGCTTTGCAGCCACTTCCAGTAGGCAGCACGGGTCCTCTGGCAGCAGAAGCCAGCTGATACACTAAACTATGCTAAAGTAGTGTTTAGAGAAATAGTAATTACTAACATCCTCTCTCAGTCAAGCCGACACTAACCAGGCCTACTGCTAGGTGTGTGTATATACATACTCACACTCAATAGATAAATAGATACATGCATATACCCCAGGAAAAATATCTCTCAGTAAGGTGACGAGGTCTTACTTTAAATCAAGTACTTGGCACTAATAAAAACAATGTGTTCGGCTGTAAGATCTCACATACTGACTGGCTACGAGGTAAGTCAGTATTAAGCAAACCTCTATTTTCTGCACACTCTGTTGTTTTTTTCTGTATTGCAAGTATTCTTTGCATCTTTCCAGACATTTGTAAACAGCCCCTTAAAAATGTAAGCTTATTATATTGTTTGCTTGAAATGAATATAATCAAAGGAAATTTGGCAAGAATTGCATGCATTTGTGTTCTGTGGTTTTCAAATGGCCCAAAATGCTGACAATTTTACTTAAAGACTATCTATCATTTCTTCCTTCCTTCTCATAAGGGATTTTGCTATGCAAACTGTTTTGTCTGATTTTTTTTTAAAGAATTACAAGTGGGAGGTAAAATCATCAAAGGTATCCACATGACTTGGGAGATGACCAAACTGATTAGGATGTCAAAGTACCTTTTGCAGAGAGGCAAAGGCTCATTAACTATTTAGATGTTTTGAAAATTTCATCTAATGCTTTTACCCAACAAATTTCCCTATGATTTTTGAAAGACTATCAATCAAATCAGCAGCAAATAATTCACCATCTCTTAATAGTAGACAAATGTTAATTTATAATAAACACGTGTATAACAAAGTACCGTTTGATGATTTGATGAAGTGGTCAAATAGTAATTAAGAAAAAAATTCTTACTAGGCCGTCTTATTGCCTACAGCTATTTGTTGTTATTCTTATTAGTAGAAAAATCAAGTACTGGCAGTTAATATAAACCATGCACAAACAAAAGTGTTGATAGCTACCTTAGAGATACCATCAATAGAATTACGTATCTAATATTTGTTTCTGGCAGCATTTGTCAGAATATTGATTTCTGCAGAGGAAAAACAGTGAATGATTTTACAGAGGCAGAATTAATTTAAAAAACACATCTGACTGAAAAGATCTTGTTTTCTGTGAACTTGATTTTGCTCTCACTCAGTACTCAATCCTGAAAGATGCCGAACAGCCAACCTCCATTGCAGCAAAATACTTAAATGCAGATTTAACTTTAAGCCTATCAATTTTACTGAAACCACACATTTACCCATGTCAGAGAGAAACTTCAGCAGAGCTACACATTAAAAGCGAGAAACTCAGTATTAACTGCAATTTGCTCAGAGGAGAGCAAGAGCTCTGCTTCATAATTAGCATCTGAGCTAATTCTGCTCAAAAAGAACTAGAGAGCAGTATTTTCCTCCTGTCTTTCTTTGGATGTTTCTTTGTGTTTCCAGTAACATTTTTAGAACCTATTCCTGCAAATATTTTTCTGCATGAGTAATTCAACTCCTCTGATAAATACTGTTGAATTCACTAGGGCTAGATTCAAAAGCAAAGTTACTTATCTGGGCAAACGCGTGCAAGAAAAGGCTGTTAGGCAGCTCCCCATGACAGTAGAGAAGAGAAAAATATGCTTGTGGGACTAAGGCCTGGAGGATTGGGCCCATAGCCAGTGACATTATAATTTTTTTTTTAATAACGAGGAAAACCCACGCATGAGTGAAACCATATGGAAAACTGAGTTAAGGTGAGGAGGTTTTAAATAATGCTTATTTATCATTTTGAAAGAAAAAAAATCCTGTTCCTGCCTATTGCATTTTATACTTTAAATGTAGGGACCGATTCTTTGGCCAAAATTCCTCTCCTTGTCAGGGGGAAAATTATCTGCTTAGACTGCTGCAGGATCAGGCCCTGAAAAGTCGTTACAAGCTTATTGGCAAAGCTTGTTCACTTCCACCTCTTTCTTATTTTCTGTTTTTCCTATCCATGCACAAGAAGAAAATGAAAAGTTAAGCTAAAATACATTAACTAATATCTGTTTATTAATTGGAGAATTCAACTTATCCTTTATGCCGTTCATCTGAAATTAATTAAGTGTGTAGAATTACAAGGTGGGTGTACCACAGGCAGCAGTCCAGGCTCAAGTTAATCAAAAGAGCACATGTTGAATGCATACAATTTAGTTAAGGTTAATCCAGTGAAGATGATCCCTCGCTGGTCCTAATTACTCTAGGTGATAGATTGTGGAATGAGAAAATAGGAAGGAAGGGACATTTTGTCCTGCTGGTCTACCAGGATTTTCTAATTAAATTTAGTAGGCTATGCACAGGAGCAAATAGTTTCAATTTAAAGAGAAGACCACACTCCAAGGGTGCTTGTCTGAAATGCATGTAAGGAGCTTTAAACCAATATAGTTAGGTATCGTGCCTTAAAAATAGTAAAGTTAAAGCTGGTCGTTGTGCCTTTACGAGCTTTCACGTTATTGAGAGCACTGTGTCTCTCTGAGCGCTTCAGACTTCATGTAAATGTTCTGTTGGAATTCTGATGCTATTATTTAGCTCTTGAAAAAAGGCAATGACACATTAAAACAGGCCTAGTCTGTTACTTCATTACCTTCACCCAAGGATCAAAAAGCAGTAGGACAGAGCTAATTTGCCATAGAAATATATCGGTGTTGTATTAGCTAAAGCCTTTTCATTTAATCTTCTTTTATTATGTCAATCCCAAAGAAAATGAGGGTGTTTCTAGGACCCTTTGATTTCACGTTCTATGTTCATTACCTCATTAAGTTACTTTTTCTCCATGCTTGTCCTTTGTTCCAGCTTTCAAAGAATCTTATGAAAAGCTTTCGTTTTCTCCAGGCATACGCACATAGAAGTTGTCAAATAATTTGCCCTATTTTTCAGGTTGGTGATATATTTCTGCTCAAGCGGAGGTATCTGTTTCTGATTTATTAACATTTGATCCCCTGGTTTCCTGCCATTGATCAAGACTAATACTCAGCTCAGCTGATGAGTTTTATATGAAATCTGATATTGCAGGAAGAGAGAAAAGTTAGTACCATTTTTAATATTTTTCTATTTCAAGTTTTCCAGGACCATGACATGCACACAAAACACCTAACAATATTGGGCAGTATTTATTTTTAACCATGTTTCCCTGGGATAAAAAATTTTGGAAGTAAAACAAGTATTTATCAACAGAACAGATGTTTGCTCGGTGTCATTCACATCCTGTAAACTGTATATACATTTACACCCTACCACCAAAACATGGTTTCACCCTACTACTGACCGTCTGTCTGCCATTCAATCTCTAGTTAAGTCACGGTCAATAAGGTCAACTCTTTGGCAACATCTGTATTTGATCAGTTCACACAAAATAGGAGCCTTCCTAATGCCTGACTACCCTGAAGTATTTTAAGAGGCAGCATATTACAATAGTTGATTCACCACTGCTGCAGACTCTGCATTTGGAAGATTTTGTCTCCTCTGAGGAACTGAAATGTGAAGATTAAAATCCTTTCTAGCAAAATAAATCTCTGAAATGAGCAGGTTTAGCCGTGGCGTAGTTTCTAGACTGACAAGAAGCGTTTAGCAGTTTCTCTCCCCGAGCCCCTGGTCCCTTGGTGTAGGGATTTGGATTTGTGATATTTTATATTTTAACCCTGTTCTGCACATGGATTATGTTTAAAGCATGTTTAGGTTGTTGCGAAGATGAGAAATAGTCAGAGGAAAAACCTATCTGCAATTTTACTTCAAAAACCAACAGCGAGGATTAATGCAGCCAATTGTTTCTTGGTGTTTCCACGCTCGGCACAGGCAGTACTTTCAGCAAGTCGGTGTACTTTCCTCCAGATGGGTGAATGCAAATTCTTCCCTCAAAGAAAGCAAAATATTCTGGGTGGAAGCCTGGCCCCACTGGAGGTGATGGAAAATACACTGGTGAAACTGAGAAAGACAGGATTTAACCTGATGTTACCACTGCATTATTTCAACGTTGGGAGCTATCTTAAAGTAGAAGGTTAGAGATTTGATTCTAAGCGCAGTCGGACTGGTGCCACTTTATTGATGTTCTTGGTTTTAGAGCAAATGAGAATAAAATCTGGCCTCTGAGAATGGGATCATGGGATATGTTCTTTTTTTTTTTTTTTTAATGTTTGCTTTAGGAACAAAACATTTGACTCTTGGGAAACTCAGAAAATCAAAACCAGTGGCCTCTGATGCCCTTATGTTTTGGCATAGTGAGATTTGCAGCTGACTGCAGATGTTCATACATTGATAAATAATGCCACCAATGCTCCGATTGTCTGGTTTTCCTGGTTACGTTCAACACTGAGGAAAGCCTGAACACTGAAATGGTTTCTCTCTGCTGGGTGTTGGCAAAACTTGGGTAGGGCAGCAAAAGCGCGGCAGCATCCCACCACCAGCCATGGGGTTTAGAAGGGAGCGATCCTTAAAATGGGACCAGGCTGAGCAGTGCCATGGGCAAGGGTTCACCATAAGATTTTTGGGGACTCACCTAATGAGTCCCCAGATCTTTTTAAAAGATTTTTATGATGGGGGTTTGGTTCACAAAAGCTGCTGCTGAGAAATGAATGGGTTTGGGTTTGGTTTTTTTTCAAAAATAATCCCTTTTTGTTTACTTTCTGTCACGCTGAATTTTTTATGGAAACATTCCACTGAAAAATATAACAAGGAGCAGTTCAGCTAGTTTAAATGAAAGCGACTGGGAACAGTTGGGACAAAATTTGAAAGCACCTTGAAGCAGTGAAATCAATGCATTACCTGAGTCTGTCTTCTGTGTAATTTTAGTTCTCTCAAAAGCCCTGGAAATCTCAGAGGAAGCTTGCCCTGGGTGCATGAGTTTGATTTGGGGACTGTTCACAAACAGCAAATTCAAAACCAAACTAAATATTGGGCATGATGGAACAGCTGGTGTGAGCTGCTGTAGCTATCCTGGCATACAGCAGAAAATGTAGTTGAGCTCTTATCCCTTCCTTTAGTACTACTTGTATAACACTGGTAGAATTTTCTAATACTTGCTACGGTGTGTTAAATATACTTTAGGTTTCCCCACCCTATTGTTTTGTCCTGTAAAGCTGCCTTAATAGTTCTGTTTTAAGAATACAATATTACATCTGTTCTGAATTTCTTTATTAGGAGTAACTGGGAAATCATTCTACCATGGCCATGAGTTTCAGTAGCACAACATTTTGATCCTTTAAAAGGTGAGGGAGAAGTAGCCTGAGATCCTTTTCTGGTTAGTCAGAAAAAACCAAAGGTTTACAAATATTTCAGGATTGTCTTGTCAGAGTAAAGGAAACATAGTTTTCTTGACTTGGACGATGGACTGTTACTGAAATATAAATATTAAATGAAATCAGATTTGTAATGAAAACTGTGGGAGAAAGCCTAATGGCAAATTAGCTGCACTCAAGGCAACTGCCATCAAAGCCAACAGCAATCTAGACTTTTACTTCACTAAAACCTGCATCCAGTTCTGGTCAGGTTCAGCTGGGTGTTATCTCTGCAATGGATTGCTGCATCGGGCTCAGAGCCTCAGGGGATGTCACCTCTGAGTTGGGAATGTGTGGAAACCAGATGACTCATCACACAAGAGATTTCCTTTACAAAATATCTCAAAATCAGTAGTCTAAGAAAATAAGGCAGTTTTCGGTATCTAAAATTCATTGAAGTATTGACAGATTGTCTTCTGAGGTTTCTTTCTTCAAATACTTTCAAATTGGCCTGATTGATTGGTTAAAAAATTACTCTAAAAGTGAGAGATGCTAAAAAGATACTAATAGAAGCTGGGAAATGGACAAACTGACAGTTTGTGTCATGTAGAGGATATTTTCTGGGTTTTCTTGAACATTTTCAATGAAGCACAGAGGGAGAGAAAGGGTGCTGGACAATTTTACTAAGAAAGAAAGAAGTCACAGATAGTGACTTCTACAGCCCTATTTTCAGAGTCTTTATTCCCATACACCTGAAGGAGCTGGAAGCATCAATGAAAACAAAGGTAATAAAAGTGGAAGTAGAGTGATTAAAAATCTAGAGCTGGAAAATAACAGTGACATTCATGGGAAAATGTAACCCAGTACACCCAGGGAAACGTAATTTGAAACACAGACATTCAAAGGGAGGGAGAATCCTAGAAAGCAGCAATGCTGAAGGAGACCTCAGGGTCAAATTAGACATGAATTTGCAATACGATCTAACAGCATGACCAGTCAGAGCAGTTGTGCTGTAGAGAGAGGCGTATCTGGGAACTTGAAGGTCATCCTCTTTCCTGACGTGGCTCTGACCACACCAGGAGCTGGGTCTCTGGTCCCTGGGAAGGAATTGAAAACCAGGGAGAGCTAAGGAAGGAGGAGAAAGTGGACTGACATAGAGTGTCTATGAGCAGAAATGCAATAAAAACACATGCTCAGCCCTTTCCTAAGGCTTCAGGCACCCAGTAAGTACCTTTGCGTTGGATCTGAAACATTTGGGGGTGATTGCAGTTTGCCTTCTCCCTGTGCTCAGAACCGCCCCAATGTGAGCTGCAAGGCATCTCACTGCCTGAGACTTAGAAAGTCAGAAGATTTGGGTCTTGGTGCCCTCAGCTGGCTGCTCACACTGGCTGGGAGCCCGCAGAGCCCCATCCCATGGAAAGGCTTGGCAGGGACCCGCAGAAGTTGGCCCTGACAAAGCAAAGGTGCAAATCGCAGCTCGGTGGCGTTTACAGACCGGTGGGAGGAGGTGCTGCTGCTCTCCTTGCAGAGGATGCCCTCCTGATCCGAGCAGTCACCAGGAAGATGTAGGCCATATGCTGCCCAACCTGATCTCCTACAACTCAGGACCATCAGGCTGGGCTGAGGGCATGGGCCACCCCGTGCACCCCTTCTGCGCTGGCATTGCCCCCGCAGAGGCAGCAGGAGCCAGGACCAGTGAGGGACCGTGTGAGCAGGGGGCCTGAGGCTGAGCCCGCACACCGGGGAGGCGTCCCAGCTCCTGGCTGCAACGCTATGGCTGAAATGCATTTCACATTGACGATCTGATTAAACATCATGATCATGGGGAGCAGAAACCAAAATTCAAGACTGCTCCCTTCCACGCTCCCCCAATAATTGTTCCAGGAATAAATGGGAGAAAAAAGGTTTCAATTCTTGAGTGAGCATGCAAACCTGTACCTCTCGGGACAACTGCATCTAAAATGGCTCATCAGTTTGCAGCTGTTGATAAACATTTGGAGCCACATTCTCTGGTTTGGTTGAGTGACTCTGGTGAAAGGCAGGTGTACCGGGAAAGCGTGCATAAACTATCACCTCATGCATGAAGAGCTACCACCTTCACACCTCCCTTACCCTGTGTCTCTCCAGTCACCGCTTTGCTCTCCCAGAGGAACTTAGAGAAGCCCTCTGACTGCAATCGTTCTTCCCAGATTGCTCCGGCAGCGGCAACGTAATGCCTTGTCACATTGCCTTCCTGCGGACTGGCTGCCCCGGCCAGGGAGAGGGAGAGCACAGGTTTCCCTGGGAGCCACAAAGCTGGTTCGAAAGCTCAGTGGAGCAGCGGGCTGCTGTCGTGAGGGCCAGGCCATGGTTCGTAGCATCCTGCATGGGGAAAAACACAGTTCTCAGAAACATGGGGTTTTTGTGTTACCGGAAGTTTTAAAATGTTTGTTTTTCAAAAGCATTCCATCAAAGAACCTAAAATAGAATAAAGCCACTTGGTATTTTTAATCTGGTTTTGCTTCTTGCTTTCTGGTGTCTTTATCTCTATCAGTAGCAGACATTTGGCTATTATGCAGAAAAAATTTTGAAATTCAGCTGGGAATGCTAGTTGCTAACTAAAGCCCATGTATGAAATTGCGAATGACAGTTTATAAGGTCAAAAATACTTTTCTTCAGTATGACTACAGAGGTCTGAAATGTAAGTTTAGAGGTACAATATAAAATTCTAATACTGTCTATCAAAAATTTTCCATATAGATGAGTGGATGATGTTTGCATATATGGTAGCATAAGTAATATCCATCAGAAACCACTGAGGTTAATAGAATTCCAAAGGAGGCTATGTATTTTAGGTCGCTGAGGTCTGGTGAGAGGAATTATTGTGGGTTGACTTTCATTTTATTGCTATTATTAAGAAAAAAGTTAACGGTTCGAAGCCAAGCTGCAGCATGAAAAGATTTTTTTATGTGCAGCCAAGTTATTAAGATGGTGAAGTAATGCTTTGTCCAGTAGATGGCCAGTTATCTGTTAGCACAAACTGAAAAAAAATTTAGAAAAATCTTTGCTTTGTCTTGCCTTCCCTTGCCTCGCCTTCCCTCCCCTTCCCAAATAATATTTTGTGCCAGGTCCTTCCTCCAGCAAAATGCATTCACGTACAACCCTGGGCGTGACCAACAGCATAAGTTGGCAAAAGCTCTGTAAATTACAGCTATTTCTCCACTTACTCCATCTTTCTCCAAGCTTAAGAAAAAGTTAATTAGGTGATTGTGCATCAAATTCAATGTTTTGAATACTGTTTCTTCCAGTGGCGGATTATTTTTATCTAGAGAATTTAATAGCTAGTAGATGGGAGATGAATGGCCAGCTATTATCAGTTTCTACACAAGTGGTATATCCTATGATTGTCTGACAAATTTAATTAGGATAATTCACCAGAAGACTAATTAAAAACCCAAAATAGTTTGCACTAGGTCCACCGGTTTTAATCTCTACCTCAGAGATCACATTTCACTCTGTCAAGCAACAGTATTTAACTAAATTAAATGAAATCCCACTCCATTACTGCTGAACTGAAGAAACCTTAGCCCAGTTTATTTTTCTGCTGTGCAGGCAAAGAGTCCTAACTCAGCTCTGCAATGCCTGTTCTGGAAAGCAATGTCCAAAAACTCTCCAAATAACATTTTGCACTGAGTTTGAGCAGCTGAAGGACAATGGAGAAGCAGAAAGGAATAAAGCGATTGCAGACACCTGGTCCTTCCCAAGGGCTGTGCAAACTCAAGCTCATTGCTCCCCAGAAATGATGCAAAGACACAAATGGGCACTGCTGCGAGAAATGGTGTTACTGGTAGTTCTTTCTGCTTCTCCTTTCACCTAAGACCTAGATCTGCATATTAAGTGGTCCTTTTGTCTCAGTCCCCCGTGCATGCAGGTCTGCAATCATGGCTCTTGCCCCACTGTGTCATGGGCAGTTTGGGTCGGCACGGGGGTGTCTGCCTCTCTTGGGGGCTCTGCGGGTTTGGGCTGGCTTGAATTAGAGATCTGTGCTCTGGGTTTTTGGGGGTCTCTGGGCAAAGTGTGTCCTGTTAGACAGGGAGGCACATCGCTGCGTGAGAACCAAACCCTTTTCTCCCTCCGGATATACTGAATTGCTTTTCACGGAGCTGGACTTTGGGAGGAGGTACAGTGACTCACCTGCAGTGGCCAGGGGAGCCCAGTGTTGCCCACCCTAAGGGGTGGTGAAGACAGTCAGGGTGGGATCCTGCCACTCGCCCGGTGCCAGAGGCACAGCACAGCCCAGTGCCTGAGCACAGCTCCGTCGGGTTTCCAGCAGTTGGTGTGGGGAATGGGGCAGCTCATTCCTCCTGCAGAAGATCCATGGGGGGAAGGTGCTTCATAAGGTAAAAATTCAATGAGTGCATACCGAGTTTCTGAATCTAGTTAATTTTAGTTACTATCCTAACTGCTGAGTCTCCTGTTAATTCCTGTAGTATTCCCAATGCCATCTTCTGCAAATTACCCTGTGTGAACTACTCTACCTGTGCCCTTTTGACTTTAATGAGATGCTGCACAGGGAGAAAGGTCATACTTCACAGAGCAGTGGCAAGCCAGGGCGCGAGGGATGGATCACGAGTGTGATTTTTTTTTTTTTTTCCTTCTTCGGTGGCAGGGAAGGCAGGGGATTCTCACTGTGGAGGCCACGTAACGGACTGAATGTGATGTATCATCATGCACCAAATAACTGGGGGGAAAAAAGTAACTTCTCTCTAATGACAGACAGGAGCATGACAACAATTAAAGACAGCATCTTTCTAATTTATTTTCACCCTCCATAAAATGGGAATAAGATACCCACCGTATCGTTGGTGATATAAAGGTTATTTCCCTAATATTTGCAAAGGCCTTTTTGAGCCTCATTTAGAAAGTTTTGGAGATGCTGCAGTTGTTTTACTTCAACTCTGTTTGTAAGCTAGAGTACTTTTTCTTCTTTCTGGTATCATCCTGGACATAAACGGTATGTCAAGGAAAAGAACCGTGAAGTTTTTTAAAATAAAAATCTCATGAGCTTTGAGCTGTTGTCAAGACTCTCAAGGCCCAAACTGCCAAATCAGGGGTTTTAATATATTCCCTTAAGATATACATTTTTATTTTGGTATACAGATGCCGTTAAGTCACTCCTTCTGCAATAAACGCCCTGTTGTCCTTGAAGTACAACCCATGTAGACCACTGTGGGAGTGTGGCTGCCCCACCACCTCCACATCCAGCTCCCTCCAGCCCCCTCACTGCAAGGGGCGAGAACGGTCCCCCGTCTCCGGTCTTGCTTTGGGCCCCTGGGCGGCTCTAGAGAGGAGTGTGACTTCAGGCACATGTTCAATGCCTTTTCTCCACCAAAGGACCAAACCTCAACTCCAAGCCCCTTTACAAAGAGGAGCCTGTATTTTTATTTGTAGTATATTGCTGGGAAATCATCTCTGAAGTAAAGGACTTCGTGAGAAACGCATGGTCAGACAAGATCGGGAGAAAAAGCCAGATACGCTGTGCAGTGGGGCCAAGGGTCACGGTTTGAAGGTGGACTCTCATTAGCTCACTGGGGGATAAGATACTTGCATATTTTTAAAGATCTGTCTCCAAATGCTTTACCGGTACTTCTGAACCTTTTCCATACTCTGAGACATTTTACAATAAAGAGGAATTTGTAGCCTTCCTTCATACCAGCTGTAAGCAAAAGGGGAGTTTGCCATGGTCTGTTAGAGCCCCGGTGGGGTGACGGCTGTTTAATGTGAATTACAGCAGGGGATACCCACTTGCCAGAGGAAACTGTACAAGGAGAGAGCCTGTCTCCACAACCAACTTGGGAATGTAAGGACCTTCAAATTTTCTGTTGTTGCTTTTGAACCTGTACTTGTTCCTTGGTATTTTGCAGTCGTGTCATTTTAACTTCAGCATGGAACTGACTCCTTTTCCAAAATATTGGTGACAATATTAGTTGGTAGATGATGAGATTATTAGGGGAATTGTCACAGGATCAATCACCAGATTTTATCAAACATTAGAAAAAATTGTCGGGGGCAATTACGCTGCCTAGGTTGTTTTGTCTTCTTAGCAGCCTGTTTTCCTTTGATTCACTTTTCATACTGAAGTTCCTCTTTCCTGTGCAAATCCTTCATTTGAGTTGTTTAAATCATTTCACTTATCTGTTTTTTCCCTGTACATTAGTTCAGGAAACATTGCAGTTCTTGATAGACTGTTTTTTCTGTCTCCGGAGGTTTCTTTTGAAAATCAGGAGGAAAATAATCTCCTGCCTTCCTGGTATATTCTGAAAGTACTGACTTTTCAGAGATTACTTAGGATATGCTTTTTATTAATAGGATCAGGAGAGGCAGCTTCCTCATGATTAGAATTTGTGGTTATATCTGAAAGTATTGTTCTCACTAAAATCTCTCTAATAGCATGCTAAATTATAAAAACATTAATTAGATCACTAGATAAATGGACATTAATCCTCCAGCTATATGTAATGCACCCTTTGATGTACCCTGCTTAGGAGCTTTAGGTCTGTCCAGCATTTCCTTTTCCCCAACTATATTATTTCTCTAATAATTAATGCAGGTATTTTGCTGTGTTTCTTCTGTGTTACTGTAGGAGAATAAGGTTCTAGTTGAGTGGAAGTCGCTAAAAGAGCCAGTTTCCAGGGCATGAAACCCTTTCATTTAAAGGGGCAAAGGTCGACTCAACAAGAAGTTGAGTCATGCCAAAAGCAGGACAAGTGTGTCCCCCGGGAGAGAGCAAGCGAGAGTGAGCGGGAGAACGTCGCAGAGAGGAATTCCCCGCCTGGGGAAGGTGTTTCGGTCTGGAGCGGGTTGTGGGTAGTGATGGATCACCAAAGCCTACTGGATTTTCTTAATCAATGCTAATCTTTGGCAAGTGTGGAAATAGTCGTTAAATCATCTTATAACCATAAAGCAGTTCATATCCAGCTTCTGGACTTTCTAGTGCGTGTTCTCTAATGAAAACCAGGAAAATTTGTAATGCTAGTTACAACAACATATCATTACTGTATTTTTTCAGATGTCTCCAATCAATAACAATATTGGAGGTCACACAGATTCCAGTGTGTGTATTTTGCAATTATTCCTATTTTTTGTTGGTTTGTAGTATTAAAGAAAGCACATGTGCAGTGCTTAGCACAGAATTATTAGATGATCTGGAGAGAAAGAGGAAGAATAAAATTAATGGGATTTGTTTTTATAGAAACTTTTGAAGGATTTCTGTTTGTTCACCTGGTGCTACTTTGGCTTCAACCTGTCAGCGTCATCTGAAAGAAACTGCATAAGCATGCACACATGTGTGTGTCTGTATGTATATATGTGATCAGGAGAACAGAAAGTAACTACTTCATCGGGCTGCATCCTCCAAAGTGTATGCATTAAAAAAAAAATTATTTTAGAGGTTTCACCCACTTTTTTTCTAATCAATACAACAACATAAGTATATTATGAATTCAAGAAGCAGAAAACTATATAGTACTATGCATTATTTTTATGACCTTTACACTGCATTTGCACTTAATATGGGTTAATTTACTTGATTATGCAAAGGTGAACAATAAAAACCTCCACACAATGTAGGCTGTAGCAATATGATTTTTACAAAGGTGTTATGAAGGTTTTAAGAAGTGCTGACTGCAGATTGCAAATGATGGCTGTGGGTGCAAGACATGTATTCACAGATAATGTGAGTAGCTGATTATACGTTCTCATTTCCTACAGAGTGCAGGCTCCTTCCCTGGGACATACTCCTTTCTGGCTGTTTGAGAGGTTTCTCTTGAGTACAGACCTCTATGACAGCCCAGAAAACTGGATCAGAGCTTGGTGATAGCAAAATGCTGATAGATAATCTTAGATCATGACCTTAAGATTTTACAGTACCTTGAGACATTTTATACCACAACCAATTGTTTGGAGGTTTATTTCGTTTCTGTTAAGCACCCAAAAGCGTGAATGATTATTCCACAGTTTATATGACCAGGCCTATACTGCCTTGGTCTGGATATTGGTCCTAAAACACCATGGAAACAGACCTTCTCATGAGATTTTTTTGTCATAACCCATTCTGCCTTAAGTTTTCTTGTCTCACAATCAGCCATTAACCAGCCAGCCAGTTGTTATTAAAACAAAAACCTCTCCTCCTTTAGTCCAAACACCAACAATATCACCTGGTAATGTTCAGCAGACTTTGAGCTGTAACCTGCCAGTGCATTCCTGTTGTGTAATGCATTCACACATTCCCAGCAGATTTTAATTTACTCTAGCAATGCCTAGACTAATTCACACACAGCACATTGTAATGCAAATGGAATGGTTAAAATAGATCACGTCTCTCTTCCGTCTCAATTTCGGTCTAATGTATCATTGCAGCTTATTCTGTAAACTGTTGAAGCCATCTTCATACAACCGTAAACTAAAGAGACTAGATGTCTATCAGACGAAACCAAAACAGTTCTTGATTAATCACAACCTCTTGACCTAATGAGTGATAGCTGTGTTAAAAACGTTGTCATTATCTAAATGGAGTACCCAAACGTCCTGCAGATCCTAAGCAAATTGACTCTCTTCTATTTATAAACAACACTGGAAGATGAACTCCTGGGTTTATACTGGAAAAGGGACATCATTCATTTTTATCCAACATACCTGCTTTTAGTGATATTACCCACACACGTGGGTTTTAGAAAATCTTAACAACTGAAGTGGTTTATATGCTTTTAAGATTAATTTTGAGGTTTATGTGTACATTCATCATACTGGAGCTGGGTGCTCAATATCTACCTAAAATGCATAGTATTAATAGTACATGTTAAAGTTCCTTCTTAGGCTTTCTGTTAGATGCTAAACATCATTAGCACTAGATATGGAATTCTGCCTTTCCAGAGTTTGTATAAATGTTATTTGCTGTGCTGAGGGCATTTTTCCAACATGTAAAATGCGCATCTCTGTGTGTGCATGACAAAATGATGAATCTTTGAAAAGACAGTTTTTAAAGCTACGTATTGCCAGTTTTTTGCTTAATAAACTGGTCACATGCAAGTTAAGATGCTGTTATAGAAAAAAAGCAAATTATGTACAGATTTTTTTTCCTGTTGCTTTTAAAATATTGGCTGTTTCTTTCTACATGTTGTTTCAATGAAGCCTTGAGAGAGAAGAGGCCTGGATTGCACATGTCCCTAATGATTTACAATTCTTCTTTTCCAATAGATGCCTATTTGTTATGATATTACCTTTAATTCCTAGCAGGTATAGTAGTTCTTCTTATTACTAAAAAAAAAAAAAAAAAGAATTAGTGTATAGCTAGTTCTTGTGCTGAGAATAAATATGAGGTCAGTAACAAGTTTTTGTTTTGGAAAATATTTGCAATTTCATGTAACTAAAAAGTCTCTGTCAGTAAAATGAACAGTAAAATCCATTCTGCATTTGTAAATTACAGATGCTATTCGTTATGGGGTGAATGAAAAGCATTGAATAGCAAAGGCGGGAAGCCTTTCTCAGCCTGCGTGGATCACATGGTTAGATCTGCTGGCACGTGCAGGGTCCCAGAGCAGTGCAGGTGGGTGTGTTGTGCACCCCCTCACCGTGGCTGCCATGGCTTGTTGTACCAGCCCTGGGGGCAATCCTGCTGTACAGCCTGGACTTGGGATTGGCTTTTTTGGGGAAGATGCTGTCAAACGAGCTACAGCATCCTCCGTCCCACCAACACGAGTGTGCAGTACAGAGTCAGCAGGAGCACCAGGATTTAAAGCCTCTCTCTCACCTGGCAGTGGAGTTAGAGATTAACACCTCGCCAGGAGCCCATCCACAGGCTGCAGAAGACTTTCCTATTTCTCCCTGATACTTTTCTTTTTTATGTGCCCAAGGGTTGCATTAGCTTTTTTGCCATTGCCCTGAGGCTGCCTGTTGAGGCAATTATCCACGATGACCCCATAATCCTCCTTTGAGTTGTTGCTTTGCAGGATAAAATCTCTCATCCTCTAAGAAGAGACTGTATTCCTCAGTCTCCCATTTAAGACCTGGCATTTAGATGTATGAAAACACACCCTGTCAGATCATGACCATTTAATCAAATGATCCACGTCACCCTGCAACAGTAATTTTTCCTTCTTGGTATTTTTTGCCTCACAGATCTCTAAATCCTGTGCAGATCTTACCAGCAAGGACTCTACGACACTGTTCAGAGCTTTCATATAAATACCAAATAGTGCTGAACCAAGAGCTGGTCCCGCTGGAATCTCACTGGGAACATTGTCTGATATTTCCTTATTATCAGCCACAATTCAGACATATCTGCAATCCTGTTTTTAATTAATGTAAGCTGTGCTTTTTAATCCTAATGTCACGTGACATTAAATCAAATGCCTTGGAGAAGTCAAAGTATACCGTAAGCATGCAGTTGTCTTTTGTAAGTAGAAGTAATTTTATGAAGAAAGGAAAAAGAAATAACTTCATCTGATGGGGCCAAATTTCCATGAGACCATAATAAATAATGTTAGTCTTATTTTTGTCCTTAATTCTTTATTGAACCACAGTGGACCATTCCACTCTTTCGTTAATGATAACTCATCTAAAATTCCTCAGGCCTAAAAGCATCTGTCTGTAGTTGCTCTAATACTTAAATTGTTCTAATATTGAATATTTCCAGTCTCCTGGACTCCTGGAATACTTGCCGCATCCATGTTCTTTACGCGGTTATAAGGAATTTAGTTAGTGCTTCCTGGCTAGTGGTGTATCAGGAAGTTTGACTGAATGATCTGAAAGTCCCTTCCGACCATAATTTCTATGAAGACTTTGAAGCTGACTTTGGCAATATTACAAAGGAAATCTGTAAGGAATGATGAACCGTTCTTGACCAAGGCTTTTCACTGTGGTTGTGCCTGCAGCACGAGGAAGCAAAACTTTGTTCCTTAGGATTTTACCTTCACCCTAGATATTTCTTGCAGTCGAACCTATTCTTCATAACCTTCCACAGAGTCACTAGAATTACAAGGCAAGAGTGGATTTTACGTGATTTGTTGTACTAGCCTTCACAGGCAAAATTAAGTTTCATAGAAAATTAGTTTCCTGAGGTGCATTGGTTTATGCTATCAGCATAATAACATGCTCACACTGCTCAAACTCTAATGGTGTTAGTTTTGTATTACAGTATTGTTCCCTTTTGTTTACCATACTGTTTACCATATCTTATGCAAACATAGTATGTTTGCAAAATACTAATTAGCAACAAAAAAGAGAAAGAGTTAATTTCTTGTTCAGAAATGAAATTAATTGCTCCTATTTTTTTGTTATTTCCATCATAACATATAGGCTGTCAATATAATAATATTATATATGTTATATGTAAACATAATATATGTCATATGATTATATATATGCAAATATATAAAATATATATTATACACATATAATATTTTAGATCTATTAGCTACTCTAAGGATGTATTGATGCTGCTATCCATAGCGTGTCTGAAGCTTGAAGATATTTTCCTGACCAAGCTGTGACCAGGTAGCTCAGAGAAGGGCAGAAGCTTCTGCACGGACTTTGCAAGACTACCGAGCTCTCCGCAGAACTGTTCAGCTACTGATGTACGTGCTGGTATGAATTCAGTGCTGCTTAGCTTATATGGGACAAGCTGTTGCCGTATAGAAGTGTGAGGCTGTTTTGCCAGGGTCCACTGTCAGGGGCAGGGGACTGCCTATCTGCACTGGCTTAACCAACCCTTACGGCCTTGGGTTGGTTTCATGAAATGAAAGCATCATTTCATGAGCTGTGCTTGCCCTCAAGAAAGGTCCTCCTGAAACTCAGCTCAAGTTCTAACATTTCAGGCTAATAGGTGAGCTGACATCTGGCCCCCATTTTTACATTCTGCTATTAACCAAGCCAACAGAAACCTCCCTGCATCACTGAATTTCACATTGAATCAGTAGTAGATAATTTCTATAGGTACCATGGGCATGTTTAGATGACCACACCTCACGTGACATAATGTGTCTAGTATTGATTATACCTATCACAATGCACCGAAAAATGTTGCTTTGCATTGTTTTGCTGAATCTACATGTACACTAAGTTAACTAGTCCAAGATGAAGAAGTACTCATATTCATATTCTGTTGCAGAAAAAGAAAAGTTCCCCAGATAACGTAAAAACTCTACTCACTGGGCGTACCCAGAGTGTCTTGATGAGAGAGCTGTTAAAAAATGCCAGCTGAGTCCCAAAGCACCAGTCTCTTCGACAAGCTGCTCAGGCCCTGCCTCTGGTAGCACAGATGGGACAGCAGCTCAAAGCAGGCTCCGTAGAGCTGAGTCCCTCTTTGCTAAGTAATAACCCAGTCACCCTAAACCTCTGTGGAGCACAGTGCTGAGATACCCTGGCACGCGGTGCGACTCCTATGGGCTAGGTAAATGAAACTGTCCACAGCCTGCTTGCTCGCTGTCCTCGGGAGGAAGCAGTCTGGGCTGGCTTGAACCCATGCCATTGAACTCCACTCCTCCCCGCCATGCAAGCCATGTTTCCCCAGAGGGGCCTCATCTCTAGAAAACGCCTCTCACCAAAGCACTCCTCTGTACCAAGCCTGGGCATTGCCTGGGCACTGGCCCAAAAAGCCTGGACCAATCCTGTGCTACAGAGCATACTAATAATTAAACATATGGACCATTTTGGGGAAGTGGTTGAGCCCTAAATCTAATAGATGAGCTGTAAGACCTAACCAGGCTTATTAGCCCTGTCTCACAGTTGGCCATATTGGGCTTGTGTTGATGCTAAAGTTAATCTGGTTTCTGCACTGTGCTCCTTGGGTCTCCAGGCTGAAGGAGCCCTGGTT
This sequence comes from Pygoscelis adeliae, assembly GCF_000699105.1. Lineage (NCBI taxonomy): Eukaryota > Metazoa > Chordata > Aves > Sphenisciformes > Spheniscidae > Pygoscelis > Pygoscelis adeliae. The sequence goes on along the minus strand of NW_008824935.1, from coordinate 2,339,345 downwards.
ATCTCAGGTGTTACATCAGATCTAAGTTAGCTCTTTGAGAAGCCCATTCAGGATATGAAGTGCTTGGAAATGTCTGGGTCAATGGATTTTCAGGAGCTATCTTTGATCCAGCAGGGCCAGTGATGGGTTAAATTAACGTGGGCACATGCTGAATATATTTGGAAATTTAGAAAGCACAGTGTTCTCCAGGCCTCTGAGATCCAGGAGTGTTGTGTGGAAGACTTGATGGCTTCTGCACAAAGTTGCCTTGAGACTCCAGGATTTAACAGTTCAATCTTCAGTCTATGTGAAAGAGGCTACATTGCTGGGGCATCTGTGCCGGGCTGTGCCCTGGTGGACAGCTTTCCCACAGGTGAGTTAGCTCCATGCAGAACCATCTCTGGAGCCTCTCCACACTTGATGCAGTTAATCTGCAGCCTAGATAAAGCTCTGAAAAATAACCAGGAGTCGATCATACTCTGATTCTTTGTAACTGATGTTTAATTGGTGCAAGAATATAAGACAATAACACTCCCACTTGTCCATGTAAATATCTGGAGGAAATCCACTTCTTTAAGTGGAGTTAGAAGGCAGCTTACAGTCTCTTCGCAGAAGCAGAGTTGGGAGAGTAGATCCTCTAGACATTTAGCTCCACTTTAGCTCCATGATTTGTCTGATGGAAATAACAGTTCAGGTGTAGACAGTGGGGGTGGAGGGAAATCGTGTTCTCTATTACCTACACATCTCTAATTTCAAACTCCAATTTTTGGAAGTAAAATAATTTGCCCCCCACATGGTATCCGTTTCTGGAACTTATTATCTGCTTTGTTAAGTTCAGATGGCATTCAGATAAGGATAATTTAATTAGACATCTTAGTAATCATACATGCATACTTACTGCCACAGCAGGGGGTGGCTTCTTCAAAATAAAACCCTTCATATATTACTTAGGACAGCATGTTTTCCCTGAAAGATTTCACATTGTGTGCATGTATGTGTATATTGCCTCCTTTTTCTCAAGAGTTCATATCACGTGGTGTTTCCCCTTTGAAGATTTTCTTGTTGTTTGGGAATATCCCTACCTAGAAAAACTTCCTGTGCTTAGGAAGTGTTCCTTTGAGAAAATGCTCATTTTACACTGATGCTCCACTTTGAAGATGGTGATAACATTGGGGGGTTGCCTCCAAATCAGAAATTTTCTCAAGCCTGGAAAGACATTTCCCTGAGATTGTGGGGCGTACCTGCAGATGATATTTCTTTGGGAATCTGCCCATTGCACAGGTGTCCTCACTCACTCCGTGCTGCTTTGCAGTATACAGTGTCATCATATTTTCCATCTGAAAATCCAGGGAGAAGAGCATGTTTACAATAGTTCCATTAGGAATAACTTGAGAAAGTGTCTAGTCATAGAGGTCCAAAAGTAAGTGGGAAATGGGTCTATGGCTTGTGCTGCTGCTTAGTTTTTTACCTGTTCTCATATTTGAAGATCTGCTTCAAACTCTGTCTGGCAATTAGAATCAAGCTGATGTCCAGTAGATGAACTAATTAAAATAAATGAAAATTTGTATGACTTAGTTCTGCTGAACTTTGGGGAGATTAAAAAGTTTGCATTTAAAGTGAAATCCAGCTTCTGCAAATAGCCCGTACTTTGGAAAACAGCCAAAATAAAACCTTTCTGTAAACTCTCCTAACATTCTGAGTGCCCAAAATCTGTATTTGTATTTGAGGCTGCAGTCAATATCTGGGTGAAACTTCATAAAAGCAATTGTATAAACTTGAAACAACTTATTCAGGAGAAAATGGCTTGCAAAAGAAGCACAAGTGAAAATATTTAGGTTTGGCTGAAGTAGCTATGAGCTTGATCATTATATGTGTACCATGCAAGTAAATAGCTTGTGGGTGGGTCTAAAGCCAATGTGAACCTTTATGTGGAAAATACTGCCTATGTGGGTATGGAAAATAGCCCATTTAAACTATAATTATATTGAATATGTGCAAATAAAACCTGAATAAAACACCCATGTAGAAAGCATATTTCTTTTATATTTCTCTGCGTATGTTCTATGTTATTCTCACAGTCTTAGGACAGACAGGATTATACCGTATTCATATGAATAGCTTGGAAGTAAACAGCGTACAAAGAAGTAAAATGTCTTCTTAAAATACACATACAAAATAACAGTGGAATAAAAAAAGATGTGCAGCTGAAGTTAGATCAGTTCTAACAGACTGTTACAACTTGTTGATTCACTTTGCTGAGTAGGAGGCTCGGCCAGAATTACTGCCTCTTTTTTTGAACAAGTCAGCAAGATATTATTTGAAAGAGAGACACTGGTGCATTGGAAAATCTACTAATTTTACTTACAGTTGTTTTGGGGATGGCATTAAATCTGTTGATTAAATTTCTCTGCAGTAGCCAGTTGGGGTAATGGGGCTGAACTCAAGAAATACTGGAATTGGGGAGGTTTCATTTTCGATTCTCCCTTCTCACATCCCTCCTGCTCCCAGCGCTCCCACAGCAGGATGAGAAGAGACCTGGTGGAGTACTCTCTGTACTGGCTCTGCTTTGGTTTTAGCACCTCTTGTGCTGTGGAAATCCACATCTGTGATCTTACAGCAATTTCTGGCTGTGACACACAGTGACTCGAACAGAGCGTGTAAACTTGTTCTGTTAGCTTTGGCAGTGCAGGATCAGGCCCTTACCTACGAGTCAAGACTGACTCTGACTTGTGCTAGGATTTGCATGAGCTTTACGGAGAACAGAAGAATCATGTCATGACTTTGGTGCAAACTTGTTAGGTTGTAGGTAAGACCTCTCAGCTGTACTGCTGAGCTGCACTTGTCCAAGTGACACAAGTCTCACATGTGGCATGAACAGCGTTAACTAGCTGCCACTACACAGCAAGCATGGAAACCAGGGATGGGAAACCTCCCTAAGGTAACAAGCTTTATAACACTGCTTCCATTTCACTGTTACCTCTTGGTGTCACACTAACTTCTGAAGGTAAAGCTACTAAGCATGTAGGAGCAGAAGTTAGTACTTGCAGGACGCAGCCTGTACAATTGTAAAGAAATTATAATCTCATGTCCACTGCAGCACAATGCTGTCAGTCTCCAGTTTCATCCTCATTCTGCAACAAAGCAAAGGTGTTATCCTACACGTGAATGATAGAAAAGGATACACAATCTATCTGAGCAATTCTAATAGTGTCAAATAGTGACATGACCAAGCAGGAGGGAAGCTGTGGATGAATAATATCTTATGAAATGCACTACTTGGTCGACTAATAAAGAGACACTAGAGCCATTAGCATCCATAATGGCCTTGGTTTTATGGTACTTGAGCCATTGCAGAAATAGCCCTGTATATATGCTATTCCCTTCTTAGAAAACTACTATTAGTTCCCCTTTTCAGTCAGTGGAATAGTCCTTCTCACCTTTCTCAGATTTTGCGGAGGGTGCTGACATCTCATGCATAGAGTCCTTAAATCATTGCCTGTTCTCTGCTGTCTGTGAGGACAACTTTACTGGAACCGTGTTTTGCTTTCATTGCTTCCAGAATCTTTATTTCTTATCTTCATCTGCAACTTTTAAAAACATTTAGCACCACATGGTACCTGAGGACTGATAGTACAGACATTTCACGCTAATATCCATTTGTTGCATTTACTTTTTGCACCAGTCCTGAGAAGTTCTGTCTCACAATTCAAGAGGATTTAAGATCTTGTCTATTAGATGCAATAACCACACTTGCTTATGGGATATGCTAAGCTTTTGTGCAGACATTGCAGATACTGTGGCTCCCATGTGTTTAGGAGATGCACACTCCTTGCTAAGGAAATGGTAGTTCATAGGGTGAGCACCAGTGGGCAGATTTAGAGAAGGTGTTTGCATCAGGGCCCATGTCACTCACACTATGTCACTGGATAAAGTTAAATATCTTCCTTTTTGAAAAATATGCCATGTGTCATTCTTGTGTATGAAAAAAAAACTTGAATAGTTTACCTGGAGTGAATTCCACATTGAAGTCTTTAAAGTTTAGGTATCTTCCTCAGACAGGCATATGGACAATAATTTTTGATTGAACTGACAAAATGATGACTGGGGCAAATATTCTGGTCTGTCCTATTCAGTAGGCAAAGCTAAGTCATCCTAATGCTCCTTTCTGACCTTAAAATTTGCTAACATGCTTGTATTTATCACAAAGCAATATGTGGGATCAGTCAGAAGCTAAAGGGGAAGAATTTAAAGCTGAATTCAGGAAAGTGGTAGCTCATAGGAAGAATGAAAAAATCTTGGAGTGAGGATGGCTATGGCAAAACAGAAACCAGCGAGATGTGTGTAGGAAATGTGATGCAGACAGCTTTTATACTGGGTTTGTAAATGGAGGATGGAAATGTTAGTCTTGCAGAGGAGACAGAATGTTCCTTTTTCCCTTTATAGCCCATTCTTCCCTCAAAACACAGGAAGAAAGTGCTTAGGAGAAGGAGAAAGAATTGTGGTTGTAAAGAAAGTGATTAGGCAAGAACAGAGCACTGAATTCAGCATGGAGGACTCCACTCAACTCTTTGAAGTTATACAGACGTAGGGTAGCAGCAGTGAATCAAACCCAAGCAGAGGCAGCCTTCTCAATATTGCAGTTTAACATTCTCGTGTGGTTGCTACTGGTTCCAGATGGCAATTAGATATTGGAACGGAGTAACAGGGTTTCTGCTTGTCCAGCAGAAACCAACTGAAAGATTTTAATGGGAACTTGTATTTCTACTGAAGTAAGTATGAATTCCGGCCATATGCTTTGCTAGTGTAAATTGGCAACACTCTGATGGAGCTACAGCAATTCACACCAGCTGAAATTCTGACCTATTATAGTAGATTTATACAATAACCACCTCCTTGTCCAAATATTTCGGTATTTCAGAGGTGGTAATATTGTTGGCCAATCCATAGACAAGAAAAATGAGGAAGACAAACTACAACTTGCAACAAAAAATTGTCCCAAAGATCAGTTCTTGGAAGCAAAGTAACCTTGCTGTCAAAAGCAAGTCAAAGGCATGGGCCAAAAAAAGGACCTCTTCATCTGAACTTTCTGACTTGCTTTTGGTCTTTCTTCAAAGGCAAAAAAAGTTAATGTAAAAGCTGATATCTTCTTTGCTGGTTTGTTCTGGCTCTTGTGCCCCACCCTTCATTAGCAGGATCAGATTGCTACCGAGTAGCACATTAAAGGAATGTATCACGTATGGTTCTTGCCCTCTTTCTCTCCCTACGAAGAAGTTGTGCATAGATTTGCATAAAAAAAACTTTTTGATGTTTTATTATGTGTTTAGTAGAGAAGTAAGGTTGGGGGAGTTTCTTTTGCAGTTGGAAGAGAAGTTAAAAGGTATGTGGGATTTTCTGGTGTAACAAGCATTCCTTCCAGTCTTAGACTGGTTTCCAAAAGATCTGTCCCCCACAAATAGGTTAATTTTTCTGCAGCTTTTTTTCGATACTGTCAAAAACCTAAAAAAAGACAAAGATCCAATTAGGGACTAAGCTATTCAAGATGCATGAGCTCAGAAGAAAGTCATCAGGAAAATGGTCAGCTTTACAATGAGCACCCTAAAAGCTGGGTCCTGCCAGTTTCATTTGCGGAAAGGTGATGGTCCCATAGGGAGTATCTTCACTGAAACTGGTGGTAGCAGTGAGGTACGTAATAAATCCACAAAACAACTTGTGGACCTTCTTGCCACTGTTGGTACATAAGTCCTCCACACCCATGAATCTGCAGATGGCTATATTTCCAAAATGAAACTTCCCCTAACACAGAAAAGCTAACCCAGAATGATCCAAGTCGTGATAGCACTAAGCAATCTGACAGCCGTCTGACCCTTAAGCCTCATCAGTATTTCCAATAGGTCGCTATTCTCAACTGAAGGATGCTTTCAAATAGGCATCTGAATACATTCATACTGAACTATATAATCATTTCACCCATGAAATAGCAGACTGAGAATTAAAATCCTTTCTCAGGTGCTTTGAACCCATGAGTTGCAGAGAGGTTCTCAAATAGCAGGCAAGAGGGCGTTCTCAGATTCAAGCTCTCCTCTCACTGACTTTTTCACTTTGCCACCACAAACATTAATTAATCCATACATGGTGACAGTGAAAAGGTACCTGTCACTTATCGGATAGGGTACTTTTTAATGTGGGAAGAGTATCTTAACTAGAGCAGCAGCTCTGATCCAGGTCTCCTCACCTTCCTCAATGAGTGACTCAGCCACCAGACTATAGAGTCATGTCCTCTCTCTTCCTCAACCATTGATATTTAATATTTTAAACAAATCGGAGCAGCCTTCTCCAGAAGAAATGAGAGTATCCCACATACACATACCTTACAGGTCATACCAAGGGCAGTCTACTGGGAGCAAGGATCATTTTAGGCAGAGAGGTAATAATCTATATCTCCTGTACTTCAGGGAACTGCTTAAACTTCCTTTTGGGAAGGAAATACAGGCTCTGTTGCTATTGCTTCATCCAGCCACATTCGAGGAGCGAGGGCCGTTATGGTCACCTCCCACCAGGGGAGGTTCAGGACTGAGCACCCTCACCTGAGATGGAAGCCTGCTTCCCACACATGGCCTTGGCAGGGGTTTCAGCTGGCCACCAGGCTGTTCCCTACTCAAGGGGGTAGCTTTTGTGAAAGCTGGTGGTAAGCACCTGACTCTACGCAGGCATTGTTGAGGAGTTTCAGCCCTTAATAACAGACAATGCATTTCCCTAGATAGCAACATGCCTAAATATATGATCATATCAAACTGGGAAAAAAGTTGCAAGATATTATCTTTTCCCAGTGACAGCATTATCTAATAGACTTCATTGCACAAACAAAAGCTTTTTTTAAACAAGTGAAAACTAGCTTATGCCACTGAGATGTACTCCCACTTTCAGTTTTTCAGCATCCTGTGGCAACAAGTTCCACAGGTTAACAGTTTGTTGTGCATTTGTTTTTTAACTATAGTGGAAATATTTCTGTTTTCCCAGTTCTTGTCTTCCCAGGATGGGAAAAAGGACCTTGAATTTAATGCTCACACAGACAGCTCCCCACCACCCCGGCAATGCATAGTATTCAGAATTCAAGGTTTAGGCTTTTTTACAGATTTGTATAGGGCATTTTCTACCTTGTTTTCTATTCCTTCCTCAATGATTTCTAACATTCTACTTGTTTCTCTACAGCTGCTTAGCACTGAGCTGACACTTTCATTGAACTACCCACAAGAACTACCAGGTCTCTTTTTGAGTGGTAATCGCTAATCTAGAGCTCATAACTGAGTGTGTGCAATTAGGGTTCCTCGCCCCATGAATATTACTTCGTATTTGTCTTTCATAAGCACTGCTATTACACTACGATCATCTGTCAACCCTACAAAGTCTCTGGCAGAATTTCTGCATCTAACGCTAACATGTTTGAAAAAAAAAGATTTTATTACTACTTTTTTATGCCTTTTGTGTGTTGTTCTTTACAATCTTTTTGGCCAGCTTTATTATGAGTTACCGTTTGACTTGCTAAAGTTTATGTTCTTTTCTATTTTCTTCATTGCTCCATATAAGCTCCACCACTCGAAGGATTTCTTTTTACCCCAATTAGCTGCCCTTACTACATTATATAGTCATGCTGCCTTTTTTGTGTGGTCCTTTAAGGTTTGGTTTCTGAGGGTTTTTTTGGATACGTAATGCACAATTACTCTGAGACTTTAATAGTGTGTATAAACATGGGATCTGCAAATTTTTATTCTTTTGGTTGCTCCTTTTAAATTCCATTTTAACAAGATTTCTCATTTTTATGTACTTCCCCCTTCTGAAATTACAATTTTGGCTGTTTGCTCCTGTAGGAATGTTGATTTCAAGTGCTTCATGGTCATTCTTAAAGAGCGATCCTTCATTTTGAAGCAGGCCGCACGTATTGTTTAGGCCCAAATAAAAAATTGCTTCTCCCCCCATGGATTAGCCTGCTAGTTGCTGCAGGAAGCAGCCATTTATGGTAACTAAAATTTTAGTCTTCTGCCACAGACCTAGCAGAATATTTATCCTATAGGGATGCCTGAAGTGTTTCTGAAGGGCTTTCTGAAGAAGTGGTGTGCAGTAAGGCTCTCTGAAGCCATAGGGAGAGTCCTGCGTGATACATAAGGCTTTCCTTTGTGCATTTCCCACTCGTTCACAAGGCTGCTGCAGTGACAAATATCCCTTCCTTATGGTATGGGCTATCACCTCCCCTCTCACTTGATTTCACTAAAATCAACAACGGTTGAATTAGCAACAGTCTTAGTTTTATGAATCTCAGAAACCAGAGGATAGCCCAAGCACTTTGGTTTCAAGTTGTGGGGTTAGCGTTGTCTAATTCTCTAGTTCTGCGTTGGGACCTTCAGCTTCGATCAATGGATGTATGTACAACACGTAGTATGTTTCACCGTGAGTAGTTTCTGCACCCTGCCAAACCCTACCTGTGAATTAATCCAGACTATTCTCAAATCTCCAGGACTTCAGAGGAGAGCCTGTGAAGTGCTTGAGGTAAAGAACAGTGTTTCTTTACTACCTTAAATAGATTGACTTTTTCCTGAAAAACATTTTAATCAAAATCAAAAGAACAGAGGGTTGTTTTTTTCTCTTATACCATTTTCATTCCAAATTTATGACTGTAATATCTGAGGGGGGGGGGAGAATGTTTGTATTGCATGATGTGGAGCAGACATCACACAAATTAGTCTAAACAAAAGCACAGTGATGACATATTACTTCTTTTACTTATTTGCGCTAACAGCAGTTATTAATTTTAGACCTAAGCAGACAATATGCATATTCTTGGAGTCTGTTTTACTGCAGGCACTTTATTTGATACACACAACTATTAAATTTGCAAATTGCCCAGAAACTACTGCCAAGTAGCAATCAAGCACTTGAAAGAACATGGCATATCCAATTGGGCATCTGCAACAAAAAAGATTAATGTTTTCTCTGTTTGGGTATATGCTTGAACTGTGAGGATACCAGCTCTGTGCAAACTCTCCTGTATCCTGTTTGCAAAAGGGCTCAGAAAATGAGCCTTGAAGTTTGGTGCCCAAGGGCTGTAAAGAGTCAGCCTGGTTGATCTGATGGCTCTCCATACCAGCTTTTGATCTTTCAATATATAAACTCTGCTACTGCTACCCTGCAGAGTCCTGTGGAAATGTTCCTTGTACCGTAAGAATTATTGAGGGACAGGGTTGAGGAAGAATGAGGGAAAAAGAAGTTCCTCTGAAGGGGTGGGTGCTACCACTTCTGTATGGTTACAGTGACAGAAAAATGCCATTTACCTTCTCTTGACTAGCAGAGCAAGGAGACATGGACTGAACTCCTGGTGCGTGAGCACTTATCCCAAAAGCACAGGGATTTCTGAAAAGTGAGCACATACTTAACGTCCTTGGTAGAACTGCAGCCGATGTGCACTTCCTCTGCCAGTTGTCAATAACTCATTGCAAGTGCTGGCTGAAGCCTGGGAAAATTAGCTGGACACAAGCTGTGGTAATGAAATACCAAAGATGATTTATGTGTCTTGATGGCTCATATTTTGCACGGTTCTCTGGTACTGTCCTCTAGATTTGAAGATAGTCACTGGGCTATTATTTTTCACTTTATTAACAATAATTCCAAACCTCTGACAACTTTCAGAGATAAAATAGGTCAGTGTGATACACCAGGACACAGGTCTGATCCTAGCTTGGTGTAGGCAGACTCTTCCAGACTGGTCATGGAGCTTCTTGGCTTTCTGTCTAAATTAACATGCATTACCTGTCCTCTGTTTATTCTGCTGGTGCAATCTCAGAGGCAGGAATGACTGTAAGGGGTGACACACTGCCTGGACAAGGGTTTACTTCAACTGTGTCCTTGTGAGAGAAGGGGGTTGGATTGAAAGTGAAAAGGAAAAGGTGCTGATGAAGACCAGGAGTCTGACGTCCTTTACTACACCCCTATACAACCTCGCAGTTTAGAACTGCGAGCTCATGGTTGGAGACTGGATTATTAGCAGTGACTTCTGGCTCTTGGGCTAAAATGGTTATCCTGCCTTGAAGCAGGCTGTGCAGATATTTCTTTTAAAATGTGGAGCTTATTAATAGTACTGTAGATACCAAAAGGCCCCAAAGAACTGTGGCTTCCAGCATAAGCATCACTTGGAAACTGGTAGACGGGCTCATTTTGGACTCATGGACTTATTTCTTTTGATCTGCCTGTATCTGTACACCAAAATGTCTAGAGAAGTTTAGAGACTTGAACTGTGCCAAAGGTATGGAGAACTATCTGAAAACTATCAAAAAATCACATATAATAAGTAGAGAAACATTTTATATTATACCATGTTCTTTGGAACTAACCATAATAATAAAACATAAAAACTTCTGTAGCTTGCTGTTTTAAATGTATTTATTATTTGGTATTAATAATATCCTGTCCTATTAAATGGCTGTATCAAAACATGTGCATGGTTAAAATTAATCACAACTGGATTGTGATTTAACAACTGAATGAGTCATAACAATCAAATTTTATTATTTTGTCATTTTAAAACACAATTGGGCTTATTACAATTAAAATGCCAATAATTTTCTATAGGTATGTGGCAAAGTATGGATATTAGTTAAATCTTAATGGTTTCCTTCTGAGTTAGGATTTTATTAAGGGTGATACTTAGGTCTGATGCCTGCATTCATTTCTCAGTCACAGTCTTCAGAGTTCAGAAGGAAATCAGCACAGAGAGAAAAACTGAATAGTGAAGCGACTTGCCCATGACTTTACTGCAGGTCCATGCTGACTTTCAGGTCAGCATCCAACTCTCAGACCCTCCTTGCTGCTTTTGTGCATGGTTTAAGAGGAAACTAATCATTGGACTCAGAGGTTCAGCATCATGGGTCCCAGCGGGGAGGTCTGAACAATAAAGGAGGTTTTGTTATGCAGAAAGCCAGTGGCAGCAGTCAGAAGACAGCCTGAGCACCCTGAAATGCAGAGTCCACGCTGGGTGAGTAATACATGAGCAGAGCACTAGCACATGCATATGATTGAAGCTCTTGCATTTTCTTTAAAAAAATAAAGCATGCTTTCCAGTGACTTTTACACATCCCTCAGTGGGACATTCAAGGACTCTGAGGACTGGGTGAGTTCAGCAGCCACAGTGGAGACACCCACTAATGTGGGCAGAAGAACAGGCCTGGGGCCATATAATTGTCACTCTCAGCATCAGCTTAAGATCTGCAGCACCGCGAGCCCAGTGTGGGAGTACAGCAGTTAAAGCCTTTGCTGGGCCAAGAGTCATGTGGGTTGCACCAAAAGACCAAACTGTGGTCTGCCAGTGATACAGCATCTCTGGCTTAGACACACTCAGCTGCAAAAATTAGCAACATAAAAGCTATTTTACTTCGGTATAGTATTAATGAAGAAAGAGATGCCAATAATGGTCCACAGCTGTAGAAAGAAGAGGTGGGAGAATCAAGATTTAGGTCAGTAAAATAAACACTGTTACCATGACAGACTAATCTCATCCAAGTAACTCTTTGCTCATTTTTTTTCCCAGCTTTTTGTAACCATGAGGAAAAATGCCAACAGTTCTGTCTCACAGAGTTTGCAAACCACCTCCCTTCTGAACTCCCTCAACAAGG
>NW_008824935.1:2316808-2327635 GCF_000699105.1 Pygoscelis adeliae | reverse complement strand
CATTTGAGTAACAGATTTTTTTCTGACAATAATCTTCTTTTCTTCAGTGGAAATGAATATGGGTTCAGGTGTCTCCCTGAAGGCAGGGCATTGCTCCCTGTGAAGTTCCCGGTGAGTCAGGAACAAGGAGCAGTCACAACGGCATGGAGAGCATGAGCACCAGAAGCGCAGAGCTGGGTCATTAGAGATCTGTCCTTAAGGAGTGCTGAGCATCCTCAGCTTCTGGTTCACCCTTTGCAGGATTAGTCTTATAATATTTTTAATGGGTATCCATTCTATTGCAATGTATAGGAGTGCAGTGACCCTTAAATGTCAGCATCTAACATTACATTAATTCACTCTTAATGAAACTAAAGAGGGCTCAGAGAGTTTTGTGACCGAAGGCTGCTCACTAGAATTGCACCTTTCATTAACTGACTTCGGAGAGATGAAATAAAATCAACTTTTTGAAATATTTTGATATTGGATACACTGATTTTGCGAGCAGCAAATCCCTGTGGTTCAGACCGCAAATAAGGGCTTCTGATGATTAGGATATAAAATGAACTGTGAAATCCTATATGCCTAATATCCCTTCCTAATGCAAATCAAATTTGCTGCCCTGCCAAGTAGTTTGATCCTACACAGCACAGAAGCAAGGTAGTCTGCAAGTAAAAGCTCACATTTAAAAGATGAAACATTAGTGGTTATTCAGAATGGCCTTTCAATGCTGGACAGCCATGTATAAAGGTGAATAGATACAAAATTAAAACTTACAATTGTCTCATTGTTTTCAAAGGGCAAAAGGAAAACACGTCAGTGACCAGGATGTGCCAGAAAATAGGACTGACATACACCTTTCCTTTTTGGACTGCCTTTTAAATACAAGCCCTGTCTAAACTGGGTTTGAAAGTCCAAATCTTGGGACCCATCATGAAAATCTACCACCACAGTGTGCCAGGTGGTCTGTAAGCTGAACAGGCTTCTGGAGTTTAACATGTCTCTTTGTTTCTAGAGATATTCAAGTGCTGCCGATGGCATTTGAACACTTAAGGTCACCGGGGCAGCAACTTACACAATTCTTGTTCACCCTATGTACATTTAGGAAGTGGAGCCATCGTCCTGCAGTTCTGCTTTACTCCTCAGTTACCTGCAGGGAAAAAAAAACACGACAGTATGATATGAAACCCCCATTGAGTGTGTTTGTTAGCACGTTAAAAATAGCAAATTAAAATAAAAACCCTCTTGACCACATGACATGGACACAAACTGTTACAAAGCACATGATACGCTAAATCCATAACCATAATATTTTTGCTGAAGATCAGATAGAATCAGAGAGGACTTTTCTGTCTAATATTAAAGGAGAGACTGTTCATGTTCGTGGACTGATGAAACTGTACAAGAACAGTTTATCCATGTAAAAATATAGCCCACGGATTGCTGCCAAGGACAGCAAGACCTATTTTGATCTGGTGCGTAAGTCCTGGTAACGTATGCAAAGAGTAGCTTACATATCCCATTTTTCATAATTAAAAACTGCCTGACGTTTGATGCAAAGTAGAGCATAATTTAGTCATGAAAACATTGTTTTAGTCACTAATTATGACAACTAGACAGGGACTGCTAAGGAAATGGGCAAAGAAAAGAACAAACACTAGCAAGAAAGAAAATTTTAATCTTTTTACAAAATTGTAAATTAACGTACAATAAAACATTATTGTACATTAATAGGAATTAATTATTGCAAAATTATTTAAAGTACGGGGGAAATTTTAGCCATGTGGCACTAGCTTTTGTCAATGGCCTCATTCGCTTGATACAGTACGAATGGGAATTCAGCAGGGCGCATGCATTCCCATTTCCAGTGTACTCCTTTGTGGGCAAATGTTTTCTTTCTTCAGATGTTCAGACAAACAGGCCCCAGAGCACTTATTTGCCTTCAGTAAGAAGCTGCCTCTTGTCCTTGTTTCCCAATTGTTCAGTTGCATTAACGGGAGCAAAAAGAATATACAAAATGCCTTCTTGCCATTGCTATTTCTGTGCAAGTGTTTGAGGTAGGTGCTGTGAGAATGCCCTCATAAGTGGGCATTCAGTTGTTGCTTTACAAGCAGAAAGGAAGTTTTTTGAGTGACTCCTTGCTTCATCTCTCTGCTTACCTGTAAATTGGATTGCTTATGTTGATTCTCCTTTTCTTTGTTGGTTTGTTTGGGGGGGGGGTTTGTAAAGGGGAAGTATGAGAGAAAATGGACTGCGTGTCTCAACCTACGTATGTCTGCATAGCTCCATTGCTGTGAGCTGTGCTGATGCTTCGGCACAAAGGGCATAACCTCATGGGCTCCACTTTTGCCTATTCAGACCAGCACCAGTTGACTCCCAGTTTCCCTGATCACTTGCCAGTTTGCGAGCAAAGAAAAAAAGAACACAGAGAGGCGTTGGACACCACAGGGGATTCCATGTACCTTCACTATGCTCCGCTCACGCATCTGACCTCGCGCTCACATGTCGGGAGAAATAACTGTGCAAGGTTTTCACTGAACTTATTGAAAATGGGTTGGTTGTATTTTGGTGAATAAATTATTGTCTTTTTCCCAAGTTAGTGACATTTAGAACAAAAAGCCACAGACTTGAGGCTACAGCACGTACCCTGCTTTACTCCGGCTGAGCAGAAGAAATAAGAAAATAGTTGTCTGTAAATACATTTCTCCTCCTTTTTGTTTCATGAGTTGTTTATAAACTTGCCATATTTTCTTAAATACTCCTGTGCAATTATCAGGCAAAGAGTTTTTAGTCTGTAGGTTGTCAGTAAACAGTAATCAAAATTTGAAATTGACTGGATAAGCACTATTCTTAGAATCGTCTTTCTGGTAAAATGTTTAAAATTAAGAATTCAGGAATTAACCTCTGGTAATATCTTTTAAAATTGCTTAACATTAGTAGTAGCGTTTGTGAACTTTCTTGTCTTAGAGGACAAATGGTTTGAGCAGAACCATAGCAGATGTGTTTAAAAATGTGAACAGATATTCAGATTGTTGGGGTTTTTTTTCCCCTGGAGCAATTGCCCTGTCCTGCTTTCCTAGATGGTGGTTAACTCTCCTTCCTCACAGAGAAACAGCACCAGGAACCTGCTGATTCTCTTTTCACAGTTCTTGGATATGTAATTTCACACATAGAGAAGAAAAATTGTGTGAAATGTTGTAACTGACTCAGGAAACCTGAAAAGAGATATTGAGATGGAGCTGTGAAAAGTGACAGTCGTGGAGCAGTACATTTTTATGTGATAGATAGAGCTGTAGGGCGCAGGTCATTGCAGCTTGCAAGGGGCAATCTTTGTGTTACTGATATCCCCAGGGCTGCAAAGGCTGAGTGCCACGCTCGGAGAACTGACGGGCAATTTGCTAATGCAGCAATCTGAAAACAAGAGGAGGCAGCATAAACGTGAGGGCCAAAAAGCAACACCCAGTACATGTATTATACAGCTATATTGTCCCTCTCATTGTTTGTTCTAGTAGCTTAGAGTGGATAGTTCTAAAAATCAGTTTTTTTACACACAAATGTAAAAAGCCATAATGAAGTTTTAAATTGGAAAGTTTTACTACTGAAAATTAACACTGTTGTATGTTAAACTACTCTTGTTTGATCAATAGCACTGCACAAATTTTAAATCTGCATGCTTTCTCAGGTATTTTATGCGCACTAGAAATTAATTGTTAAAAACTGAAAGGAGTAAATAGTTCTTTCTCCAAAAGTACCTTCTAATTTCAAGAGCAGCCCTCAGAGACCTTTCTTTGTTTCCCTTCCAAGGAGGTACCTTTCCTAAAACTTCCCTGCTGAATATGTGACTCACAAAGTTGGCTTAAAAATTAAAATAAAATAAAATAAAATAAAATAAATCATACACTAAATTTAAAAGTAAAATTCTACTGAAAGTTGAAATTATTTTACAATATCATGCTGATTTCTCTTGATTTCTTTTTAAATCTTCTTTTCACATTTGAGGATACTGTTGATATATTCCATTTTGTCACATTTAGGACAAAGTGCTTTGGTTTTTTCCTTTCCAAATTACTTTTCAGTTAGATTATTTTAATTATAGCATGCAATAGAAAATAATTACATTTTAAATATATTTTTTCCAAACTGAAAACTTTTAGCTAATGTGTTGTTTTCTTAACATTTTTCTGTACAGAGAATGTAGACGTTTTCTGATTTGACATGAAGCTATATTTGGAAACCTCAGAAACATTTGGGGAATGAAATAAATTGTCCTCCAGCCAGTTTTACTGTCCAGGCTAGTCTGGACCATTTTCACAGATGGTGATGCCAAGAGGTTCTTTGACCTTTTGCTCTGAAAGTGTTGTTTCTATACGGCACTTCAGCTTGTAACCTATGCTGTCCCTGGCATTGCCCACTTCAATTTCTTCTGTACTCAATCAGTATATTAGTATAGAATTAAGACAATAAGAATAATTGCTCCTTTTTTAATAACACTTCATGTGTTTATGAACGACCGTACACATAAGGGTTATTTTCCAAATCATTTCTCATTTTTGTTGTTCTCTTCTGAGTTCTCCAATTATTACGTATTTCTTTTTTTAATGTGCTGTTCACAACAGCATGCAGCACTCCAACTGAGGCTTATCAAGTGAAGTAGAGCAGAATAATTACCTCATTTCTTTTACGCGTGACATTCTTATTAATGTGACTCAATGCAGAGCATTTGCCTTGTTTTGCCACAGTGTTGCATTGTTGACTCATATTCAAATAATTAGTCACTGTAAATCCACACACTGCTCTGTAAATCCGTGTGCTAGCACGGGCTATCCCTCAGCTGCCAACGGGAGCAGGCAGGAGCTGCAATCGGGGTGTCAGGCACTGTACAAAAAAGAGGTATGCAATGCCTCTTCCTAACCAGACTGCCGACTTCTGTACTCGTAATGTGATTACTGGTTTCTCAGAAGATTTACAGTATTTTAAGTATATCCCAATTGGGAGTGATTTCAGACTGGTGTCTCCAGAGTATAATACCTCATCACTTGTCACGTCTCTCTTCCAAAAATGAAGATTCGCCCTTCCCTTCCGCATACATAGTCTCCAGAAGATGTAGGAAGAAGCACTAGAATAATGGAAACTGTCCTTGTCCCAAGAAAAATATTTCTGGAGCCATTGTAACAATACTCATTAAAAAATATTCATTTCTATTGTTGTTCCGGTAGTGTCCCAGAGCCCTAATCAAGGCCATGAGCTGTGCCAATGCAAAAAACATGAATGCAAGGACTGTGGTAATATTGGACGCTTGAGAGATGTCTCGAGAGATTTCTCTCATGGAGACTCATGGGGTCACTGGCATCGTCACTATAGCTATGTTTGGACCTCATTCTTCATGCCTGCATTCTGGCATTGTCTCCCCGAACTAGAAACAGGTGTTTTTCTGTTCATAATGTGGGTGGCAGAACATAATTTTCTTCAACCACAGGCACAGAAACCTCCTACAAAAGTCTTTAAATGGTAGCAGAGAGCTCATGGCTCTCACTCTGCTGTGAGGCATTCGCCAGGAGAGAGAGCATCCTCCTGCCTGAGAGGCTGCTTCCCGAGAACATGCCACATGTGAGAACAGTCCCACAGATACATTGATCAGTGCACAGTTTTCTTCCAAAAGAAGCCTGGGGCTTGAGTTCAGAGAATGAAAAGTTTGTGTCTGCGTGGCTTTTGACAGGTGGCATTAAATCCACCTGGTTACCCTGGCAGGATTCTTGGTGACGTGACTCTGCCACTCACCCATATAAACATGTTTTTGATTTTCGCCCTAAAGGCTCAGGTTTAATCTCATTGCTTGAAAAGGACATATACACCCAGAAAATAGGATTGTGCTTTGTTCACCCTCCCAGGAAGGGTGCTGCTTCCCTGGAAGTGGTGGTAGTAGAGGGACGCTAAGATCTTTCATTCAGGCTCACCTCCAAAAATGAGATGAGCCGAAATAATTGGTCTCCGTTGTTGCTCAGCTTCTCACCTCATTCCTGGGTGGTTTTATCCATAAAAAATACAGGGGCTGTGGTCACTCTGGTCACTGTACCCTCACCTGAAAACGGCTGTCCTGCAGATGTGGATTGCAGGAATTTGGCCCATATGGTTTAGAAGTAATGACTTGAACTTTGATCTCCTGCACCCCAGGTGAATGTCCTGAAAAGGTGGCTGTTACTGTCCCTCTCCCACTGGTCTGATAAATACTTAATTATTTCTGTAAAAGTGAAGCAGCTCCAACAAAATAAACTGAACCTACAGGCCTAGGATGTGGAAACCCAGAAAGGGAGCCTTCTCCCAAACAGGCATCACAGGAACATGGTCTCACACACCTCCGAGGAGAGCTGTATAGCCAGCGAGAGATTTTTGTTCTGTTTGAACTCCTTTTCTACCTGGTTCTTATGCAAAAATAAACAAAACCTTTTTTTTCAAGGAAAATTACTTATTTTTCCAATAATTCTTCTGAGAACCTCAGTGAGACATGTACTTATAGAGTTTGTATTGCTAATCAAAGATATTCAAAACTAGTTCAAACTCCCCTCAAATAAGGGATTGCCTTAAAAATGGAATCTGGGTGGAATGTACTAGATTTTGTTGTTTAGGAAATCCTAAAGGATTTCCGTTTCTCTCTGCCTTTTCTTCTAAAAATGAAAACTGAAGTACTTAGAGTATTGTGTGATCCCAGGAAGTAAGGCTTGGGAAAAATGTAAACCACTGTGCCATTTGGCAATAACATAAACTAGGATTTTCAAAGAGAGTTGAAGAAATATAGGGGGCAATGTCTATCAAGTGACATTTGAAAATACTAAGTATTTGAGATTCCTTTCAAAATCCTGGACATGAAGTATTTTACATCTGCAAAGTTAACCGATTTATTAAGAAATATAATATCAATTATACCATCTGCTAAGTCTGGATTCTTAAACTCTCTGAATGCAGGGTGCAATATTAAGAAGAATGCCCCAGATCCATATCAAAAGAATTTGAGTTGTTCCGAATTTGGGTCAGTACTTACAATGTGTTTTATGACAGGAAAGAAAAATGGCAGACACTGGTTAAATATGTTAGAAAGTGGGTTGAGACTCCTCTGAGATCATAAATCCCAACGGGAGCACTGTTGATCTAAAGATCACAGAGAGATAGGACCAGATCACGTGCTGATGCAAATGAGCATAGTTTTCTTGACATCGGTGGACCTACAGTGATTGATTCCAGATGAAGTGATGAGATGATTCGGGTGTGCTGTGCCCTCCCGAAAAGCTGTTGAGAGATGCAGTGGCATCAGTACAGGGATAGCCTCACCAGAGGCAAATACGCGGCGCAACAGTGTTCCCTTTAAACAGACGTGGAAAGGAAAAAAACGTCAGCACCTCTGCTTGTGCTGGTGGAGAGACAGGCTTTGGTGAAAGGAAAAAAACAGTGGTGTGCTCAGTGGTCAGGAGTTTGGAAGGGAGACAACAAAGGCAATGTTAAGTGATGGAGGCAGAAAGAGCACCAGCAAATTATCTTAGAGCTTGTAGGGCTCCACTGCTCTCACTGTCTTCACAAAACCCTGGTGTGTACTTGTTTTTACACATCTTTAGATGGTCATTGAGGTTTGACTCAACAAGGGCTCAAATGTGTTTGCCTGGGAACAGGAAGGAGAAAAGATGAGGCTTGCTCTGAAGGCAGTCTAGCTACAGCAGTAGCACAACCAAGTCAACTTTAGTAACTAGCTAAAGCCAGCACTGCCTACAGTTTAGCAATAGTCTCTTGGCATCCAGCATGGGCTGCAACACTGGGCCTAGAAACTGAGTAAAAATTCAGGCAGCTGATTTGAGCTGGGCTTCATGGTGGTGTGGCTGGTGAGGTTGCTCAGCTAATTTACTGATGCTTTCTCAAGTATTTTTTACCTTAGCACTGTAGATAGACCTAAGCATCACTGCAGATACTCATCAGTGGTTCAGGGACTAGCTAAAATATTTAAAAGTTTGGTAAGGTGCTCCCTCTGGAAATAAAAGTAAAAGGCATTTATTGGCTCTGAAAGCCTCAAAACACTGTAGTGAATTAAATCACTCCTTATTTGAAATGGCAGTATCAAAATGCAAAGATACAAGAATCCTGAAGTCTTCTGCATGGACTTAATAAAACCTGAACATAGATTTTTTTCCTAAGTTGTTTTTTTTTCCTTAGAGCATTATTTACAGTATTTAAAGGCATTGCAGATCTTTCACAGTTGAACCGGCTTCTTTATAGGGAGCTGCAAACCCTCTGTAACTACTGCTCTGGCATTATCCCACATTTGCCCATCAAAAGAAAACACGAAAGCTGTTTTCAGAGTAACTCAGTTTGCTAATATTGAAACAATTGACTAGTAAACTACCCAATTAAAGCTATATTAACTAGGATATTTTATCTCACTCTTATTTTCAAGAGTCAACAACCCAAGTACAAGGAGACTAATGACTTAAAATTCAGCCTTCTCTGTACAACTGATGGAGTTTTGTTCCTGGGCTACCTCCTCCTCGATTCATTCAGCGTGAATGGCAGATTCCTACATAGTGTCAAGTTTCAGATCACCATAGAAACAAACTAGGAGGCAGTTTCATTAATCATTTAGAGCACAAGAAGTCTAGGTCAGTCTGATTGCAGCATATAGAGTATCATCCTAGCGCCACATGGGACTCAGTTGATTTGAATTAAAAAAGATTAAGCTGCCCCTAGGATGCTCAGCATCATCAGTTTAAGTTCTCATGTAACAGTGGTCTCTGGAGCCACATGGATTAGGAGACTGAAGCTATGCATTTATTTTTCAGGGCTCAGTGAAACATTAGATGAGTGCAGGTGTCTGAGGGGAAAAAAGGACAAAGATCACATATAGTTTTTTAGACTTGTTGCTGTTCTTTTGAAACTGGAAACAATAACTCAGTTTTATTTCTCCAGTGACAGTTACCACTCTTTTTTGGCCATGCAATGGTACATCTGTTACCCAATGTTTACAATTTAGATGTATAAAAAATTCATACTATGAACCATAATTTTAGCGCAGAGCTGCAAGTTGGGCATAGAACAGTTTACATGAATGCTGACATTTTTTTTCCTGATGGGGTAAAAAATGCATGAAATAAATACTGGTGACATTTTAGTTTTGCTTGAATTAAGATTTATTGCTCCCAGGAAACTGACTTACAGGCAGCTACAAATCAACTTGACTATGAAATAGTTGTATATGTACACCACAAAATGAGCCCCCCCTTCCAAAGTACTCACCTTATTTATGGGTCTTCCAGTACTTCAAAGACCTTCAGTAACTTAGTCCAGACTGGTTTATTGCTTCGTAGAACTAAGACATTTCAAGGGGAAAGTTGTAGGTTACAGTATATTAGGACTCTTTCTCTTGGGCGGCTGAGAATCCCATGATGCTATATGAACTGTTGATCTAAAGCTTATTATAGCATGACTGCCTACAGTATAATTCTTAAATCTTTTAAGTTATACAGTACTGTCTTTAATCCCAAGCACTAAACCTTAAAGCAGAACTAGCTTTCCAAAATTCAGAATACCATCTGTGAGTAGATGCAATTACGCTTTGTTAAAATACAGTTCACTTACTTGCACGGGTGGTCTATGACCTATTTCAAATTAGTTGTTTGAATTTTCAACAAATGTTTTACATAGAAAAATCGGGGAGCAAAATCCCACGTCACAATATTCCTCATGGAGGGAAAAGAAGTCCAGTGGGCCAAGGTACTTCACTTTACTCAAGAACCCAAAAAACCCCCACCTTGTCTATTTTACCCATTTGCCCTTGCCGTGCCAGTTACCAGGGCTGTGATAGTATTGTCAACGGTGAGGCCTCCTGTTGCAGCACATCTAGGGGCGCACAGACCAAGTCAGTACTTTTTTGCTGATGTGCTGTCATTTTTAAATATATCATTCTGGGGATTTCCAGGGAAGAAATGTCATTATGCTCAGGAAGCATTTTTAGATTTTCCTAGCACAGTGCAAACAGACTGATTATTCCCCTGGGACAGGGAAAGTGAGTATTATCCCCACTTTGCACAGTGGAAGTTGATATGGAGTTACACCGAACGAGTTTCCTCGGGCTACGATGGAGACCATGTACCAGCGTTGTGGTGCTCCTGTTCTCCTGTCCGGTGCGCAGCCCAGTCCCTCCTAGTTACAGCTTTCTGTCCATTGCCCTTAAGAAGACGGAGAATGCAGGAATTAAAGCGTACACAAAGAGCCCTGATGGGAGACACAAAACAGTTCGTGTTAGCTAATATTTATTGAGTGCCAGCAATGTGCTGGTTGCTATGCAAACAGAAGAGAAAACATGATCCCTACGTCACAACATTTATATGGTCTACTTTGAGGGTTGCCACCCAGCTGTTTCCAGCCAGGCTGGAGAGTTTTGCCATCCCATGGTTGCCCATGAGACAGCTGAATTTGCCAGTGCAAGGAGGTGTAGCTGTGGCACCCCACCAGCAGCAGTGATGGTGGCCAGGTTGTAAGTTTGCTGAGCTCCAGCAGACCCCCAGGTGAGTGGCGGTCACCATACCCACACGTCGCTGCTCCACTGCTCTGAACCCACCAGATGTCTTCAACCAGCCTGGACATCCACCTTCAGCCACAGGCAAAGCCTGGCAGCAGTAATCCCTGCACTTTTGACCCTTGTTCAAAGCCACTGAGCCTGAAGAGGCACAAAATCCTGTCCATGACATAAAGCAGTGCTGAGCCAGGGGTGTGGGACTGGCCACCACCTCTTCCATCTCACCAGGTGCTGCTGTATTTCAGCCGCTCATTTGTTCCCATTTGTTTTAATACTACTTCTTCTTAATTACTCTT
>NW_008824935.1:2308940-2316765 GCF_000699105.1 Pygoscelis adeliae | reverse complement strand
TCCCTGTAGTCACTGGTCCAGCTCCCTGTGCCCCACAGTTAGAGGATGGAGCAGGAGGTCCCCTTCCTGCAGCTTTCATAAAGGGCTCCCGGCCCTGGGAACTCAGGGCTGTGGCTGCACTGCTGCAGCAGCCACATGTACCCGACCGTGCCCAGAAATGGGGGGCCAGCTCAGGCATGTCAGGGGCGGTCTCCAGAGGGAACCCAGCTGATGCTGCGGGTTGTTATGAGTCATATCTTGGATGTGCAATTTTATAGCTATCTTTTTTTTGCTCTTCATCTTTGTGGTCAATGGTGATTTTTAAGGCCAAAACCTACCTGCCTAGCTCTATAAACAGTTTATTAAAAGTGCCATGGAGCTGAAAAGGAGAGAATTTCCTTTTTCTGCCAAACACACGTCCTCCCACAGGGCCTGGGCAAACCTGTGAAGCTGCAGTTTTGCTCCTGGGCTCCTTCCAGCTGGAAGGGGACATGGCAGGTTTGCGGTGACACAGAAGCCTGTGTGGGGTCCCTGACTTCTGCTGCTGCCCGAAGCCACCAGAGAGAAGACGACAGCTTCTGCGTAGCCCTTTCTAGCCAGGTAGTTGTGGCAATACTGTTTTTTAATAACCAGGTAGCAAAATCAATTGCCCTGACATATATTGCCTATGCTTAGTCTCCAAAACACTTTTTGGCATAAAACACCAAAAGAAAGTTTCATATTCACTCTGCTATGTAAAGCAAATAGAAATCATTTCTGACTCATTGCGTTGGCTGACTTTTGTCTTACTTTCCTGCTTTAACTTTAGTGTAAAAAAGTTATGTTCCTTTTTCATTGCACGTGGAGCAGAGCAGAGCTACCAGAAGGTTATCAGATCATCGTTTGAACCATGTGCTTGTTCCCAGCCTTTCACTGTCAGGCATAACCACTGCCTGACGTAAGCAATAATTAGAAGAGGCTGAGGTGTCAAAAAGGATCTGAATCATTCTGTCAATCCTTTTCTCATTCAGCTATTGACCCATAGCTCTGTTTGAATTTGGGAAGCCTGAGGTCAGAATGAAAAGCATCATTTTTCTTATAAGCCAAACATATCTGACTGAGAAAAAGTGAGCTAATAAAGATGGGGAGGTAATTTTTAATGTCACTTTTTAGAGTGCAGTAATTTGTCTAATCATATTGCCCTGGAATATGATTACATGTAACACATTCACATTACGCAGGAGGAAATATGTTTGGGAGAGAAATTATACATTTCTCTTCCATGCTCAACATATGGAAACGTATATAAAATAGGAAAGTGTAAACTCTACCAGTGCTAACAATCTCTTGTCAGTGGAGAAATAATTGAATTGTGACAAATGTACTAATTTGAGCTTAGGGGAATACAGTTCACCCAATTTAAATAATTTTGGGTTACAGAAAATATGGGTATAAAACAAATCTCTCTGTCCATACACTAATCACTGCAAAATTCTTGGCCACTTTTCCATAAGCCTCCGGTAGTTACTGGTAGCAAGCAGAGATTTACTGGAGGAATTAAAGAAGCTTCATTCCTCCCACCACCAGCAGCTGTTTGGCCCTGCAGTCTTCCTGGGTAGGGCAGAGCTGCATCGATCTGTGGTATGCATGACTCACAGGAAAGTAATAAAAACCTAGGGCTAGAAAAGACTTCACGAAGGTGACCAGCTGATACTGGAAGAGCTAGAGTAGCTCATGTAAGATAAAAAAAGAAGTAGTTGGAAGACACGTGCAGGGGAAGTGGCTGGGCAAGTCTTCTTGGATGCTATAAAATACTGGGACTCCTGCCGCGCAGCTATCTCCACGCACAGTCTGGAGCGCTATGTAATGCCCATGACGAGAGCTCTTTTCAAACAGAGCTGTGCAGGTGATGCATAAAAGGCATACGCAAGAAATGCTCACCTCCAGACTTGTCAGCCAACTACAAACAGATCGAGCTGTTCCGGAGACCTATGGGCTCCACAGGTTTTCCAGTGAGTGATTTTGTCATTACTATTTTCCAACAGCTAAGATCCAGAACCAAAATACAGAAGTCCTCTTTCACTCTGAATATTTCACAAATCTAAGTTCATCCTTCTGGGATTAGGTCCACACCTCGGTTCCAAATTGTAGGTATCATATGTGCATTTCTGTTTCATTAAGGCAAAGCGTATTTGGGTAGCTGTCATGTAGTGCCTGGAATGTGATGAAAACAAGAGGTCCTGGCTGCCTGCTGCTGAGGAACTCCCAAGGCACTTCTCATAGGAGCAGGGGTGTTAACCCTGATATCCTGGTCAAATTCCAACATGGATAATTATATCCCACTTACCTAAAACTCTGCCATACTTTCTCTGCTTGCTGCAAGGACTTGCTGTATGCAGCAAGCTCTCTTCTGGTCCTGTTAAAGGTTATTGCCTTCCGCATCAGAGGCAGTTGTATTTAGGGAATAGCTGCAGTCAGTTATCAGTTTGTAACATTTCCTGACCAGCGCAGGACTGCTGAATGAAAACTGCAGTTATTACTACATAGGGTTTGAGACGAAAGAGGCCAAAAGCACCTGTGAAAGGAAGAGTAAATATACCACGAGGTTGCAAATGCAGTTATGAGCAGTCACTCATGAGCAATGGCAATGACCACAGTGACATTATCCGTCGTGCTCCCTTATCCAGCCTTTTGCCTGAAGAGAAGGATAAATGTGGGTGGGGGCAGAGCACTGAACAAAAGTGTGGGGGAAGAACGGCACAGGTGAATATCCCCTGGAGATAACACCAAGGAGCCCAAGGGAGAGGGGGAGAGGACTACGCTTTCTGAGTCCAAGACAGGATACCTTCATATGGACTACCATCTGCTGACGTTGCTTGCGACAATATAGTATTTCAAGACTTTAGAGTAAATGAATCTTCCTGAGGCTCTCAGGCCTATTTCTTTCGTATACTTATTAAATGGTATTAAGAGATTATTGTAGCTGTGTGAAGCTACAATGAGATTGAACAGTGGGAAAAAACATGTGTTTAGAATTTTGACTAAGGAATAAAATATCAAGAATAATTTTAAAGTTGCAATATTACATCTTATTGTTTGTTTGGAAAGACAGTGTATGTGTGGTGCATAATACCATGGAAATGGCCGCATGATAATCCCAGTGAGGCTTTTTGCATCTTGTTTAGAAATAAATATTTCCAGAAGGAAAGCAAATTATGTAAATGCATCTCTGTCACTTTTTCTACCAGAACCTCATCTATCTCATTATCTTTTCAGTATCAGCAGCCACCAAAACATCATTGAAATGAACAGATATGACAGGTTCATCAAGAAGTGCCCAGAGCAAACAAAAGACTGGATTTCCACACTAGAAACCATTCTTACTGTTTTCTTGCTCTCTTTCCATGAAACTCACAGTTGTTTATATGTCTGCAAAGTATCCCACTGTTTTGAAAGTCCACGGAGCAACCTCCTTACAGCTCATCTTGTATGGCAGAGTCCTACATTCAAGGTCCTCTTCTCTCTGATACATATATATATATAGACACATACACAGGTATTTATGTACACACACACACACAGAGGTTAGATCACTGTCAGCATAGTGGTTCTGTTATCCAGCAGAATGATTTGAGTTTGCCTGTAATATTTAGCTGAGGAGATGGCAGTAGGATGTGCATTTGATAAATTAAACGTGTGGGTGTGCACTCAAGTGTATGCACATGAAGAGCTATTCTCATTCCTGTTTTTAGAAGACAGGTGCTTCTATCACAGCTAGCAACCTTCAAAAATGAGAATAAGGGCACAGAGTCTTAAATGCCTCTTCCTGTCTCCTGTGTCTCCCCAAACAGGATGAGGCCACATTAATGGAGTAGCACGAGGTGAACAAGATGACCTAGCAGATGCTACCAGGATGTATTGTACTTTTCCTAAGATAAATAAAGCCTGTCATCTTCAACAGGATCAACAAATCCCACATATTCTTTAGAGCATAATAAGATACAGTGCTATAGAGTTCCAAATTGCTATGTAATTCCATATTCTCTCCCATGCCATTAGCTTCCATTATTCTGTTTAATGTACATAAATATTAATTATGTGAATATGGGATAAAATACCTATTTATCCAGCTGCTTTTCATTGTCATAAATAGGAGTTTAGAGAAAAAAAAACATAAAAAGTAAACTCTGAACAGTTGCGATTTAGAACTTCACATTTCAGACTTTTAAACTGCTTTCATCCAGCAGCAGAATTTCACTGAATGACTCAGAGTTCCCGTAAAAAGTAACAGCAACAACAACATTCCTTTTCTGCAAGGACTCTTAGATTTCTCATCCCAGAACTGTAAGAGAACTGGGAAAAGCGGACTCCCCCTTCATTGAAGATGGCTGTAGTATTTCTTTTTTATTGTAGATGTATTTATACATCACATAAATGAATCCCGCAGTTTCTCTGAGAAAAGAAAGCCCTCCCTGAGGTTAACAAGTGCAGATGCCATCTTCAGTTTGCTTAGATACATGCAGCACACAAATTTAGGGCCAAATCTGTGATTTTGTCTTGCCCCTGCAGAGCCAGTTTACAGCTTCTCAGCCCTGTTGGCAAAGCAGAATTTCACCAATCCCAGAGGGAAATGGTGTTTTGAATGTAATGGTTTCTGTAACATAAGATCAATTTTCAGAGAGCAAGCCTGAAGAGGCTGGCTCCCCCGGCCCTGTCTAGCTTCTCTTGTCCTTGAAATCTTGTCCTTTCCCCAGAAGTGCAGGGTTAGCTGGGCAAGCTAACAGCTAATCTCCTCCTCCCTGTGCACAGGCAAATAGGTGATTTGTTGCTTGCCTGTTACAGGCTGCTGCCTTCAGCATGGCTAATTTTTGTTCATGACCTGGTGTGGTGTTGCCTCCACGACCTTGTTTTTGGGGGTGACAAGATGTCGTTAGCCCAAGAAACACGCATAATGGATGGTTATAGAAAAATCATTCCAGATAGGAGTTTCTTCCCAGACCAAAGACTCAACCCTGTAGCGTGCCCTGCAAGACCTAAGCCATACAGTAATGTTTGGAGCACCAGTAAGCCACTGAGCTTAAGAGGGCCTGCAAGCCAAAACAGTTCATGAGTTTATACATGACTGCTTATATATCTGTTTTTTCTTCTGCTCTGCTACAATTGTGTATTATCCTTATACATTTCTAATCCTTTTTGAATCCTGCTATGCTCTTAATCATTCCTGAACCGGCCCGGAAAATCAGTAATTGTCACAGTTTGACTTACTAGCAAGACCTGTATCTAGGCTTTTCCAATTGTCGCCTGATATTTCCCTTGTGTAATGGAAAACATGAATGCATCTGATACTAGGGTGGGCTCACATGAAAATTGCATAAATGTTATTAGTGGCAAAGTCAAGATGCGTAGAAGTCATACTGTACGATATATTGCTGAGAGTTTAAAACAGTGATTCTGAAGAAGCCTTCTACATCCCAAAATCTGGATCAAGAATAAGAGGTGTGTATGTGTCATTTTAAGCAAGAACTTCCACTGTGCACTACAATTCTTCCATCCCGAAGCAAAATATTTCCAGTGTTTTATATAAGCTGAAAATCAGTATGGAACTACAGATGCATGAAAGCAGATGTCTAAATGGCATTAGAAGAGTGCAACATGGAAGATGGATTAGTTTTTAGTTTGATCATGTTTCTCTTATATACTTCATGAGTTACTTCCATAATCAGAAATGTATTACCTCAACAGATTGCTTAAAAATTGATGCACGTGACATAATGCTACAATGAACTTTAGGTCGGCTTTGAAGAAGAAAAGATGGAAAATTTGCACTTTGTATTTAAATAATTTCCTTGCAATAAACTCTGCTGGTCTCTGGAGTCTTGTCCCAAGTGGAACTGGTGAGATACTTCCTGGACAGGACAGTCAGAATAAGACTGCTCTGGACACTTGAAAATATCTCCTGCTTATGTCTTGGTTACAGAGGCTGACTGAGTGACAGTCTGTCTTCTGTCATATTAGTCTTCCATGAGTTTCACATTTACTATTCTCAGTTGACAAAATGTCCTTTCTTGAAGTAGTACCAGTTAGTCTCTCAGTTTAGCTCAAGAAGACTTTTAAACTGGTGTTCAGCATTTGCTTCCTTGCACTTAAGACATTGTCTTCATCAGACACTGGAATGTGATGTGTCTTCTTTTCCAGAGAGTAGATGTTTGATATGCAAAATAATTTAATGCAGCACATAACATCTATTACACCACAGCAATACCCTGCCAGCACTTTAACAAGATTCCCTTTTCTGTATGCAGCTCCAGGATGGGACTTTCACTGAGTTGTGTTGCTTTAAGGTGCAGAACATTGCCCCAGCCCTTCACAAGAAGCCATCAGCAAAGTTAGCAAATTCCCCAAAACCTTGACTTGGATGTTGGATTTTGGATTGGCTTGGTATTATTTACAGTGTTTTGCTGTTTGTAATTAGGTTTACAGGAAGGCTGGCTGCAAAGTTCTGATCTGGATTTCTCCAAAGTGTTTGGTTCAGTTCTGGGTTGGAGCACACTGTAGTCAGCAGTTGTTCCTATCAACATCTGTAAAACATTTGGCATTACTTGAAAATATTAGTCACGATTGTAAAACTAATAAAAGCCGTTCTTTCATATTTTAACTATAAGGTGGTCATGTATGCTGGGCACTCATCATTGATTTAGATGTTATCTCTCTGTTAGTAATATTTTTGCTGTGCCTGCTCCAAAGCCTGGATTCTTGATCTGGGAGCAATTCTCAGCTGAGAAAATTAGTCTAACTAAAGAGCTGTGCCAGAACTTGGAGGAATTGTAGTTGATTTTTATCCAGTTGTTCTGTACCGATTTGTACCAGTTCTTGAGCCTCTCAGATAAACTCTGTGGTAGATTTCCAGTGTGTCATAATTCGCAGAATTTTTGTATACAAAAGAAGGCTTCTCAATTGATAGCTGAGTCCATAATAAAGATGAGGACTTCATATAAATATTTTAAACGTTTTAACTGAACAATATTAGCAAAGTGTCGGGAAATAAGGGCTTCCCAATATGAGTTAGTTACCTATGAAAGATAGTCTTACTGAAAGAAATGGACTAAATCGTGACTCCCTTTCTGCTGCAGATAAATGCATGAAATTATGTCAAAACACAATACTGGCTGAGCAAAGTCCTGATTGCCAGGTGGTAAAATGTGCTTTTCATGTGCTGTAAGGACTGCAGCCCATGCACTTGGAATTAAGACCTATTTCAAAAGGTATTTCTATGGAATCATAGGAGATGTTTGTCAAATATATGCCAAATACACACTACTTAAGAGGCTTTCTGGGTCAGAAAAGCTTCAGTAATTGTGTGCGCGCCATCTTTCACTATGGACTGGATTAAGACAAAGCATCTCAGAAAAGCTTCAGTAATTGTCTCTGTGTGTGCCATCTTTATGGACTAAATTAAGCCAAAGCACCGCTTATTTGCTATGGCTTGAAAGGCAGACTCAGGTATTATGATTTAGTGACTTGTTAGTCTGAAACAACTCAGCCATATGGCTGAGCCCTGAGGATGGGTATCTCCTGAGCCAAACTACATAAGCTGTCTAGTTATGAGGACACCCCAACTGCTTCAGGCTTAAAAATCCACCTCTTAATTTACATATGTGTTGTGGTTTAACCTCAGCCCATTCTTGCCTGGAACTGCTGTGCTTTCCAGAACATCTCGGCTTATGTGTTGCAGGATTTGACCCATTGGGAGTTTTCACTGGGTAAAGCCAGAACTACTCTTTAAGTGTGTGTGAAGTCTTCTAAGAATTGATTGGCATTGGCCTATTTCTACTACAGCAGAAGTCAGTCAGCAGAAATTGCACCAAGG
>NW_008824935.1:2289159-2308878 GCF_000699105.1 Pygoscelis adeliae | reverse complement strand
CACCAAGGAACCAGAGCTAAGCTAGTGCTGAGTGTCCATGAAAATTCACCCTCTATGCCCATTAGCAATAGCACGTGACTGTGCTGAGATCAGTGACAGACCTTTTCCCGCATATGGGTATGATGTCCTAGCTTATAGAATACTTTTGTAAACCAGGTCCAACATCATACCTACAAAATTAGTAATCACATTTTTGGCAAGTATTAGGCCATACTATCTACAGATTGCTCATAGTTGGTTTAGGCCCAAATGAAATTTGCTCTTTGTTCTGGAGATCATTTTCACCTCTGCTTGGGCAAGAGCTTCGGCTTACACATTTATCTGCCAAATGTCACTGCACTGAGTCTATCCTCCCACCTAAAAGAGGAAGCTCCTTCAAAGTTGCATTTGTTGGTCCTAGTAAAATAACATCTAAATCTGCCTTAGATAATGAGCATGAAGGGTACTTCCGAGACAGCAGGCATATTATTAGCATCAACCTCAGCAATCTTGTTGTACAATATTGTTGTATCCTGAAGAGCCATTAATGCCTCAGGGATTTCCAACTTTTCTGCTTGTAGCTTATGGTGTCTGATCTGACATTAGTAGATGCTCTGTCAGGCTACACTGGGTTTGTTTGGGGCTCTTTATTCCGTCTGGTCACTGTTGATTATTCCCATTCATCAGTGGACACGTACAAGCAGAACCCCAGGCTGGTAGTCACTCTCTCCTCTTCTGCATGCAGAGGAGAAAAGGCACAAGTGGGAGGAGCGTGGTGAGGGGGCGACGCTTCCCTGCCTTCCTGCTCATGGGGGTGGAAGAGTGAAGCAGGGGTGGGGATGGGGACCAGTTGGCACATGTTAATTATGACAGTGGTTTGAACATCAAAGGATGGAGATAGAAGAAGCAAAGATGTGAGCAGAAAGAAAAAGAGAAAGAGGAAAGAATAGGTGTGATGTTACAAGAGGAGGTGTTTGCTAGATCTAAGGGCTTAAATTCCATGAGGTAATTATAGAAGTATAAACAATAAATCAGTCTTTATCTGGCAAACCTTTGACTGTAAGAAAAAGGAAGATACATCAATGGGATTATAGGATCTAGCTCTGTAGGGTATAGAGTATAGCTGTAACAGTTTTGGCCCCTCTTTGAACAGCTTGATAGCAAGGCATGCATCAAAACTATTACTGAGAACATGCTGTGGGTTTCTTGCATCTTCCACTGAAGGAGAAAGCTGTTACTGATTACTGGCTATGTTGGTTGCATTTCAAGGCTGGGCTTATGTGGCAGTTTTCTTTTTAGCTCTGAAGCCAACTAACTGTGTGATAACCTCATTCTTTCCCTCCAGGGAAGACCTCCGAGAGTCCACTCCTACGACTGGTTTATGCAGAAAGAGCGCTGAAGTGGGGAGGAAGGCTCTTCTTCTGCCCTTTTCCCTGTCCAAATCCCCTTTCCCTCCACTTCTGTAGCAGCAGAACGAAAGCCAGGCTCCCTCTCCCCTTTATGCTTGCAGTGATCTTTGTATCACCATTGTCTGATTAACAAAATGATTTGTAAAGACTTTGTTTTACCTTTGATCTTGCAAAACAAGGGTAGCTTTAAACAAAGCCAGATACTTTAAAGATCACCACATGGTTTTAATAGTATTTTCTACTTTGTGTCATAACTTGAATGAACAAGATATGAACAGAATTCCCATTGTCACCACATTTCACTGTGTTATCGCATTTGCTAATATTTCCTAGTTAAAAAAAATATTGGCAACTATTATGAAGCTGATGTTGTAACTAAATATCTTCTGCTAGCTCCATCCTTAGAGCCTGTTCCAAAGCCTACTGAAGCTGCTAGAAACTCACTCTCTGACTTCAGTCAGTGTTGGATCTGAAGCACAAAAAGGGAAATGGTATGCTCAGGAGGTTTCCCACCTTTCAGATCCCATTCCTCTGCTCCCTCCAGCTATGCAAAAGCTCTCACCACGTTGCAGAGCACATTGCGGTTTGGATGCTGTATGCACATATGCGAACATGATGGGTTTATGGGTGTATTTTTGCTGACAAATTGAAATTATGGGAGGAAGAGAGGGGAAGTACTTTGTTTGAGATTTGAAGTTACATTTTTTAATTGATCTTGTAAATAGAGTGCTTGAGAAATGAAACAAAAATAAAGATGTTTTCATTTCTCTGCAGCTGAAAAATATACAGAATTAAAATTGAGGGCAGGAGGGGGGAAAGGATGAAGTCACGGATACTTCCGTTTCCCTTTCTCCCCATTAGTGCTATGCTCTTTCACTTACATAATGGGGGAGAGACCGAGCTAGTGCACAGATCGCTCTTCCACTTCATAGCCACGCAGCTGCATCCTGCCCTGATAACTAATCTCATTTATGTCTTTTCCAGAAGACGGCCTGCCCTGGGTGGCAATTACAGTTGGTTAATTTTGGCACAATGTGATTAAAAACAGACTGATATAAATCACTGAACAGTGTAGCTTATGAAAATGCAAGTTGAGGTAGCACCCCAACCACAGCACTATCATGAGAGAAGCTGAGAGCCAGATGTTGCTCTAATGAAAGAAATAATCTAATAATGGACTTTGTGTACCCTCTGGAGCTTGAAAGCCCTGCCTAATGTTTTTTGTCAGCCACATATCTCCATGTTGCAATATATATTGAACATTTGAGGGGTTCACAAGTTGGTTTAATGGGTTGTCTTGGCTTATAGCTAAATACCCTAGGAGAAAGTTTGGGAGCAAGATCTTCTGGAGCCCTGGAAGGGAGAGCCCTAACAGGGGATATCCTAGGAGGGATATTCTGAGTATCTTAGGTATCCAGGTGTCTTAGGCAGTCTGAATCTTATATTAAAGTCTAAAGTAGCCTGTGTGAGTAGGTGGTGTCATATATGGGCATGTACAAGTGAGGAGTGTCTCTGAAATCAGGACAGATGGAGGTATTTGTCAAAACCTCATGTGAGTAAAACTGCAATCAGACTCTTCCTGCATCTGCTTGCATTTGTCAGATAAAAGAGACACGTCCACTGAAAATAGGGACTGTAAGATAAAGCCTTTTCATCAGCTGAGATGTGATAGGAGGGATTCCCTTTAAGTTAAATGTGAGTGCCCTGATTACAAGCTCACTTTGGGCTCTTTGTGGCTTAAAATGTGAGGCTGTCCTGGCTAGTGTGCACCTATAGATAACCTCTGCTGGTGGAAGATGAGCACGGTGGCTCCTGAGCCAACCTCCTGCCTGCCACCTACACTCAGCATGCTGTCACCTCCTCTGAGATGTCCCACCTGATACAGGAGTGACATAAGGTGCAGCTAGGGAGGGATGAAGCTCTGGTCCACAATGTCAGAGTGCATTATAGCAGTTGCCCATATGATACTGTTACAGATTTTGATAGCAGATTAGTCACTGGTCTTTACAGTAAGAAAATGACAGAAAAGCCATTAAATTACCTGGTGATTTGGTTGAATAAGAGAACCTTGTAAAGACAATCATCTGCTCCTATTAAATGGACAGCATAAAAGCACAAAGCTCAAAGAGAATTTATGCCCAGAAATAATGTATTTTTTCTTGGGACAAACCCTCCACCTCTGTCAGAGTTACTTTGCACCTTATACGTGAAGACTAACTTCTTTAAATTTTTTTGAACAAAAAAGCAAGGAGAGGGAACTATTTCTGTGCTTTGCTTGAGACTTGGGCCGGAACAGTCACTAAGAAACTAACAGCGTCCTGATCAGAGAGAATTTGATTATGGGGAATATTTGTATTTCTTTATACATTAATCTGCAAGTCACACATTTGGAAGTGATGGCTCAAATGTGAAGATATCCATTAAAGGAGAGAGGAAAAGGAGGAGGGAGGAAGGGACAAAACGAAGCGGAGGAGGAGTTGGTGAGAACACAACTCCTTGGCGAGTTACTCTGCAAAGGGCAAACAGAGACTGAAGTGTCTCTACCTGAAGATTCAGTCTTTGTACTCTATGACATGGCTTTTCTTCATCAGTAGAGTAAACTTTTCCTGAACCCCCTTTTTCTTTTCCTACCAAAAAGTATGTTCTGGAGAATCTGTGCTGACTTCATTACATTGTTTTTACTGCAGAAAAGATGGCAAAGCTTGTGGGAAGGAGAAGGGTTGAGGAATAGTGAGTTGAAAATAAAACTACTTGGGGTTTTTTACCTTAAAATAAAGTTTCATTTTGCAAAATATGGGTTTTTTTCATTTTTAACAAAGCTTCAAAAAGATGATAGGAAAATTATTTTTCCTGTTCCCAGTCAACCAAAAAGCCACAATTTTTGGCATAGCTTTTCCCAATCAGATCATGCTTTGTTTTAACCATGGATTTGTGTAAGTAAGGAATTATGCTAGAACCTGCTCCTATCAGTAGATGACTCAAAGCAGGGCCTCACTGGTTCCTCAAAACAACTTTCAACTGCATTGGACTACGCACCACGTACCATTCAAAGCCCAACACACACACTTGTAGAGTCAAGGCTTTACAAAGTCTGGATTATTTCTTTCTTTGATGAATAGCATATGGTGCCAAGATTTGCCAGACCCTGTCCGTGCAAAACAAAGGTTTAAAATTAACATTATATATGTTTAATGACAAAAGAAAAGCTGATGTGATCCTCTGGTGGAAGAGAGTCATGCATTACAGTATCTCTAGGTTATATTCATCACTTTCACAGACGTAATGAATTTTCCATGCGCCTCCTGCTGCTAAAATTGTCATTAAAAGAACCAAATAGATGGTACAAAATTCTTGGAGTATTGTGTTAACCTTGTTCAAGCAAAGAAAGAAATTTCACACTGTTTCAGAAGCTGTACTTTAGACCGAGTCATGGAAAGACAGAGAAAAGCTAGCGCTAGATGAAGAATTGTTCTCAAATCTAGACTATCTGATCAGTAATTTAATGTATAATGCTGTTTTGTTTGTCTTCATTCCTCAGTCATCAGTGAAAGGTCTGCAAATTCCCCAAAATTCAACAACATGGCTTGTTGCTGGTGTAACACTGTGCCTGCAATGCGGGACTTTTCCAACAGTGCCAACCACGTGTTGTGCGTTAGTTCAATACAAGCAGTTGCAAGACAGTAAAATAGTTGCTAGATAATGCCAGTTGCTTTTGTCCCTTAAAAGCTTGCCAGTGCTATGAAAAAGTTGCTCCAATTGCCTGAATGTTGTTGCTTCAGAAAAAGTATGCATCTGAAATCCCACATATGTGATAATGATTTTGAAAAAGCAGTGATCGCTGCAACCAAAGCATTTGCATCTGTTAAAAGCACAGCTTGCTCTTTCACTTGTGTCAAAGCTGTTGGCACAGAATTCAAAGCACTGGATTGGCAACTCTATCAGGAAGCAAGTGCAGCATAAAGCTATAATAGCTGTCTTCGTTAGCTTTTGTTATCTAAAATATTCCAAGTGCTTTGGATAACATAAGGTGCCACATAACTATGGAAGCTGTTGGGCAGCAGCTTGACAGCCATATGCTTACATCTATAATGTGTGCTTACCCTCATCTTTAACTAAATGTTTTCCTTTAGCAGCTGTGGCAACAGTAGTGAGCTTGAACAATTCCCACACAACTAACACGCAGCTGAAGGCACTGGGTTCTCTGCTGAGGGGACAGACGCCACAAGTACTCTGATCGCTCAAAGATTTGCAGAGGGGCCAAAGCAACTTAAACACCTACTGCTAGAGATACGCCTGTCCGTGTGGCAAGGGCTGTGTTGCAAAGATTCCTGCCCTAACACTTAACCCAGTGTGCTGTGGAGTCATGCACAGTTGCTGGTGCAGTCGGAGAGGGATATTGCCAGGTCGGCTCAGCATGGCGTTGAAGCAGCAATCCTGCTTCTGGTCCTGGTGCTAACTCATGTGGGTCATGAGGGCTATCTCTGCACTGCCATTGGGGCTGAGCTGGCTTGTGTTTCTCTGCACCTGTGGTGTGGATCTTCCCTGAATTCTTCTGAAATCTCCCTTTTTGCCTCTTCAGACACCGAACATGGACGAACTGGGAGATCATGGGATCAGTTGGAAAGGGAATGCAAGCAGAGCTAGGAGGAGGCATGTGTGGCTATGGAGATGCAGGGAATCCAGGCCACTTTTTTTTTTTTGAAAGAACAAGCAAAATCTCTCCATACTAGAATGTTTGAGGTTTGTTTTGTATGTCGCCTTCCTGTGCTCCACATAATAAAGAAAGAAAATCCAGACCTCATACAGGACCAAACCCTGCACTCGTCACTTTCTCACAACTCCTATTTAAAGTCTGATTAACCATTAGATGCTGCCCTGACAAAGACAAAATCTTTGTGTTCTAATCTTTCTCATTGGAAACATAAAGTCTTTCATTAAAATAAACCTCTCCTGTCCAGTAGCTGAAACATGTTGATCATAAAGAGCCTGCCCATCCCTTCAGTCATGCTCCTGTGGCAAGGATGGCACGTGGTGACAGTAAGCTTCCTGAGGATTTCCACTGTAAAACTGAGACTGTTTTGCCCTCCCCACTGATTTGGATTTGTTCATTCTTCCTAGGAAACAATTACTGGTTCATTTTTCATTTTCTACAGAAAATGCTTGGAGTATCTTGGAGTTTGGAGCTGAGGGAAAGGTAAAGATCGTTATACCTAATGGTGTCATCTTTCTGCTCTAATACTGGCTGCAGGCTGACTATTGCCTTGTGGTAGTATAGAAGAGTGCTATACCAGCATACAGTATAGAAGTTACTGCCATTTATGTGATCCACAGGGACTATTCAGCTGCAGGGGTCTGCAGGGTGCAAGGCTGCATTCCCCACTTCTTCTCCCTCCCCACCTGAAATATTTCATAGCACATTTGGAATACAAGTTTGTGCTTTTAAAGTTTGACCTTTTACAAATGAAATAGATGAATGGAATCTGTCCAGACAGTTTTTATTGCAGCAGCACTAGGACTGCTTCATTATTAATCTCCCTCCAGATGTGTCAGTTATTGCTCCCCTTTCCAGATAAGACAGTGGCCCTGCACATGGTGGGGTAAGGAAGTGAAGGATGCACAACTCCAGCTGCCTCTCACGGCTTTCCATAGTGCCAACATCTAGCGTGACTATTCCTGAGAATAAGAAAAAGCACTTTTCTTCTCTTCCAGTACTGCTTGAGAAGAGCCTGGCTTGGCCACTGGGATCCATTTTGGAGCTGTGAACCTTGAGGAGAGGAAGGCAGATCTCTGCAGTCTGGAATAAAGTATCTAAGTTCCTGAAAGAGTCTAGTTTAGACATGCCCCTCGTTTAGATGTGGCTACTTTAGACATTGTGGTAGACAATGTGGAGACAAACTCCCGTAGATGGCTTAGGGGATGCCTTTCCATCCAGGGGGCTGACTCATGTGCATCTTTCCTTAGGTGCCAGTTTCTCCTTGGGATTTCTACAGGACTGTTATGGAAACTATTTCAGTTTAACTTAATTGCTTACATCACAGATATGATTGTTTCTAACATGCTGCACAAGAAGAGATCTCACACAAAAATAGAAGACTTGAAAAAGTGTATTTTAATATACTGGTTTGCAAAAAGAAAAAAAAAAACAACAACAAAAAAAACAACCACTGTAAATCTAGCTAAAAGCAATTCACAGCAGTAATGCAATTCCATTGTTTTCCAACTATTTGGAGGTTAAATTAGGCTTTTGGCAATCTGATAACTTGAGCAAACAACTCTAAGCTAGTCTCAGCCTCCCCCTTTCTTTAAATAAAGCTCAACTTGTAATATGGAATGTGAATTGTTTTGACTGTTAAACCATTCCAAACTCAAAACCCACTCATCATAAATGTGTTGAAAGAAGAATATATTTCAATAGTGCGGCAGACTCTGTGAGTACAGTAGAGCAGCAGTCTTCAATCAACTAGACTTTCTTTCCAGAAACAGAAAATGAAAGCGTAAGTGCCATACACATTTTTAAATGATTTATCTAAATTCAAAGAACTTACTTTTTTGTGACTGATTATAACTGCATATATGAATGGCTATGGATAACAGGTTTCTTTCACTTTTCAAAATGATATATAACAATGTTCCATGCAGAGACCTTCTATTTACACATCTGTTCAGCACCTGCCCATAATTACTTAGTTAGTTTTTATTATTGGGCTTGTCACCATATTAATGTAGCTGTACATTCAAATTGATTGTAATTGCAAATTTCCTGAAAAAGCTTGGTTTCTGCAAGTATTTAATTAAACTGATATCCTAAATTAAAAATAATTATGTAACTGTACTCCACTACAATAACATATGCATGTCTCTTTCTACATAGAAAATGGGCATTTTCTATAATTCATACAATATGTGGATTAATATTGTACAATTAAAGGTCAGTCTCCACTAGAAAAGGAGTAATAATTAACTTCAGTATTTAGAAACCTGACATATTTCAATTAAGCAAGCAATTTGTCACAAACTTCATAAATCAAGTTATCAAGGAACAAGTTAGCAATGGTTATAATAAATATAGATAGTGAAAAGTAAGCCTATTCCTTCTTGTGGCATAATTTTGCTTGAGCAAATGGTTTATACAGAAAGCCTTCCATTTCTAGGTCATGAGGTCATATCTAGTATGTCTCAGTAACTACCAGTGTTTATTTCCATATAATGGCTGTTTGGAGGTCTGTGACACAGTCGGTAGCCTCTGCTGAGCAGTTCTCCCTGCTACACAAAAAAAAAAACCAAACCATGACACTGCCCTTGAAGCCTCTTTGGTCTTAGGATAACTCAGGAGAGGAGTTGTTCCCAGCCCAAGGACCTGAACAGCCCCGTCCCCAGCAGTGTGTCGTGGGGAGCTGGAGCCCACACTGAGCTCGCCTTCCCCTGTGAGTCTGATCCTGGTGGTACAGTCACAGACATCAGTGACCTGGAAACCGAGCTTTTGCATCACTGAGTAACTGCTGAGGCAGAGGTGCGGTGGATTGGCACGATGACGCAAAGTTACCTGTCAAGAATGAATTTCCTCTCATGGGAGAACAGAGACATTTTAAGAGGAAATTTTCATGTTTGTTGTTGAAAATGCATTCAAAAGATCTACAGTACTTCATCTGGGCGACAGTCAAGTTTTGTCAGTGTGAAAGTTTCTGGAGCTATAGTCCAAAACATGCTCCCCAGAAACCCAAAACTGCCTTTGCTTTCTCCCAGTCCTTCTGTGGAGCTGTGTGAGCCCATGGAGGCTGGTAAAGCCTGGGAGGGAAAAGGAAGGTAGGTGAACTGACTGAAAAATAGTCAGGTTTTGGTCAGATGCCTGCTGGACTTCTTTCAATAAACTCATCAAATTCACAGCTTTTCTACAGAACACTTAGTTTCCATGAGCGAGCCTTTTCTGTTGGAAAATTTCCAAAATATTTTCTCTGACACTGCTCACGCTTATCTTGAAGTAAACTACAGAATCTGTATTCCACAATGGCTAAGTTAATCCATTCAGAAACGCTAATGCCAATGAATATATATCCACTGAACAGCAAAGTTATGATCTGGATTTTGAACTCTCATAATTCAAAGAAAACGTGAAACAGGTTTTTGATTTGATCCACTGTGGCTATAAGAACTGAGTATGAAATACTGCTCCAAGCTCTGCTCCAAACCATTCAAAGTCCAGTGGTTGCTCTTAGGATTTGATCTGAACTCTTACCTACAATTTTGTCAGTAATAACTGTGTTCAGATTTTTTTTGCATGAGGTTGGGTTGTATAGCAAATA
Organism: Pygoscelis adeliae; assembly: GCF_000699105.1. Lineage (NCBI taxonomy): Eukaryota > Metazoa > Chordata > Aves > Sphenisciformes > Spheniscidae > Pygoscelis > Pygoscelis adeliae. Next base: position 2,299,190 of record NW_008824935.1, on the reverse strand, counting down.
AGTAATCATGTTCCTGATGCGGTACACATTCTGAATCTCAGCTCTGATCTCAGTCCCACTTTCTGAGGATGCTACTGATATTACAATCAGCAGAAAAACAGATTTAACTTATTTAAATGATCACTGTTCAATCTGAAAGGAAATGGCTGCAGAAATTTCTATTTTCTGTCATTGCTTGCCTCAATTCCTTGTGTGCCTCCATAGAAAAGCTTCACTGAAATTGAAGGACATCCATATATGATGAGAGGTTCATGGCCGAAGTGTCCAGGCTCGTATCTAGAGCATTACTGAAGGGTATGTAAAATTACAGTGAGGGAAGAGAGAAAGGGAAAAGTGAGAAGAGAGTTAGCTTTCCAGCATGGAAGATCACCTTCTTTCACCTCCCTCGTCGGCACTCTTCAGTATTTCTCCACATGCAACATCAAGTTGAAAAGAAGGAGCAGAAGGAAACATTTCTTTGCCTTGTCTTGCAGTTGCTTGTCTTCTCTAACTCTGTTACATTCTTCACACAAGTATAAGTCTGAACATTTGTTTTGGGATCCTAATCCTAAGACAAGATCTTAAGGTCCCAAAAGTATACTGTGTCTCCAGCTTTCCTTACTTACCTTTCCATTTCCCATCAGGGTTCCTGCTGGACAAATCTGGCCCTGCTGAGGAAAAAAAAAAGGTGTAATTTACTTTTCAAGTAAAACTGTTTTCTGATAAATGTTCTCAACATATTTTGTTAAGAAATGGCCAACTTGAATTAAAAACTGACATTTTCTTTGTTTGTCTGGGAGGTGCATCTTAAACACTGATGTCCTGAAATTAAATGAAATGGGAATTGTTGCATGTTCAGGGATGATATTTGTTCTGGCATTCTCTGTTGTCCACATATTCACATTAGGCTAATTTTTCCTATTTCTGCATTACCATATACTTGGCAGGTACAGCAAAATAAACAGTAGCGTAGTTAATCGATCCAATCTTGTTGGAAAGAGACTGAAGGGAGACCTTTGTTGTTGTGGAAACCTAGCAGTGACAGAAAACCATGTGCCTCTCTTTGCCAGTAAGAATTGGTTGGAAATTGAGTGAATTGGGAAATAATAACTATAAATATGCTTTTGAATTACTGGCCTGATCCCACAAAGCATTTTTATTAACATTCAAAATTAAAAAGTGATCGAAGTTCAAGCACGAGCTTAAAATGAAGCATATGATTAAATGCATATTCTCTTTGGGAGGCATTAATAAAAGTCTGCTTTTTCACTGTTATGCCTGTTACACTGCCAGGGGAGCTTATGCTCAGAACCAAGGGGACAGAGGGCTTTCTGTAAGGCAAGAGGTTTACTTCACTTTTATCTGCAGTAAAGATCATAGCGATATAAGATGGCTGCCTTCTGCAGATGGAAATAATGGATCTGCTTCTTATCTGCCATTCCAAGTTCATGCAATTGAGGACTATAGATCATTTCTCTTACAGCTTTTTCCTTCCACTCAGTGCTGCCAGAAAAGTGTGATAACTCATTGTAACCTATACTTCAGGCAGCTATCGGATCAACCAAACACTGATCAGGCGATTGTGAATACTGGAAAGTAATGCGATGTCTTGCAGAATGTATATCTCTGCGTCTCTTGGAAGTAAATATTTGTGTGATTAGAAGTGATCTTGGAGCACACCCTGACTGTAACCATGGCTCGGGCTCTCTTTCTCATGATCCCACATCATCTGGATCCCGTTCAAGGTTGTATTGTTACTAATTAGAACAAATACATAATTTTAAGGTTCCACTCATATTCCATGGCTCTAATAGAAACAGTATCTCTCTTACAAATGTCTCATGCATTTTCCATTTGGATATGGCCAATGGTTTGTCTAGCTATGGTGAGAACACCAAATGCATGAAGGGCTCCTCCATGCTGACCAGCATGACCCTACTTAGTCCAAAGCCAGGTCCATGGAGCATAGGTAATACAATACCACCTTCACTCTTCCCAAACGCTGTGACCAGCTGGAAGCCAATCTGACCACAATGCTAGAAGAGCCACCTCACAGCTTCCCCAGCTGACCGGGATGCCCATGGCCCCAGGAAGTCACTTTGGCTTGCGAGGCTGTGTTCATCGGCTTGGAGGGCACTGCTCCCTCCACCAGCTGTTGCCAGGGGCCGATGATGCTGATTTAGCGTCCCTTTGTGTCGTTCTCCTGGCGCTGACAATCCGACACCATCAATATTTTTTAAATGGCACGATGCAATGTATTTAAGAGCCAAGGGGAAATTTGGATGCCTATGTTGCTGTTTGATAAATAGCTATCTTATTAATATAAGAACTTGTCAGCACACTACAGATTTTGTGAGTGTTTGAGTTTCTGTGTGTGTGTATCTGTTGGATTGAAAATATAAACCTTTAGACATGAAGAGTGGGAGGATGTGGGACTATGAATCTCTGTGATATCTTGGTCAGTCTTGGCAAGAAACCTTTCCCATTTCTGTACTTTAGCTGTACTTGAAATCCAGTGAGAGCCTAATTGAAATTAATGGAGAAATAAAATTTTGGGGGAAAGCAGGGCAGCATAAAAATAGAAATGCTAACACTAGAAAATATTAGATCTCCATGAACTCTTTTACAATGCATTCTTTTCAAATTAACATATCAAAATATTGCTCTGGGACTTGCAAAAGTCTTTGGAGTGTAATATATTCAAAAGACTATGATACTGTAATAAAATAATGAGTTTTGCTTGACTTTTACCTCTCTGCAGTGCTGGAATCAGTAGCCAACACATAATCAGCTTCCCCTCATTCATCTCTTACCCCAACAGTCTCTGAAACAGGAACCTCCTTGCCAACGTTCAGAGGAAGTGGCAGTGGAGCAGAGGTCTTAAGTGCTTCGGTACCCGCTGAAATCTCTTTCCACAGCTGTCCCACTTGGTGTGTTCATGCAGTTTAGTGTGGAGTGGGCAGCAGGAGCTCAGAGAGTTTTTTCCATGAGGCTGTGGGATGTACCATGCTCTGTGACAAATCTGCTTAAAACCTGATTGTGCAATATGGCTCTAGTTATGTTTTAATTCCACCCTGAGTCATGACACTATTAAGGAAAAAAAAAAAAGAAGAAAAACCAAAGCTAAGCAGTTTTAAAAAAATAAGGCTTCAAACTCTGCTATGCACTCATCATAAATATATCATTATGCAATGGAGTCGCTATCGGACAAGGTAAATTGGAGTGCCTTAACCATGTTTTTCTACGGCTTAGCTTGTGTCTTTTTTTTTTTGCAATGTTTGTTTTGAAGATAATTGCAACCCCTTGACACATTTGTACCCGTGAGTTATTAATACATATTCTTAAGCCATAGGAACAGAGTTCAGATCAGGGAATACTTAGTGAGATTGCCTGTCAGAGCGTATTTGAAGCAAAAAGCTCATAGCAACTTTGTTGCTTCATACAGGTCTATAATTGTTACAGAAATAGATGTTTAATTAATTAAATCTATACAACCCATGGCCAAGTGAGCAATGAACTGTCAGTAAATTATCCCTAGCAGATGGAGGGGAAAAAAAATCCTGCTGTGTTATCGCAAGTGTGTATTAAGGATGCCAAAGAGAATGTAAGAAGCTAATATTTCCGACCCCAATATACCTATTGAGTCCAACTTAACAACTAGTGAAATTCCTCTTTATTGTGCTCTTGGGTCATCTGGGGTGCCTGGTGCCATCATGCACTCTTATATGCTATAGGTGCAACCCAGACCATGGGTGGGTGGCATAGGCACACCACTACCCTTGCTGGGGCTCTCCTGCTCCCCAAATTCCACCACAGATTTTTTCCTTCATGACAGGCTGAGGACACAGTTGTGAAGAGTGCAGTAGAAGGCTTGTGCCTCCTGCCTGTAAACTTCAGCTATCAGTTGCAATAAGAACATAAAATGATCTTATTTTGCATGATTAAAAGAAGATTGACACTAGATCAAATTATTTGCTGTAAACTTGTGATTTCATGTAACTAACCATCGTTTTGAAGCTAACTGCAATGCAGCTGTAAATTACTTAGAAACACTTCTGCGTTTACATGAAGCAATCTCTGAAAAGGTACAAGCTATTAGCTACATTTATGAACTTTGATTCCATTGTATGACAAATTATTTCAATCTTTTAAGTCACTGAGGCATAGGCAAATATTCAAATGGGTTATTTATTTATTTCTTAGTCCAGAGATATTTCAGAGATCGTTCGAGGCATTGGTTAAAGTTTTTGGAGATTAATCATGTGCAAACATAAAGACAGATAGACAGACAGCTACTCCATGCCTGGTGCCAGCAAAAGCTCCCTCTCACATCCCAACCAACGTGTCCCAGACTTAAACCTGAAGGGTCTCTTTGCTGGTAAGAAAGGTCTGTGGTCACTTTGGGCCAGACTGCACGCCTCTGTCAGCCTCGGGGTCTGGGGCATGCTCTTCAGTAGGTGCAGGATCAGTCCCTAGGCCTGCTGCCAACAAATCAGGATGCCATTTTAGCAGATACCAGATGCCTCTTGTCTGAAGATAAAATTCACCTAGAAGACAAGGTTTATTTACCACTCATGCTCTCAAAGTATGTGTGCATGGATCTTTGAGTGAGAAAGGCTTGTAACCTAAAAACTGGCTTAAAGCAGCTAGGTAGTTGGAACTAAATATCTATTATCAATTTTTTATTATTGTTAGCCTGGTGCGATGTAAGTTTGTGAAGCTGATGCAAGATAAAAGGGTCCTCCGGTGCTAACTATTTCCAGAATCCCAGCAAAAGGAGCTTTGCTACTGTTGTGTTTCTGTACAAGCAGTATTCCTAACATGGTTTGCACTGCAGCCCACAAGCCTTGCTAGCACTTTGAAACATTATTTGGATGAGAAATGCCAAACCTGGCAATGTGGTGATATAATACACCAATAAAGCAAATTCTGCGCAATGTTCAATAGGAAAGATTTTTTATTTTATGAAGAATTTTTATTTAATGTATTTTTTCTTAAAAGCAGCGACACTGTATCACCCATAATAAATCATTCTTGGCACTTGTTAATGACTTTGTTATCCATTTCCACCCTCTCTGTTTCTAAATTATGGAAACAAGTTTTGGAGTGCAGTGGGAGGCAGCTGAATGCTCCAGCAGTCTGCTGTGAATCCAGAGTATTTTGTTAAACCTCTTGCACTATTTCCAAAAAAGCTAGAAATACTTTCATGGCAACGGACTACAAGGGGCTGTCTTTTTCTATAAAATTCTAAACACACACATTTTCCTTCCTGATTTTCTCTGCATGTGTCAAAGTCAAGCAGGAATTCTATAGCACTTAGTACTTGCTGATGTAGAAATGACTGCCAAATGAATGGTTTATACTGGAATATCTCATTATTTATATAAGTATGCTACAGTATGGACATTTAATTTAGTTCTCATTCCAAACCCATGACAAGTCACTTTGACACCTTTAAGAAACTTTTCACATATGGTAAGATGCAGCATTCAAAACTGTAAAAGGAAAAAAATAGATTACTCAAATTAAAGCAGGGATTTTTAAACAATCAGAGGAAATACTTCAAGTTTGTAATAATACATCTCAGCCATTTACTGTTTAATAATTTTAATGATAAATTAACATATGTGGGGACGAAGGATGGTACAGTAGTTTTGGGGGCTGGCACTTTTCACTTTCAAAAAACCTAGGGCAAAATTTTGCATGCATTAATGGAAATGTCTTTTTGGATATGAGAAGTGAAATCTTTCGTGGGAGGTTCTGATATGTCATGGTGCTGCCACAGATCTGAACATGAGGGAATCCAAGCACCAAGCCCAGGTACTGAGACAACCAGGTAGGGATTTGGTATCTGCACTACCTATGCCTGTCTCTTACCATCTTGTACACTTTTACTTCATGAATAAAATAGTCATGTTTATCCCCCACTCCATGTAAAAATACGTCTCTGCCATAAAACTAAATCAGACTACTTGTGTAATGGAGCTGACTGGAAAGTAGCACCAAAGCTTGATTTACGATGTAGGCTAGGTGTGGAAGGGTTTGGTTTCAAAGCCGACAATTTATACAGAGCACTTTCTCTACGAAGTGTGAGTTTGAGCCATGAAGTCTGGCTTTGGAATGGCAACTGTCTGGGTACTACCAAGATTTGGGGTGCTCCTACTCAGCACGATGAGTGGCCCATTTTCCAGGACCCCTCACAGCAAGGAGCACACACTAGTGCTCTAATATATGAATGACCATGAGGGCTAATAAGGCTAAGTGTGACTAGTAACACTAGGTTTCTACTGGGTGAAAGCCTGCCGTGAACCCTTTCCATGCCTCCTTGCTTAGCTTCAAGAGACCTAAGGTGTGGGGCTTCAAAGTAAGCATGGCCTCAGCATGCAACTGAAGCACTTAGCCACCTGTTGTGCACTTTGACCATGATGTTGCACCAAAGTAGTAATGTTTTGCTACTTAGAGGGCAGCAAGCAGACAAGCACATGTGGGGAAAGACCTCAGTTACAGCCAGATGGTTCTCCCAAGGCACCCCGCCTTGGGGCTTCCTTGCAATATCAAGCAAGTGCCTTTCAGCATTTGCCACTGAGGTGAAAATGCACAGAGGTGCCTGAGTTGTGTAGTTCTTGCCTGGGCCTGCAATGGCCTGCTCTTGCTGTGCGGGATGGAGGTGGGCTCCAGGGTCCACTGGGTTCTGTACATATATATAAATACATACATAGAGAGAAATAGTTGGATATCACATAGGGATCAAGTAGAAAGCAGAAGTATTTTCTGTCTAGAAATGCTTAGTGTATAATAAATAAGACAACAAGAAATTACCACTAAGACAAAGACTTAAAAGACACAAAACATGAGGTGTTTAGAGTGTATTTTGTTTATATTTTTTATAAAATGAATCTTTGACAAACGTTTTTGAAGAGTGAGGGCTTTTAGCCAACCTGAATAACAACATTACCCAATGTTACCAAAATAAAGATGAAATACTGTCAGTTGTAACTTCTGAAGCTTTTTCTAATCCATTTTCTTCTTTTTTCTGCTCATCTGGATCTCCCCTAATTCATGTGTGCTCGCTCTCCAGCCTGATCCTCGCCCCTTCATTACAACCACAAGCTGCTCCCTTGACCCTAAGTGCAAGAATCAAGATTATCTTCCAAGAATATCTAAGAGGGAGGAGGGGAAAGACAACATCTGGATAGTTTTCCTAGGGCTTTTTGTGTTTTCCCCTTTAGAATATATTCTGTGTCCTTTGGAGGGGTGGATGCACCCCCTCCCCGTCCCAAGCCCTCCCCTTTGGAGAAGCAGCCACCAGCCTGGCCACCTGGGAAGGCTCCTGCAGTGCATCAGGCGACTATGCAGCCGTGAGACCTGCTGGAGTACACGGGATTCTCTCCGTGAAGGCCAGTGGGGTTGCCTAGCCCAGGCCCCACATTTTAAGGTAATCTAGAATATGTAAGAAGGGGAGCTGTATTTTTTCCAAGGACGCTCATGTGTATCCCAAGCCAGTTAGTTTGTTATAAGGCTGATATTGTAATGGAGTCCATGAATGTTCGTGCTAAATGGAAAATGAAAGGGGACTACCCCACATTTAATGAAACAAAACACAAGTGAGTCAGTCTTTAAATCTTTCACCAGATAATTTCTCTCTCATAATGTGCTCTTTCTATCCACTAATTTGACAGTGTGTTCTTTTAAACGTAGGTATCTGATCGATGTCCCTGGGTAAGTTCATCTGGCTGATGAAACAAAACAGCAATATCTAACGACAACGTCTGGCACAGGTACAAACACAATCAGTCTCTCCCATTTATCTTGAGATTGCATGCAAAGTACTCTGAAAGAAAAACACACTACATCTTGTCTATTTTTTGATGTTGAAAGATTTAAAAAGTGTAATCCACATTAAGCTTCTACATTTCACCAGCCAAGACTGAATGAAAAGTGTGTACTTTTAGACGGTATTCATCTAAAATAGTGAGTCGACTGACTCACTATTAGTTGTTGCTACTAACTCTGTGCAACTGCATGGGGTTTGGGGGCTTTTTACTCTTCCTTATGGAATTCCTGGAAGTGCTTTGCCAAATCATATGTAATGTTTAATTCATATAACTTACCTTTTCTCCTGTTTCTTAAGTGAAGCCGTTAAGTTAAAACTTGAAATGGAATCTCATACATCCACCTTGAATGCTGAAGAATAAACCACAAAACAGAGATATGAGAAAAGTTAAAACTGTGGATTTGAGAAATGTTTGGGTTATTCTTAATTTTTCTAAATCAGGCACAGTGTTTCTAGTATTTACAACTGGATCTATGTGCTGTTTTTAGAGAGCACTTAACAGTTAATGATACGTTTTAGGTATTTAGTCTATCACAAACAATTATATATTTATATCTTTGAAATTTGTTCCCATTGGTTCCACTGAATGGATAAAACCAGCAAGGAATTCTATGCCTGGAAGAATCCTACTGGGCAAGATTTGAACTGTCTTCTTGCAAAAAGCACCTTTGGAATACAGAATATGTGTCAGTATTTTTACCTGGTTACTCTATTTTCAACACAAAGACTTCTAGTAGTTACTGAGGCAGGTTGTTTAATCTCTAATCCCCACTATCCAACAAGCCACATCATCTACCTCTAGTCTGTCTGCCATGGTCCCTTTTCCTACTGCCCAGATAAAAGGAAAAAATTCTGGTGAACAACTTCTTCATATACCTTTAGAATCAGTTGAGAGTGGAGGAGAGGTAAACACATCCATATGTTTGTTTTTAGGTTTACACCAGCAGAGGCTCTGATGCTATTAAGGAGTGTCCAACTTACAATGAACAGAGTTTTTTCTTCCTCTGGTACATCAGAGAGAACAAGATCACAGTCCCGTGTAAATGTGCTAGGGAATGTAGAAACACTGAATTAGACACATGTTCCACTTTCTTCGTGTGCTGAATCACCCTTGTCAGGAGCTTCTTTAGAGACCTAATACGGCAATCTGTCATTCACAGAAAACAGCACGTGGAGTGTAAAATGCTGTTACTGGAATTTATCAAGAGCAGCTTCCATAACCTGCTACACAGTAAAAATGTTCACATTTTAGCATGCCAACGGAGCTTCAGCATTGATACCTTCAACAAATAGGAAGCACATGGCATATTAAGCTTGTTTCCTCTCAAGTCCACAGTTCAGTTTTAGAGGATACATATGAAGAGAAAATCCAGGCATCAACTGCCCAGGTTAAAGAGGCAAGGCCTTTTCTTGTGTGACTGAAGCGGGGAGTCACATAAAGCAAATGGACTTGGCAGCTTTCCCTTGCTCCTTTTTGTTTCTGAGGTTGAACAGCCGTCAGAAGATACCCAGAAAGTAATGTGATCCGTCAATGACCATCTGTCCATGAAAAATACAGAGTGTTGGAGTGAGGCAAGGAAAGGGGGTTTTCATGGGCAAGGTTGTTCAGCCTTTCTCAAATAAGACACCAGTTCAGGTAATCATGCTGGGTCTCTGAATTGGAGACAGATAAGGAGAGCATTTTTTCCACATCGTTAGAATGAAATTAATCTGCCCTTGAAGTCCAGAGTTCAGAACTGGATTTGATCTCCTGCGGCTTTGCTTGGTTTTGACCCTAGTGTCTCAATTCAGACTAATCTATACCTTGACATGTCCAAAAGGGTGAATCTTCTTAATATGAAGTTAATAACTAAGTTGGGCCCGTTCCTGCAAGGAACTCAAACACAGACACAACAGAATGCAGCAGACCAGTTCCCGCTGGCTCTCACGGGGTTTGGTGGTGGTTCTCCCATTTGTTGGGGCATATTATTTCTACAGGAAAAAAAGGACTCACATTTCTGTTGTAGGTGAATACGAATGCTTAGTAGTTTGCATTTGGGAAGAGATTGCTTCTTTCCCCTATATATCCTGCCATAGATTTTAATTAATAAGAAGCTACTCACCTCTACTAAGCAGACACTAGATTAATGTAATGCATGGCAGTGAGGAGCATTAAGAGAAGTGCAAAAAACCTCCTATGTTATACATCCACTTCTGTGAAAATGGATATTGCAACATG